>NC_041340.1:31676467-32026467 GCF_004354835.1 Perca flavescens
AGAACTTCATGTGGAATTCAGTGACAAAGCCGATATTAATTTCTAACAAGGTGTCCTCAAAACACCAGTTCTATGCTGCCAAAACCTGAGATTGAACCAGGGACCATTTAGATTTTCAGTCTCAAAACACCAGTTCTCTCCCAACCTGAGCTAGAGACCTTTAGAAAGTCTAAGCATTCTCCAAAAAACTCCAGTAAATATGGTGCCCGTCAGGCAGAAAAACAAAACATCTTGAAAAAATGACAGACATTTCAGAAGTCAGCAACTTTCAACAAACCATTAGGGGCATGTTCGGGGGAAAAAAAAACTTCAACTGTTGCTGCAGAGCGAGACAGAAATTGCCCAACAGTGCTGCTGCACTGTTGGGCATAAGCACTGTTGGGCATCCTGTGGACAGTGTCTCCGTCCAGTCATCCATTTAGTAAACAAATGGGTTCCAACAGAACTTCATGTGGAATTCAGTGACAAAGCCGATCTGCATTTCTAACAAGGTGTCCTCAAAACACCAAATGCTGCCAAAAACAAATGGGAACCCGATCTGCATTTCTTTGAACCAGGGAACTTCAGATCTTCAGTCTAACGCTCTCCCAACTGAGCCAAAAAACAGGCAGAAAACAAAACATCTTGAAAAATGACAGACATTTCAGAAGTCAGCAACTTTCAACAAACCATTAGGGGCATGTTGCGGAAAACAAAAACTTCAACAGTCTGCTCCAAGCACTGTTGGGCATCAAGTGGACAGTGTCTCCGTCCAGTCATCCATTTAGTAAACAAATGGGTTCCAACAGAACTTCTGCATCTTTCTAACCAGGTGTCCTCAAAACACCAGTTCTATGCTGCCAGTGACAAAATTTCTGTGTCAGATTTCAAAACAAGATCTTGAATCAGAACTCAAAACAGTAAATGGTGCCCGTCAGGCAGAAAACAAAACATCTTGAAAAAATGACAGACATTTCAGAAGTCAGCAACTTTCAACATACCATTAGGGGCATGTTCGCGGGAAAACAAAAACTTCAACTGTTGCTGCAGAGCGAGACAGAAATTGCCCAACAGTGTTGCTGCAGTTCAAAACTCCCTGTGGAAGTGTCTCCGTCCAGTCATCCATTTAGTAAACAAATGGGTTCCAACAGAACTTCATGTGGAATTCAGTGACAAAAGCCGATCTGCATGGAAAACAAGTGTCCTCAAAAAAGTTCTATGCTGCCAAACTGTGGATTGCAGAGATTGAAATTGGGAAATTTAGATCTTCAAAAACTCCCTGTGGACAGTGTCTTCTCCAGTCATCCATTTAGTCAGGTTCCAAAACAAAACATCTTGAAAAAAAAATGACAGACATTTCAGAAGTGGACCATTAGGGGCATGTTGAAAACAAAAAACTTCAACTGTTGCTGTTCGAAACAGAAATTCCTCAAAACAGTGCTGTTTTCATCCATTTAGTAAAAAAACGGAACTTCTGTTTCAGTGACATTCAAGATCTTTGCCGAACTGTGGAAACAAATTTCTCAGACATTTCACTGTGTTGACAAAACACCAGAATTTCTAACCAGGAGGGTGTCCTCAAAACACCCAAGATTGAACAAGACCTTTAGATCTTCAGTCTCCTCCCAACTGAGCTCAAAACAAAACTCCAGTAAATATGGTGCCCGTCAGGCAGAAAACAAAACATCTTGAAAAAAATGACAGACATTTCAGAAGTCAGCAACTTTCAACAAACCATTAGGGGCATCGGGAAAACAAAAAACAACTGTTGCTGCAAAGAAATTGCCCAACAGTGCTCCAAGCACTGTTGGGCATCAAGAACTCCCTGTGGACAGTGTCTCCGTCCAGTCATCCATTTAGTAAACAAATGGGTTCCAACAGAACTTCATTCAGTGACAAAATCTGCATTTCTAACCAGGTGTCCTCAAAACACCACAAAACCTGGGATTGTGATCTTGACATCTTCAGTCTAACGCTCTCCCACTCAAAAGCAGTAAATATGGTGCCCGTCAGGGCAGAAAACAAAACATCTTGAAAAAATGACAGACATTTCAGAAGTCAGCATTCAAAAAACCAGGGCATGTTCAAGGAAAAACAAAAAACTTCAACTGTTGCTGCAGACAGACAGAAATTGTCAAGCACTGTTGGGCATCAAGAACTCCCTGTGGACAGTGTCTCCGTCCAGTCATCCATTAGTAAACAAAACAAATGGGTTCCAACAGAATTCATTCTGAAATCTGCATTTCTAACCATGTGTCCTCAAAACACCAGTTCTATGCTGCCAAAAACCTGGATTGAAAACTTTAGATCTTCAGTCTCTAACTCTCCAAAACTGAGCTATTTCTGGGCTCCAGTAAATATGGTGCCCGTCAGGCAGAAAACAAAACATCTTGAAAAAAAAAAGCCAACTCAACAAACCATTTTTGGCGGGAAAACAAAAACTTCAAAACATCTTGAAAAATTGACAACAGTTTCTCCAAGCACTGAAGTCATCAAGAAACTTTCCGTCCAGTCATCCATTTAGTAAACAAATGGGTTCCAACAGTTTCATGTGGAATTCAGGGGCATCTGCATTTCTAACCAGGTGTGTCCTCAAAACACCAGTTCTAAAAACAAAAACATCTTGAAAGGGACTTTGTCTTCAACATGTTCAAAAGAAAGAACCAACTTTTGAAAAAATGACAGACATTTCCAGTGCGGAAAACAAAAATCTTCAAAAAACTTCAGACATTGTTGCAGCAACTTTCAACATACCATTAGGGGCATGTTTGCAAACTCTGCAAACAGAAATTGCCCAACAGTGCTGCTCCAAGCACTGTTGGGCATCAAGAACTCCCTGTGGACAGTGTCTGTCCAGTCATCCATTTAGTAAACAAATGGGTTCCAACAGAACTTCATGTCGATCTGCATGTCTAACCATTTGTCCTCAAAATGGGTTCCAACGGAACAAAATGTGGAATTCAGTGACAAAGCCGATCAATTTCTAACCAGGTGTCCTCAAAACACCAGTTCTATGACATTTGTCAAAAACCCGGGATTGAACCAAAAACTTCAACTGTTCAGATCTTCAGTCTCAAACGCTCCTCCCAAGTCTCCATTTAGTAAACAAATGGGTTCCAACAGAAAATTCAGTGACAAAGCCGATCTGCATTTCTAACCAGGTGTCCTCAAAACACCAGTTCTATCGAACTGTTTTCAGTGCAAAGCGATCTGCATTTCTCCACCCAAATGGTGCCCCCAGGTCAGGCAAAACAAAACATCTTGAAAAAATGACAGACATTTCAGAAGTCAGCAACTTTCAACATACCATTAGGGGCATGTTCGCGGGAAAACAAAAAACTTCAACTGTTGCTGCAGAGCGAGACAGAAATTGCCCAACAGTGCTGCTCCAAGCACTGTTGGGCATCAAGAACTCCCTTTGGACAGTGTGTCTCCGTCCAGTCATCCATTTAGTAAACAAATGGGTTCCAACGGAACTTCATGTGGAATTCAGTGACAAAGCCGATATTAATTTCTAACAAGGTGTCCTCAAAACACCAGTTCTATGTTGCCAAAACCTGAGATTGAACCAGGGACCTTCAGATCTTCAGTCTAACGCTCTCCCAACTGAGCTATTTCGGCTCAAAAGCAGTAAATATGGTGCCCGTCAGGCAGAAAACAAAACATCTTGAAAAAATGACAGACATTTCAGAAGTCAGCAACTTTCAACAAACCATTAGGGGCATGTTCGCGGGAAAACAAAAAACTTCAACTGTTGCTGCAGAGCGAGACAGAAATTGCCCAACAGTGCTGCTCCAAGCACTGTTGGGCATCAAGAACTCCCTGTGGACAGCGTCTCCGTCCAGTCATCCATTTAGTAAACAAATGGGTTCCAACGGAACTTCATGTGGAATTCAGTGACAAAGCCGATCTGCATGTCTAACCAGGTGTCCTCAAAACACCAGTTCTATGCTGCCGAACTGTGGAATTCAGTGACAAAGCCGATCTGCATTTCTAACCAGGTGTCCTCAAAACACCAGTTCTATGCTGCCCGGGACCCGGGATTGAACCAGAGACCTTTAGATCTTCAGTCTAACGCTCTCCAAAACAACTCCAGTAAATATGGTGCCCGTCAGGCAGAAAACAAAACATCTTGAAAAAAATGACAGACATTTCAGAAGTCAGCAACTTTCAACATACCATTAGGGGCATGTTCGCGGAAAAACAAAAAACTTCAACTGTTGCTGCAGAGCGAAACAGAAATTGCCCAACAGTGCTGCTCCAAGCACTGTTGGGCATCAAGAACTCCCTGTGGACAGCGTCTCCGTCCAGTCATCCATTTAGTAAACAAATGGGTTCCAACGGAACTTCATGTGGAATTCAGTGACAAAGCCGATCTGCATTTCTAACCATGTGTCCTCAAAAGACCAGTTTTATGCTGCCGAAACCCGGGATTGAACCAGGGACCTTCAGATCTTCAGTCTGACGCTCTCCCAACTGAGCTATTTCGGCTCGAAAGCAGTAAATGTGGTGCCCGTCAGGCAGAAAACAAAACATCTTGAAAAAAAAATGACAGACATTTCAGAAGTCAGCAACTTTCAACATACCATTAGGGGCATGTTCGCGGGAAAACAAAAACTTCAACTGTTGCTGCAGAGCGAGACAGAAATTGCCCAACAGTGGTGCTCCAAGCACTGTTGGGCATCAAGAAACTCCCTGTGGACAGTGTCTCCGTCCAGTATCCATTTAGTAAACAAATGGGTTCCAACAGAACTTCATGTGGAATTCAGTGACAAAGCCGATCTGCAATTCTAACAACGTGTCCTCAAAACACCAGTTCTATGCTGCCAAAATCCTGGATTGAACCAGGGACATTTAGATCTTCAGTCTAACGCTCTCCCAAGTGAGCTATTTCGGCTCAAAAAACAAAGCAGTAAATATGGTGCCCGTCAGGCAGAAAACAAAACATCTTGAAAAAATGACAGACATTTCAGAAGTCAGCAACTTTCAACAAACCATTAGGGGCATGTTCGGGGAAAACAAAAAACTTCAACTGTTGCTGCAGAGCGAAACAGAAATTGCCCAACAGTGCTGCTCCAAGCACTGTTGGGCATCAAGAACTCCCTGTGGACAGTGTCTCCGTCCAGTCATCCATTTAGTAAACAAATGGGTTCCAACAGAACTTCATGTGGAATTCAGTGATAAAGCCGATCTGCATGTCTAACCAGGTGTCCTCAAAAACACCAGTTCTATGCTGCCAAAACTGTGGATGAAACAGTGACAAAGCCGATCTGCATTTCTAACCAGGTGTCCTCAAAACACCAGTTCTATGCTGCCCGAACCCGGGATTGAACCAGAGACCTTTAGATCTTCAGTCTAACGCTCTCCAAAACAACTCCAGTAAATATGGTGCCCGTCAGGCAGAAAACAAAACATCTTGAAAAAATGACAGACATTTCAGAAGTCAGCAACTTTCAACATACCATTAGGGGCATGTTCGCGGAAAAACAAAAAACTTCAACTGTTGCTGCAGAGCGAAACAGAAATTGCCCAACAGTGCTGCTCCAAGCACTGTTGGGCATCAAGAACTCCCTGTGGACAGTGTCTCCGTCCAGTCATCCATTTAGTAAACAAATGGGTTCCAACGGAACTTCATGTGGAATTCAGTGACAAAGCCGATCTGCATTTCTAACCATGTGTCCTCAAAACACCAGTTTTATGCTGCCAAAACCCGGGATTGAACCAGGGACCTTCTTTAGATCTTCAGTCTAACTCTCCCAACTGAGCTATTTCGCTCAAAAAAGCAGTAAATATGGTGCCCGTCAGGCAGAAAACAAAACATCTTGAAAAAAATGACAGACATTTCAGAAGTCAGCAACTTTCAACATACCATTAGGGGCATGTTCGCGGGAAAACAAAAAACTTCAACTGTTGCTGCAGAGCGAGACAGAAATTGCCCAACAGTGGTTTTCCAAGCACTGTTGGGCATCAAGACCTCCCTGTGGACAGTGTCTCCGTCCAGTCATCCATTTAGTAAACAAATGGGTTTCAACGGAACTTCATGTGGAATTCAGTGACAAAGGCGATCTGCAATTCTAACAACGTGTCCTCAAAACACCAGTTCTATGCTGCCAAAACCTGAGATTGAACCAGGGAACTTTAGATTTTCAGTCTAACGCTCTCCCAACTGAGCTATTTCGGCTCAAAAGCAGTAAACTTGGTGCCCGTCAGGCAGAAAACAAAACATCTTGAAAAAATGACAGACATTTCAGAAGTCAGCAACTTTCAACAAACCATTAGGGGCATGTTCGCGGGAAAACAAAAAACTTCAACTGTTGCTGCAGAGCGAGACAGAAATTGCCCAACAGTGCTGCTCCAAGCACTGTTGGGCATCAAGAACTCCCTGTGGACAGTGTCTCCGTCCAGTCATCCATTTAGTAAACAAATGGGTTCCAACAGAACTTCATGTGGAATTCAGTGATAAAGCCGATCTGCATGTCTAACCAGGTGTCCTCAAAACACCAGTTCTATGCTGCCAAAATCCTGGCTTGAACCAGGGACATTTAGATCTTCAGTCTAACGCTCTCCCAAGTGAGCTATTTCGGCTCAAAAGCAGTAAATACGGTGCCCGTCAGGCAGAAAACAAAACATCTTGAAAAAATGACAGACATTTCAGAAGTCAGCAACTTTCAACAAACCATTAGGGGCATGTTCGCGGGAAAACAAAAAACTTCAACTGTTGCTGCAGAGCGAGACAGAAATTGCCCAACAGTGCTGCTCCAAGCACTGTTGGGCATCAAGAACTCCCTGTGGACAGCGTCTCCGTCCAGTCATCCATTTAGTAAACAAATGGGTTCCAACAGAACTTCATGTGGAATTCAGTGATAAAGCCGATCTGCATGTCTAACCAGGTGTCCTCAAAACACCAGTTCTATGCTGCCGAACTGTGGAATGCAGTGACAAAGCCGATCTGCATTTCTAACCAGGTGTCCTCAAAACACCAGTTCTATGCTGCCCGAACCCGGGATTGAACCAGAGACCTTTAGATCTTCAGTCTAACGCTCTCCAAAACAACTCCAGTAAATATGGTGCCCGTCAGGCAGAAAACAAAACATCTTGAAAAAATGACAGACATTTCAGAAGTCAGCAACTTTCAACATACCATTAGGGGCATGTTCGCGGAAAAACAAAAAACTTCAACTGTTGCTGCAGAGCGAAACAGAAATTGCCCAACAGTGCTGCTCCAAGCACTGTTGGGCATCAAGAACTCCCTGTGGACAGTGTCTCCGTCCAGTCATCCATTTAGTAAACAAATGGGTTCCAACGGAACTTCATGTGGAATTCAGTGACAAAGCCGATCTGCATTTCTAACCATGTGTCCTCAAAAGACCAGTTTTATGCTGCCAAAACCGGGATTGAACCAGGGACCTTCAGATCTTCAGTCTGACGCTCTCCCAACTGAGCTATTTCGGCTCGAAAGCAGTAAATGTGGTGCCCGTCAGGCAGAAAACAAAACATCTTGAAAAAATGACAGACATTTCAGAAGTCAGCAACTTTCAACATACCATTAGGGGCATGTTCGCGGGAAAACAAAAAACTTCAACTGTTGCTGCAGAGCGAGACAGAAATTGCCCAACAGTGGTGCTCCAAGCACTGTTGGGCATCAAGAACTCCCTGTGGACAGTGTCTCCGTCCAGTCATCCATTTAGTAAACAAATGGGTTCCAACAGAACTTCATGTGGAATTCAGTGACAAAGCCGATCTGCAATTCTAACAACGTGTCCTCAAAACACCAGTTCTATGCTGCCAAAATCCTGGCTTGAACCAGGGACATTTAGATCTTCAGTCTAACGCTCTCCCAAGTGAGCTATTTCGGCTCAAAAGCAGTAAATACGGTGCCCGTCAGGCAGAAAACAAAACATCTTGAAAAAATGACAGACATTTCAGAAGTCAGCAACTTTCAACAAACCATTAGGGGCATGTTCGCGGGAAAAAAAAAAACTTCAACTGTTGCTGCAGAGCGAGACAGAAATTGCCCAACAGTGCTGCTCCAAGCACTGTTGGGCATCAAGAACTCCCTGTGGACAGCGTCTCCGTCCAGTCATCCATTTAGTAAACAAATGGGTTCCAACAGAACTTCATGTGGAATTCAGTGATAAAGCCGATCTGCATGTCTAACCAGGTGTCCTCAAAACACCAGTTCTATGCTGCCGAACTGTGGAATGCAGTGACAAAGCCGATCTGCATTTCTAACCAGGTGTCCTCAAAACACCAGTTCTATGCTGCCCGAACCCGGGATTGAACCAGAGACCTTTAGATCTTCAGTCTAACGCTCTCCAAAACAACTCCAGTAAATATGGTGCCCGTCAGGCAGAAAACAAAACATCTTGAAAAAATGACAGACATTTCAGAAGTCAGCAACTTTCAACATACCATTAGGGGCATGTTCGCGGAAAAACAAAAAACTTCAACTGTTGCTGCAGAGCGAAACAGAAATTGCCCAACAGTGCTGCTCCAAGCACTGTTGGGCATCAAGAACTCCCTGTGGACAGTGTCTCCGTCCAGTCATCCATTTAGTAAACAAATGGGTTCCAACGGAACTTCATGTGGAATTCAGTGACAAAGCCGATCTGCATTTCTAACCATGTGTCCTCAAAAGACCAGTTTTATGCTGCCGAAACCCGGGATTGAACCAGGGACCTTCAGATCTTCAGTCTGACGCTCTCCCAACTGAGCTATTTCTGCTCGAAAGCAGTAAATGTGGTGCCCGTCAGGCAGAAAACAAAACATCTGAAAAAAAATGACAGACATTTCAGAAGTCAGCAACTTTCAACATACCATTAGGGGCATGTTCGCGGGAAAACAAAAAACTTCAACTGTTGCTGCAGAGCGAGACAGAAATTGCCCAACAGTGGTGCTCCAAGCACTGTTGGGCATCAAGAACTCCCTGTGGACAGTGTCTCCGTCCAGTCATCCATTTAGTAAACAAATGGGTTCCAACAGAACTTCATGTGGAATTCAGTGACAAAGCCGATCTGCAATTTCTAACCAGGTGTCCTCAAAACACCAGTTCTATGCTGCCAAAACCCGGGATTGAACCAGGGACCTTTAGATCTTCAGTCTAACGCTCTCCCAACTGAGCTATTTCGCTCAAAAACAACTCCAGTAAATATGGTGCCCGTCAGGCAGAAAACAAAACATCTTGAAAAAAATGACAGACATTTCAGAAGTCAGCAACTTTCAACATACCATTAGGGGCATGTTCGCGGGAAAACAAAAAACTTCAACTGTTGCTGCAGAGCGAGACAGAAATTGCCCAACAGTGGTGCTCCAAGCACTGTTGGGCATCAAGAACTCCCCTGTGGACAGTGTCTCCGTCCAGTCATCCATTTAGTAAACAAATGGGTTCCAACTTCATGTGGAATTCTTCATGTGGAATTCAGTGACAAAGACCGATCTGCAATTCTAACAAGGTGTCCTCAAAACACCAGTTCTATGCTGCCAAAACCTGAGATTGAACCAGGGAACTTTAGATTTTCAGTCTAACGCTCTCCCAACTGAGCTATTTCGGCTCAAAAGCAGTAAACTTGGTGCCCGTCAGGCAGAAAACAAAACATCTTGAAAAAATGACAGACATTTCAGAAGTCAGCAACTTTCAACATACCATTAGGGGCATGTTCGCGGGAAAACAAAAAACTTCAACTGTTGCTGCAGAGCGAGACAGAAATTGCCCAACAGTGGTGCTCCAAGCACTGTTGGGCATCAAGAACTCCCTGTGGACAGTGTCTCCGTCCAGTCATCCATTTAGTAAACAAATGGGTTCCAACAGAACTTCATGTGGAATTCAGTGACAAAGCCGATCTGCATTTCTAACCAGGTGTCCTCAAAACACCAGTTCTATGCTGCCGAAAAACCTGATCTGGATTGAACCAGGGACCTTTAGATCTTCAGTCTAACGCTCTCCCAACTGAGCTATTTAGGCTTCAAACGCTCTCCAAAAAACTCCAGTAAATATGGTGCCCGTCAGGCAGAAAACAAAACATCTTGAAAAAATGACAGACATTTCAGAAGTCAGCAACTTTCAACAAACCATTAGGGGCATGTTCGCGGGAAAACAAAAAACTTCAACTGTTGCTGCAGAGCGAGACAGAAATTGCCCAACAGTGCTGCTCCAAGCACTGTTGGGCATCAAGAACTCCCTGTGGACAGTGTCTCCGTCCAGTCATCCATTTAGTAAACAAATGGGGGGAACATTTTCATGTGGAATTCAGTGACAAACCTTTAGATCTTCAGTTTAACACTCTTCTAGCAGCAGGAGCAGCGCCGCGTCAGACACACGCTTCTGGTGTGTAGGAAACTGAGACGCAACAGAAACGCCACGCTCGCGAGACGCGTGCAGTGTGTAACCGGCCTTAGAGACTATATTAGAGTCCAGCAGGTTGGGAAACTTACCTCTTTAGAGGATTTTCAAATAGAGAGTATGTTACAAGACAAGCATAATCCTAAAGGCTTTTTATCCTATGCCTATAACAGACTCATGAGCCTAATGTGAAAGTTAAGTGGGAAATGGACATTGATTATGCTTTCGAGGACTTTGAATAGGAGGAGATTTGTAAGAGCTCTTAATCATTCTCCTACAACAGTAGACACAAACTCTTTCAGTTTAATCTTATTCACAGGGTTTATCTGACACCTCAGAGCCTTCATAGGATGAATAGTAGCTACTCATAATACTCTCTTGTACCTACAAACTTCTGTACTTTTTATCCATTTTTTAAAATGTATTTATATATTTTTTTTTCACATGGTATTCGTGTCACAACTGTGAATGTAGCATTTTTTGTAATAACTGCTTTTCTGATTTAACTTATTTGTCTCACCTTTTCTTTTTCCCCTTTTTTTTCTTTTTTTTTCTTCTCTCGTTCTATCTGTGTACGCCACAGTCGTTTTGGGTGTGGGGGTGGGAGGGGTTTGACGTTAAGTTAGGATGACTCTATTACATTGATGTTGGCTTTTGTTGTTGTTGTTGTTTTGAAAATTTTCAATAAATAAATTGTTAAAAAATAAATAAATAAAATTTTAAATAAAAGACATTTAATAAGCACATTAGGCCAAAAAGTAGCATAATTGTTTTGTTAAGAATTAATATATACTCCTTAATTTGTAAAAACTCTATGTCACTGGCCACTTTGGGTGGTCTTCGCACAAGGTGCTTCCTGTTTGATGATTGCTCCACACTTATATATGACTGGACATTTGAGGGGTCATGTGAATTTGATCACATGACACCACAGCTTTGGCTTACCAATAGTTTCACTGGCATTCATGTGGGGGGGACCTACAAACACTATTGACCTTTTGCAAACACATGACCACGACCACATGACAATGCCATGACGGACGGCAGAATCACCGGAAGCACAAGCTAAACAGTGTAGTAGACGAGCGGAAAGTTTCATTAGTTTCAAATAAATAACACTAAATAAACTGTAATAATAATAATAATAATAATAATAATAATAATAATACAATCTTAAATAAACTGTAATAATAATAATACTACTATCTTCTTCTTTATGGCTTCTTCTATTGAACAAGTTGTCGTGCCGTTATCGGCCGAGGTGGGGCATCTAGGTGCTCACAAAGAGCGGTATTTGGAGAAGTACCCTTACCGACCCTTAACCTTATTCCTCCCTCCGTTTTCACGGACCTCATTAAATCGCCGAGTCTGCCCGACTTCAGTCTACATAATCTGTGACACTATGTGGTAAACGGGGTATCCCCAGACACTGTTGCTGATCTCAAACCTTTTAAAAGTCTGGATGCTTACCAGTTCTTTGTAGCTGGCTGGGTTACAGGGACGCAATGCTACGCTAACGGCGTGGGGAGGTACCTCATAATGGCAAAGATAAGACATCAATCTAGGGTTTATTTTGTATTAACATCTATTCTTTACTTAAGTAAAGATTTATATTACACGTAGTCTATGTTTTTAGAGGACATGGTAGGTCATGGCTACCCACCTACCGTTGTTCACTGGCTGAGCCAATGCAACTTTCTAATGGATGCCTGAAAGCATCCCAGCTCTGGGAAGTGCAGTCATTCATATTCATCAAACGTTAATCCATGCAGTAAATCACGGAGTGTATATGATTGGTAGTAACCACACATAATGTAACATCTAGCCATCTTCTTATCTGTGATTATATTCGCTGTTGACCGGTGGATATTTCGACGTGATGGGCAGCAGCTAGAGAGCAGTCCAAAGCTAGCTGCAGCTAGCTGGTCGGCTAGCTGCAGCCAGAGTGATATGGCTCTGGCTGCAGCTGGTCGCTGGTCGGCTAACCTGGGTAGGAGCTCCGCAGACCCGCATTTAATTTGGTTGTTTGGCCTTTTTGAATCTAGTTTCCGTGCCGTGTCATATTTAATTTAACCAATATTTTTTGTATGTGTGTTAAGTTAAATGATCAAGGGAACGGCTTTCTTTTTGGTCAGTGAATAACCGATGATAGTTATGTGGGACCTGTTAGCAGGAACAGCTGGTTAGCACGGCAGCTAGCTGGGTGAGGAAGTTTTATTATTATTATTATTTATCAGTCATTTAAAACAGAAAGGCAATACACACATGCTTATGTTGGTGAGGATTACTCTGCAGATTGTGTATGTGAGAACACGAACAGCGAACACTTGCCGTCCGTCTACAGAATAGCTCTTCCGCCGTTCGTCATGGCGTTCATAATTCGCGGGAGTAGAGTGTGACGTCACATGCAAAGGGTGAATAGACCTTATGTGTCCCACATTAGGTCAGTAAGCATGAAGGCATGTTGGGTGGGTGGAATTAGCAAGTTAACGTTGGCTAACTAGCCAGGAGAGGGCCGTTCGGTCCTTCTGCTCCCACCGCAGGGAGACTTCTTTGCTGATAGAACGGATGACAGTCCGTCTGCTTAGCTGTTTCCCAGTGTCTGCTGTTTTCCTGGCGTGGAGTGAAGCAGAGGGACCGTAGGCTCTATTCTGCTCTGCCGCTGCTAATTCAGGCAAACGCTGTTTGTTGTGGGAATCATAGCAACTTTTGTATCCGGTTTTCCTTTTTGAATGATGAATAAATTACCACTGCCCAGGGACGTTGTTAGGCCTATTTTAGGGGGGCTGTGAAGCTACCCCAAAATGTTCCAAAGCCCCCCTAAATAATAATAACAATAACATTTCAATTTATCCTCATTCATATTTAAACGCAAATGATATATATAGCTACAAAAAATAGCTGAAAAGTCGGAAGTTAGACAGAAGTACAAAGAGTTGCTGTGCTATCAAGATGATGCACCGCACCGTCTCGTTGCATTGGTGTCAACTGGCAGCTTTCAGAAGCAGAAGGAACAGAGTATAAATGGAGGAAGAGGATATGTCTGTCACTTTTTACTTATTAACATATTGGTTTCTTGACTGGTTAAAAACATAAGTGTAGCTCTAATACAGTAACAAAAGATGTGAGTGCAAAGATTTTGCAAACGCAAGTTACAAATAACATGTGGGCTAAGCCTTTCAATCCTAGTGACGTCCCTGCCGCCGCCTGCTGGCATGGAGAGTTATTTCCTCTCACGCAGGTGCAGAACGTACGTGGAAGTTGGCCGTTGACTTTAGTCTTTTCAGTGTTCTCAAGTGCAAATCTTTGGCCAAGGTAACTCATTTCACATCGACAATACATGCAATTATCTTTAGTCTTGTGGAGAGAACCATATGGAAGGGCTTTGAAACTGAACTTGCCATTCGAAAGACCCTTTTCTTTATCCATTTCTGCTCAAGGTGCTTTGTTTCTGCTAGCTATCCACTCCCGTTCATTTATTTATTATAAGACCGGTAAGAACTGCTCCAGTTCTGCCGTCTCGTCTTCATGGCATGCAGCCCTGTTCCCCCACCCCTACTGACTGCCTGCGCAGTGCGGCTGCAAAAGCAGCTAAATCTAGCGAGAAAGTCGGCAAGTTGGCAACACTTTCCACAACGTACTGCTGTCTCAGTTCCTAATTTCCCAAACTACAGAGTGAACAGAACGTACTTGGGTTAATCATGCGTAAAATGTTTGTTAAATGCGTTAAAAGGAATTTGCCTTAACTCATTATTATCGCTTTCATTTTGACAGCCCTAATAAAACAAAAGTCAATAAAAATATTAAGCTTTTGAAGGATTTCTTACCACCTGCCAATAGCTTTTTCAGTGTGTGTGTGTGTGTGTGTGTGTGTGTGTGTGTGTGTGTGTGTGTGTGTGTGTGAACCTCCACCCAAAAAATGACAGATTACAAGAAAACCATAGCAGAAATAATCAGTGTAGAACATCTGTGAGTTTCAGACCTGAGCTGCCAGTTCATTGAATTCTTAAAGATGATCTGTAATGACTGCGCCGCCAAAAAAATAATGAGCTAGGTAAATTATTTTATCTTGAATCTTCCAGGCTTGTCACACTGCCTCTAAGAGAAATACATCTGACTGATCTTCCTGTGCTGGCAGATCATCCTGCTCGTATTATTATCAGGTCAGTTTATTAAGGTAAAAATGACATTAAATGAGATAAAAACTAAATTGCAGGCAAAGTACCAGCCAACACTGGACTTATATTCTGAAAGACAGAAAAAAGTTTAATTCAACCGTATTTGAACACAACCAGAAATCCAAATAAATACAGTGATATCATAATAGTTTAATAACTGCTAACTTGTAATGCCTTTTTTCTTCAGGGATAATTCAATTCACCTCACCTGAGGACTAGTGCTACTGCAACCTAAATACCTATATTCGGAGTATGTTACATTTAGTATATCTTCTGAGTGTATATTGATAAAATATATATTAAGCAGGGTTTGATGCATAGACTGTATAAGTACAGCCAAAGAAAATCTTGATCACCCCCTGGTGGCTGGCTGCAGTATACCCCGCCCCCTCCATGTTAGCGGATAAGACATGGCTCATTCTAAAACATCCAAGTACATGTTAAACACATTTTTCACAAAGATGGTTTCTGTCATTTTAGGTAGTTCTGCTCACGCTGTTTGTTCAAGTGTTCATATTTCTGATAAGTTTGGTTTTATTATTTATTTTATGCTATTAAAACAGGGTGATACATCATGATTGACAGCAGTGATTGGTTGGGGGGGTATAGGCTATGGGCGGGACTTCGATACTGCGGCTTTTATGCTCAACTGTAATTGAAAATCATCTTCCCAACAATTCTAAGTGTGTCTCTAATGGACTGTAGTAAAAAATGTTTTTTAATGACGTTTCAAAACGTCTTTTTTATTTAATTAACATGCCCTTTAAAGGAAGCACAGCTGGAACGTGAGAAAAGGAGAAACAAAGGAAGAATAAAGGAAACAATGATATCCAACCACATCCAACTAGAGAGAGAGGAAGTCTTTCACAGTCATTTCAGACTCGCCCAAGGGCACAGTGAAGGCCTCTCTTATTGAATAAAACTCTCAGCATGCAACGGCCATTTTTCCATGACAGTCTGTTTCACTATGGGCAAAAATGTATGCACGCACACCCACATGAGGGGAATGATTGGGAAATTAACTCAGTGTCTGGGCCTCTGATTCATTTTACAGGAGCAGAGAAATGATAATGACAGAACATGTGGAAACAGGAAGTAAGTAGAGAGACGTGATTGATAGACAGTGGGATTTCATTTATAACTTTCCCTTCTTTAATGTCTTCTGCCCTCTGGACTGGTGTTCACTTTGTCCTCTGAATACACTCTAAATGTGCTATTGTATGTAAAATAAGATAAGATAAAACTTTATTATCTGTTCAAAATATTATTGCATTGTCTGCTCTAACAATCATCAGATAACATTCAAAACTTAAAAAACATCTGTATGGTCACCCAACAAACACACATACACACACACACACACACACACACACACACACAACACGATGATTGTTATGTTTGCAGTCCCACAATGGTTGACAAATCACAAGTTTGTGTGGGAAGGTGGAGGGGGGCAGTCCAAGTATGTGTAATGTTTTACCATTAATAAAACATCACTGCAGTCATGTTGATACATTAGTGTAATTACAGTAATCATATGAAACTCCCTCCATTAGATGCACAGGTGCTTCAGAGATAAAAACCCTTTCTAACCGCTACAGAGACCTGTCACTCCTCTGCAGCAGAGCCTCCATCTTGGCAGTATATTCCAACACAAAAATAATCTGCAGTCTTGGTGGAATGCAGCTGTGGAATGTGGAAGTTGTTGATGACTTTACATAGGCCTAGTTATAATTACTAACATTAACAATGGATCCATTCAATTAAAGTAAACCCCAGTGAGCCAACATCTACAATACAAGGCCCCTGTCATTAATGTTATGGGTTACAATGTGTGTTTGGCAAGTCAAAATGCTCTCAGTGAGGATGGCTACTGGGACACATTGGGAAAATATGGGGAATATTTTTAAAGCCACTTGACTTGGCTCTTGTTGCTGAAGAGTATGCAAACCTTGGACAAACACCAAATTCAATTCAGCAGATAAGTTAAACACGATGTAGTCTATTGCAAAAAGTTATGTTGAGAACACACTCTCTACTAAAACCTGCCACATACTCACCACCTCATCAAACCTAACACCTTTGACTAGTATACTCGACCATGCATATTGTTTTCACTGTATTTCTTTTAGTATTAGCTTTGTATTTTGTAGTAGTTACTGTAAACAATGGGCAGTCCTATTATATGACGGGCCATCTGGGACATTATTCACAATTACCTCACACACATACAAGTGAAATGCTCTCACACACTCTAGTGAAATGCTTTCACACATACTTGTGAAAAATTATACTCTCACATACTATAATGAAACCTTACGCACACACAACTGAATTGCTCATAAACACTACTAAAACACCCCCCATATAAATGTTACTGAAACGCTCTCAAAAACGCTAATGAAACGCTTTCATAAACGTTACTGAAACGCTCTCATAAACGCTACTGAAACGTGCTCAAAAACGCTAATGAAACGCTCTCATAAACGCTACTGAAACCGTCTCACGTGCAATACTGAATCGCTCTCATATACACAACTAAAACAGGAATTCAATTTCAATTGTGCATATGCAAATGTTTCAGTATATTGCGTGAGTGTGTTTCTTACTGTTACATGAATCTGTTACACAAATTGGATCTGTGCGGCGCCCATGGCGATTGTAATTGGTTTAAAGAATTGCCAAAAAACCAGGGCACGTTTTTTCTCCCATCCCAGAACGCTGTGTGGACTAGCCAGACCCTCCTCTGCAGCGATGTGAAGGAAGGTCTGGCAATGTGGGACTACTCTCTCTACAGCATGCCATTCCTCTCTCCCTGTACTCTCACCTCCCTGCAATCTTCCCTCAGACCAGCCATCTTGAAACTTGGCAACAAATCAAAAATGATAAATGACAACCCGTGACCATGACACAATTTAAGTGTAAATGTATCCACATATAAATGCATTCCAGACGAATTGAAGTCTGACTTACAGGAAAAAGGATCTCCAGCAAATTCAACATATACAGATTATTCTTTTTTTAATGATACAATGATGACGTGTGAAATTTTTTTACTAAAACAAAAAAAATCTAATCCCTGATCAGTTCAACAATGGAATTATCTGTGTAGGTGAATGATAGCCTGTTAAGACAATGACCATTTGATCTCGCTCATACTGTTTAAATGCATTCATGTGTTTGTGTTAATTTATGGATAGTTGCTAACTACTTAGCTCAGATGGCTGTAACTAAACTGCTAAAGTGCAAAAAATCTTCTTTTTCTAGCGTTTTTGGCAGTTACAGCTTCAAGAGCATTAAAATCACGTTGATTTGCATGTAGCCTGGAAAAAACAACACGGATCGCGATCAGATTTGTGATCTGGCCAACGGAAACGCACATGCAATGTGTGGCTAAGTGTAAATACAGGTGCATTAAATCAAATCCAGATTTTATGCTGAAGTAAAACACAAAAGTCACACTAGATTAAAGGGTTGGGGTAATATTTGAGTGGGAGGACTGGGGAAACAATATCATCAAGTGGGACTGATAGGCCACAGGGCTTTCAGTCAGTTTAATAAGGTTTACTGATCAGCAACCTGATAAAGACCACAGGCTGAAAGGTTTGTACCGGTCTCACCTATTGATTTAATTTGACATCTATTTGAGAGCAAAACTGAGCTTAGAGGCATACATCATGAATCCTTAGCCCAGCAGGTCAAACCTTTTTTATACAAAGAGATGAACGCAACCTGGGCAGGTTGTAACTTGCTGTCTTCCACTGACAAGATTTGTTGGTGGACACAAAGGGCTGCGGGGTCAGTGTAACGCTTATCAGTTCAATTTTCTAAGCACAAACGGACATTTGGAAAAACAGAAAAATGGGTTCCAATATCCAATTTTTCATTTTTTTTCTGCCTTGACAAATTAAAAAAAAATCTTTAAACTGTTTTTCCAATTTTCTGGTTTTATTCAGAGGATCAGAGAAAATTACAAAATTGTGTCTGAGCTCCAATTATTCAATACTGCAATGGTATTCTCTCCCTCGTTCCGCCTAGCTACGCCCCGCCCCCCACTCGAAACCATGAGTTGCAAGCACCTCTGACCCCAAAGTCTATTATTATTATTTTTTTTTGGTCCATATACAGTTAATGACCTGCATATTACGCAAAGTAGAGGAAAAGAATACCATTGCAGTCTGGACCACATGTTGCCTGTGGTACTCAGTTTTGTTGGATGCGCTCATAACGCAATTTTGTAATTTTCTCAATTTCTGATCCTTTGAATAAAAAACTGAAAATTGGAAAAACAGGTTAAAGATCCAATTTTTCAAGGTGGAAAATAATGAAAAATTTGATATTTGAACCCATTTTTCTATTTTTCCAAATGCCTGTTTGTGCTTAGAAAATTTAACTGATAAGTGTTACACTGACCCTGCGGGAACATGATGTGATGTTACAACATATTCTCACTCCCATCGCGGCAAAAAGCAAAGCTTAGTCAGGTGACTTTGGCATTTGTTATTGATGCAAAAAGGGGGTTACAAAATGTACATTTTAGTGACACACGGGACTGTGTTGTTTGACCCATCCACCACCCCAACCAGCCTCCTTAGGCGGATTTTTGGTCTTTCATACTACTTGCTACCATTTTCACTCTTAATACTACGTCATTTTACTGCACCGTGGTCGAGCTGCTGAAATGCCCGGTTCGTTCCATACAGACGGTAAAGGGTGATTTTTGCCTCAGTATCTGATGCTGAGAGCCACTGACCAAGCGTCAGTATTTTACAAGTTGGGAGTGAGAACAGGTTGGATGTTAAAAGTGAAAGTTATAGAAAATAGTGGTTGGGTTCCGCCAAAGAGAGAAGCTAACCGTATTGCTAGTGTTTACAAGTGAATTTAACTGCTTACTAGTATTATGATTTTGGGCAACAAGTGGAAATGATACTCACCAGCATGTCTTCACTTCCAAAATTAACAACGGATGGATGGAAGGATCTCTTGATCAGCAGTTTACGTGCAGATGTTAAGGAAAAACTCAGGAGCAGCACAACTCTTTTCACATACGTGAAGGTTCTTGGGACTTTGATGAATTACAAAGGAGCATTTAATTAATTCTCAATTGAGGAGAGTTTAGGATTACACAGTACAGTGTAAGTGCCATCCCAACTTCTGAAGTTCCCATCTTTCTGAAGGTGTAATTAAATTCATGCTGAAGGCGTTTAGTTTAGCTGAACTTTTAATTCAATTCAATTCAATTTTATTTATAGTATCAAATAATAACAGAGTTATCTCGAGACACTTTACAGATAGAGTAGGTCTAGACCACACTCCCTCAAGAGCAAGCATTAGCAGTGGCTGTTGCGACAGTGGCGAGGAAAACTCCCTTTTAGGAAGAAACCTCGGCAGACCCAGACTCTTGGTAGGCGGTGTCTGACAGGGCCGGTTGGGGGTGTGATGAAGAGTGGCAAATAATAGTCACATTAGAGAAAATGGAACAGTGACTTCGAAGGTCATCGTGGAAGTTCATGTCATAGCAGGGCACATCGTGTCATACTGAGTAGTGCAGTCTCCTATACCGGATCCTGACTACTCTGTGCATATAAACATCACAAGAATGAATGAAAACAAAGAAATTGTGGGCACCCAAATATCTCAGCACAGACAAAATGTGTTATGTGTTTACTTTCTCCATGACCTTGGCAGGATGAGGCAGCACTGACTATCATTCAGCTGTTACGTCTCCTGTCTTCCATGGCGACACAGAGTTAAAGTATTCCTCTGCCTGGAAAGGTTATGTAGTTATTTTTTTTTTTATATTGCCAAAAAAACAACATAACAACAAAACTCGTAGGGGAAAGAAAATATACATCAGTAGATTCAGTACAAATGTTGTCAATGTAAAAGAAAGAAAAGAATCAACTTAGCAAAAACAACAACAAAAACCAAACAAAAAGGGGGGAATTACTTAAAGAAATCACAACTTAAAAAAGCAAAAAATGGCTAAAGAAAATAAAACTTTTATAAGACTTTTCTTTCAATTTTACCTTTTCCAGTGAGAAAACAACAACAATTTAAAATCATTCATAAACCAAACAAAGGAAGGCCTATAACTTCTCCACTTACTGCAACGAATATGGCATTTGCCCATGGGAAGAATCATATTAGTTAACATAGCATGAGTTCATAAGCTGGAAATTCCACAACACCCAGACTAACAACAGATGGACTGTCTTGATCAGCAGTTTACGTGCAGGATTGCCTGCTGAGGGACTTTCACTTACTTACTTGTAAATCAATTTCAGAATATGCAGAACTAAAGCATTTATTTAGTGCGCCACTGTAGCACTAAATGCTTGCTCTTGGGGGAATTACTGGACTTGTTGGGTCTTTGTAAATTTTAGAGTGTGGTCTAGACCTACTCTATCTGTAAAGTGTCTTGAGGTAACTGTTGTTATGATTTGATACTATAAATCAAATTGAATTGAATTTAATTGAATTAAGAGACATGATCACATCACCAGGGACGTCACTAGGATTGAAAGACGGGGGGGCTTAGCCCCCAGGGTATTTGTAACTTGCGTTTGCAAAATCTTTGCACTCACATCTTTCGTTACTGTATTAAAGCTACACTTACAGTATCTCAAAAAAGTTCTTCTAAAAGAGCCAGATCTGCCATTGCTGATAAGTGATCAACTGATGACTTCTCCTTCTCCTGTTAAACTGATTATGTGCTGCACCGCAAGTCCACACTGACTCCAAAACTTGCATACACGAGTTCAGACCAGACGTGAGATTTTTTCACAGCCTACGCTCACGTTCAAATTGATAAATGCCGAGCTTTGCGTAGGAATCGGCGTACGCCCGTCCTACGCCTGTTTTAGGTCGTATGCACGTTTCATAAATGAGGGCCGTTGTGTCCCCCATCCAATGTCAAAATAAAACCTATTGATGATTGATGATATAATAATAATAATAATAATAATAATAATAATAATAATAATAATAATAATAATAATACATGTTTATTAGTGTAATAATGTATTATATACTTAAGCACCTGCCCCCAAAAATGTCTGTGCACAGCGCTGCAGAAACACACATACACAGCCTTGACCTAAGCTGTCATTGGTGTTATTGAGAGGTGTTTGTTGAATTTGCTCTCTCTCTTGTCTGGGCCTGCAGCTTTCATTTCCATTTAGGACATCCTGTCAGTTGAGCCAGTAAATGCCATTATAGCCTTAAGAAATAAGAGTTGTAATGGCGGGGCACCGCTAAGGTGAATGACTAGTGGGACACACTGGAGTAGAGTGGACTGTGACCATGTGGCACTTTACTGTGATAAAGCTCACAGTTAACCAACATAACTGAGCAGATTTCTGGTCTGCTGCTACATTATGAACCACCCAGACCTCTCAGGTCGTCTGGGACAGGTCTGCTTTCTGTCCCCAGAGTCAGAACTAAACATGGGGAAGCAGCAAGTTTTTATGTGCCACATATCCGGAAAAAAAAAAACTCCCAATAATCTGCAGGCCTGCGGCAACTCTCAGTTCTTTTAAAGCAAGGCTGAAGACTTTTCTTTTTGATGCTGCCTTTTTTTAAAGTAATTGTTCATTTCTTACACTGCACTGCAACTTTATTATTGTATTTCATACCTGTCTTATTCTATTTGAGCTTTTTTTATATTATGTAAAGCACTTTGAAATGCCTTGTTGCTAGAATGTGCTATATAAATAACGCCGCCTTGCCTTGTCTTGCCTTGCCTTGCCTTGCCTTGCCTTTAAACCAGACCTAAGTTTATCACTGTTGCTCTGCCATCATGTAGGATGTTAAAAGAGACTGTACTAATGAACCAGCTGTATTTGTTAATAAGCAGATGTGGAAATTTGCCTGCAAGGAATGTCATTTTCAGTATACTGACTGTATTCCTTTAATCAAAAAAGATCTAATATTTTCCTGCTGTATACTTGATACAACTGGTAGAAGAAATGCATGAAATTACTTACTTTGTAATTTTGGGAAGTGAAAAATGTTTTTCATTAAAACTTTCTAGCACAATATTAAATTTAACTCTTTTATTCACTGCTGGGAACACGGAGGAAACAGAGTTGATGAATGCTATCTTTTTAATGTCCTTGAGAAAGGAAATACTTCATTTTCTTTTTGTTTTACAGAGAACCTTTAGCCACATTTGATCAGTGAAAACATTTTAAATGCTACCAGGAATCAAAAGGTCAGTACAACAACCAGTATAAAGAAATGACAGGGTTGTAAAGATAAAGATTTCTATTAAGCTTAGCTAATGAAAGCTGCAGAATGATAAATGTGCATAATAAAAAAGGACACAAGACATTTCATAGCTAAGGGACATGAAGGTCAGCATGCAATACCTTGCATTTTGAATAGCATGTTGTGATTATGTTAACCATGTCACCATTAAATGGTAATATTAAAGTATGAAGGATGCCCGTCCATCTGACTTTTTTCTTTATCCAGACAATTCAGCTATTCAAGTGTTTCATAGAGATTTAGCAGGAAAAGTCTTTGAGTGAGGAGCTTCAAAATGTTGGGACATGACAACAACAGAGGCCATCCTTTTTGGATCCAGAATTAAGCTAGAAAAGTCCCCAGAGATGAAGGCAAAGCTAGGAGAGCCTGTTATTTAGCTGAGGACACTGTGAACTATTAAGGATGTACATTAGATAATCATCTTTCAGGGGAGGCCACGGCTCTGAAAGCCCTCACTAAAATCTGCCAAAAGACTAAATTCTTGGCAAGAAAATCAAGGTTGTTGGATAGATCAATTTTTTTATTTATTTAACCTTTATTTAACCAGGAAGAAACTCATTGAGATTAAAAATCTCTTTTTCAAGAGTGTCCTGGCCAAGGCAGGCAGCAGTACAACCACACATACAGTACATGCAAATACAAAATACACAAAAACACTAAGAACAAAAAACAACTGAAACAGCAAATCCCTCAAAGTCAACCACAATCGTAACCAAATCAGGTAAAACATCTACAGCCAGATGTGACTGCCTCCAAGTCAAACAACATCCTCTTAAAAACGACCAATGAGACTAGTTCAGTAAGTTTCATGGATTTCTGTAACTTGTTCCATGTAGAGGGAGCAGCAAAGTTAAAGGCCTTTTTCCCCAGCTCAGTTCTAACCTTTGGAACAGACAGAATGAAAAGATCCTGGGAACAAAGATTGTAGGTCCCGGTACTGTTTACATTGATATAGGTCAGAAGGTAGGATGGAAGGAGACCTAAAATAGCTTTGTATATGAGAGTATGCCAGTGTTGAAGTCTCCGTGTTGGTTAAGGAGGCCATCCAACACGTTCATATAGTTCACAGTGGTGAGTGAGGGCTTTCAATAATAAAAACGTTAGCAGGAGTATTCGTTAAATGCCACTTTGACTGCCAACTCCTGGTTTAATAGTATACCACAGCGCATATAAATAAACTCCAAAACAAGTTAATATACGGTTGTGTTAAAGTTAGTCTATATCCACGATGTTCCACATGCGTTCTGCCAGAAATTCTGCCGAATGTCACTCTTTTTGGCTGGAGGTCCGCTTTCTTTGTGGTGTAATTTTAAACTCCAGACTATGGGTAATTGCTCCTCAGATCTCTGCAGGGTAAATCCAGACAGCTAGCTAGACTATCTGTCCAATCTGAGTTTTCCGTTGCATGACTGAAACAACCTTTGAACCACCAAAACGAGTTCCTTCCCAAGGCAATTTTGCAGCGGCACATGGGGCTCCACGATTGTGATTGGTTTAAAAAAATACCAATAAACCAGAGCACGTTTTTCTCCCATCGCAGAATGCTGTGTGGACTAGCCAGACCCTCCTCCGAAATGCTGTGGAGGAAGGTCTGGCAATGCGAGACTATGTTAAAGTTACCTCCCCGTAACCATCTTGATCCAGCATACTTTCAACAAATTAACTGTCTTCCAGTTGAAAAAAAGTCATACAAATCAAGTTGGGACTTACCTATAAAACTGTTCATAATGAGGTACTCCAAAGATCTGTCAAACTACTTTAATCGCTTCAGAGATAATGACAACTTTGCAACAAGAGGCAACTCAACTGATTTTTTTTATCCTTCTTAGATTCAAGAGTTCAATGAGCGGAAATAATTTTTTTTACCCGGCTTCAATTGAATGTAATACACTTCCATTATCTCTGAAACTTATTGAAGCAGAGAGAAATATTAAGAGGGCTATGAAGGAATGACGAGCAAATAGTCTTTCAGAATAGGGATCTTGCACTAACTCAGTGTTGTCCTTTTATGTTATTTCTTTTATGTGAATAATCACAATGGAAAGAAGCCTGACAGTCTGTAGGTTTATCTGATAACTGTCTTCGGGTGAAGCAGTATTCTATCTATCTATCTATCAATCTATCTATCTATCTATCTATCTATCTATCTATCTATCTATCTATCTATCTATCTATCTAAATACAGTATCAATTCTTAGTCTATCTGATAAAATACAGAGCTTTTAGGTGACCCCTCCGGTTGCTGTACCTGTCCTTTGGCAAAACTGACACTTTGGTTGTTGTTTTAAATCAGCAGCTGTTTCATCAAATGTGACCCAGAGGCAGACTGGCCATCTGGATGTTCTTTCAGAATTCCTGAGCAGTCATTGCTTACAGGTCATCCAATAGCAGTTTCTCTGGCCCATTTGGCCATGTGCGTAGTGTTAAGCTGCTTTTCTGACTCATTTCGTCGGAGCTGTTGTTGTAATTTTGAGTTCAGTCACAACGGTCAAAACCTTATTATGCATGAAATAGATTTCAATAAAAAAAAAAAAAAAGTTAGCCATATGCAAAACATTTTGAAACTAAAATAACAATAGAAATATGTACATATATTATGTTCAACGCTGTGTGGGTGCAAGTGCCTTCATTGTTAACTTTGAGCAGAGTGGAGCTAAATGTAGTCTTCAATTCTATTACATGTTATTCATAGTGTGAAATTATAGCAGAAGTTATCTCAGGACACTTTACATGTAGAGTAGATCTAGACCACACTATAATTTACAGAGACCCAACAATTCCCCCCATTCGCCATGGAAATTTGCAGTGTTTCAGCAACAAAGGAGAGACAAAAAAAAAAAAAAAGAAGAAAATGCAAGATATTATATCAAATACATACAGAGTAAGAAAAAAGCAGTAAAAAGAAGTAAAATGTATAAACGCAGGACAGTAAAAAAAAGCAGTAAACAGTAAGGACAAAATATAAGTAAACAGACTGAAAGGTTGAACAGACAGTATTCACAGCATTGCACAGAGAAAATATTGATAATGATATCGCACAGTTGTCAGTTGTACATGTACAGTCTACTTGGAGCAGTGTTGATTTGTAAAGTCTGACAGCAGCAGAAAGGAAGGACCTGCAGAATCTCTCCATCACACACTGCGGGTGCAGCGGCCTGTCACTGAAGGAGTTGCTCAGTGCTGTCAGAGAGTCCTGCATAAAAGATGGCTGATGCCACCACATAGTCCAAAAAGGTGCTCAGAAATGCCACCTGTGCTCTCAAAGATCTAAGTCTCCTCAGCAAATAGAGTCTGCTGTCTCCTTTTTTGTGCAGTGCATATCTGTCATTTGTCCAGTCCAGTTCATTGTTCGGGTGAACACCCACGTAGATGTAATATTTCACTCTCTCAATGTCCATTCCCTGAATGGTCACTGGTGGAAGAAGGGAGTGTTTGCACCTGTGTAAATCCACCACCAGCTTTGTGGTTTTCTGTGCATTAATCTGGAGGAGGTTCAGCTGGCACCAACTCACAAAGTCCTGGGTCAGTTCTCTGTCCTCTTTGTCCTCCCTGTCTGTGATGAGGACGATGACTTCAGTCGTCAGTGATTTTTCGCTGGTGGCCGTTAGCTGAGGTGTTTGTGAAGTTTGCACTGTAGGGAGTGAAGAGGAAGGGACCCAGAACTGTTCCCTGCAGAGCTCCCATGCTGGAGACAACCTTGTCAGACTCAGTCCCTTATCCTCACATACTGTGGTCGGGCGGTGAGGTAGTCAAGCCTGGTTTTGTGGGTAGTGGTGGACTAGTTATTTGGAAGTTTCCCTACTCTTAGGACATTTAATAGCTGCCACATGTTTCTCCATTCAACCATATACTGTATAAATGTAATGAATAGACATGGTCACAGTTACGATATCAAGTGCTAATTCAACCAATTATCTAAATATCTTTCATATCATCCAGAGAAGATGTGGGCAAAGAAAGGCTTGAATCATTCAAATTTGCAAATATGTTCATAGCTGGTACCCAACTCATTTTCCACACCAGTTGTTGGAGTCCACATTGTCCACTTTCCTGTTGCCGGCCCATAAAGAGCAGACAATTACCATAAACATGACATGTCGTACCTTGCTGTTACAGTTGGGATAAAATAAAAAAACTCTACAGTACATCAAGGATCTATTATGCACATACATTGTCAAAACATTTAACCTCTACAGGACATTTCTAGGTTCTTCAGATGCCCTCTTCTGTGTGCTGTTACCATTTATTTTGGTAATTTTGCTTAAAAAAAGGTTTCCCTTGGTATGCTTCATAAAAGACTGAGTGATGCTCTTTTTCTGAGTTTTATTTGGCCTGTGTTGCTGATAAGACCTTCTTTTGATGCATCAGCATAACATTTCATTATTTTGGCTTGTTTTCTTGTCAACACTTTGAGATTTACAACTCCTCAGCTCTCCGTCTGGCTGGAATATGGTTTATCAATATTTCTCTGATTCTGTCACAAGTCCAATAGCTGGAAGAGTGAGAGAGACTGAAAGAGAGAGATAGGAGGGAGGGAGGGAGGGAGGGAGGGAGGGAGGTGTTCATCCCCAATAGGTTGAACACGGATCCATTTGTTTTACAAGAGACAGAACAAGCAAGAGATGAGTGGTGGAGTGAGAGGAAGAGAGGGACCTTTGAAAGAGTGAAGCAGAACGGTAGCGAGAGAATAGATCAAAGTTTGTCTTAACACAGCACTTTGTCTGTAGGCCTCATAAAACTGCATCTACTCACTTTGGCCAAATATTCCCCTGAAGCGCGCACACAGACACACACACACACACTGGCTATTGAAATGTGAAATATGCTGATACAAAGTTAGACTGGAAACATTACTACTTGTCAGTAAGGGGCAAGCAGATATAAATGCTTTGCTTCAGCTTCCATGTCACAGCAGGGTGATCAGACTTTGTCCGATAATATTTTTCCTTTTCAGGAGAACCTTTCTGCCCCAAGCTGGTTGTCAGTAGAACTTAAACCTTGTGTCTCTTCCCAGGTTTCTGGCTGAAAGCTCCACGTGTGTCTGTCATTACATCCACATGCATGTTTTTCATTTCCTCCTTGCTTAAAGATTACCTTGCATGGCAGCTGCATTCTTGCGATATTTACGAAATCACCCAAGAATTGTGGGATCACATATCATATAAAAAGCTGTGAAGGCTTCAAGTAATGCGTTTGTCTGAAATACCAGCTAATCAAACCAATCAGTGTCCGGTTAGAAGCGTAACTGGCAGTTACGGGCATGGTTTAGGTGTGTGTGACGCCCGCGACTGTTTGTTTAAAATAGATAGACGGATGGTTAATCCAATCACCTGCAGGTATTTTTGATAGTGCCTGCCCTTTTCCAGACAGTTTCCAATGATGGCTTCTTGGAGGGTTCTGTGAAACTAACCATCTGACGCATCAGGGGTCCGTTCCAGGTAGGAGGTTTAACGAACTCTGAGTGTAACCCTGATGTCTGAGGTGATTTACCCTGAGATGGGAAACTCTGAGTTTTCGGTTCCAAAACAGCTGATTTGAGTTGGTTCAGTCAACTCGGAATAGGTTCACTCAGGGTTACGCACCACCACTATAAAAAGGCAGTATGAATGGAGCCATGATTCTACGATTCACCATGGTAACAACCACAAACAAATGGGTCGGTGGAAATACTCATGCGCACAAACAGCGAGTTTGAATATGCATTTCCTTAAAAAAGCAAGACAGCGGCTGCTGCTGCAAAAGAGAGAGAATTGGTGTGTGAGAAAATTGCTGCTCGAGTCAATGCGTAAGCATTAACAGTGTATTAATTTCATATTTAATCACAGTTAACTTATAATATTACTGGTGAAAACTGGAATTGTATTATACCTATAATTTCATTTAGGTGCAATCCTGCGGGAGAAAAAGTAAACTATACTAATCCCATTCTGAGGCTGCAGCACTATGATCATTAACAGAACTATAATGTATTATCATTTATTTATTTTTAATGGCTTTTTAAACATTTTTATTTAAAAATGTTTAAAAAACGTTTCAGAGCGAGTCACAGTGAGTCACACTCTACAGTGGCTTTACTATTACAGTAGGCTATGATCGGCGCGGATCATGTAACGGCAAACGGCAGTTTTCTTTATAACAGTGTACACTGTTATAAAGAAAACTGCCGTTTGCAAAAAACTTAATGAATGAATGAATGAATGAGTGAAGAATCTGCTTGGATGTTAAAGCCTGTCCCCCATGGTTGATGTTAGTGATATGAGGACGGATAAGGTATCTACTGTACATATCTAATGGACTGTGATAAAAAATACCTCTCAAATCGGTTATGTGGAAATGAAAATACATCTATAGTAGTCGGGACTAAGTATCATCTAAGTATCATCTCCCGACATAAACTCTCTATGAATTAATACAGCTTTTTCATCAACGGGATCGTCGACAAAAGGACATGACATGTTTGAGAAAAAAACATTATATAATCTGCCTAACATAAACCAATACGTTTTTTTTATTCATGCAGATAAACTGCATTAAAAAGTTTCTGATACAGACTGAATGAATGAATGAGGAGACTGAGAGAAACTCAAGGTTTCTTGAAGAAAATCTGCTCTCGACCAGGTTAGGTTCACAGGCGTCAGTTACCATAGTAACTGACTCTGAGGTTAAGTTACCTCTCTTTCTGAAATGGAAAACCCAGAGTTTCCCTCATCTCAGGGTTAACAAACTTAGAGTTTTCACTAAACCTGCTTTCTGGAACGGGCCTCTGGTTAGGTTAAAGATCCCCTTTACTCAAAAATGTGTTTTTATTATGTTTATGTCAGCTTAAATGTCTGACCTTGACTATACTGACTTGTATATGTGCAAAGTTTGTCCCTTTCCTGAAGAAGAAGATGTCCGTGCACTTCCCTTAAATCTGAGATTCAAACGTAACCCAGGCAAGCTTGCATTGGTACATCATAAGTGATGGCCAACGAAGCTTCATGAAGTTTCATGAACCATTTTTTTTTTTTCTGAGCCAACTAGATGGCGCTCTCTGTTGGCTCTCTCATTGTGCTTTCAACCCTTTTGTTGCCATTCCTTAAGCCTTTTTCTTTAAACCGAGAGTGCCATTTAGAGGGTTCAGATAATAAAGAAAATGGTTCATGAAGCTTCTTGAAGCTACATTTGGCCATCACTAATGGAAGTGAAAGTATTTCTGCCAATTTGTGAAAGCGTGATGCAGGCTGCAGGCAGGAAGAACCACAGAAATAAAATCAAACTCTTTGCCATATTAACTTGCAGAGCATCATTATTTGACATCACGTCAGATTGCATAGTATCACACTGAATCGCGTTCTGATGAATCAAATTGTGTTGAATTGCACTGCCTCACAATAGGGGGTTAATCATATCGTATCGGTAATTGCCTTAGCTATTTTTCTCTGAGAGTTCCCAATATGTGAGAAATGGAAGTGAATGGCCAGACACCACTGGAGGAAAGAAAATAAGTGTTTTTGTAATTCTGGTGAACTGACCATTTATACTGACACCTCTCTTTAACCATCTTGAAGCACAAAGAGAGAAAGAAATATTACTGTAGACAGCATTCTAAAGCGTGATGTCTAATTTCAGTCCATCATTAGTGGCAGAGATAATCTGAATTTTAAGCTCTATCATCATTATTATGTACCTTTGATTTTTTTCATCATTTCATCTTTTCTACTAATGATCCAGCCAAGAGAGTTCCATGCCCAACCAAGCCTTTTCGCAGCTAAATATGAACTGGACTTTTACTACAAGAATCCAAAAATAACTCCTCCCACGTCACTATTGGAATTTCAGAGCCCAGAATTCAGCATTTTCATGGAAATGTTTTCCATGTTAATGTCAGCAAGCGCTTGAATGCAGATGGAAAACACAAAAAGTTACTTGTCATATCCTTTCTGTCAAAGGTCAATTTTTCTTCTCCTTCTCTTCTTCCTATCCTGTCATCATGATTACCTCTTCCTCCCCTTGCCTCTGATCAACTCCTACATCTCTCTACTCAAATCTTTATTCAATACCCCCTTCCTCTCATCCCATCATCCTCCAGAAGCTTCTCCATCACTTCCGTTTGTCTGTATTCTCTATTTTTTCACTCCTTTCTCACGTTCCCTCTTCTCTCTCAAACCTCTGCTGTCTTCTTTCATCCGTTCCTTTCTTATCCAATTGTTCCTTGCTCTGCCTTCATCATGCTTTCTTTTTTTCTTTCATACTTTTTCTCTTTACTCCTCTCTCTCTTTACTCCTTACCTCTCCTGGGTTTTTGACAGCATGTATAAACACCCACTAAAAAGCCTCTGTCAGAGGCTGCTGTTAGGACTGCACTAGTCCGCCTAATTTACCTTCAGTTGAAAAAGGCTTTTACTGGCTGCCATTTTGGCTGTGTGCGTGCATGAGGATAATGTGTTAGCACATCCAGCGTCTGGGGAGACAGCCCAATAATTTTTACATAGAACCGACAATGTCAGATAAAATTGTGGTGGCTGGAAAAGTTACAAGACCAGAAATGTCAATTTGAAGACTGAGGACTGATTTTGACTGATAAAAAAAGGTGAAATGGAGAATAAACTCACAAAAACTCAGTTTTTGTTTGTTTTTTATATGCTGACATCAAACAACAAATACATGTTACTGAGGATACCATAGAATTAAATTACAATTATTTTTTGCTATCATGTATTGTTTTGCAGGTATGACTCAAACTACCATGATCCAGATTTATTTAATGGAGAACACTATTATCATTTCATATTTACAACAATATTATCTAGGTATTCATAGCTATTCATTTAAACAGAGTGGACAAAGTGGTATATTGATGTGTTGACATGTCTTATGAATTGGCAGTGAATTGGATTTGGTTTGTATCTCTTACTTTTACTTACGTTTCCGAGTTTAACTTAGTGTTTATGTGTTCTTTAGCATTTATCATTTATTAGACAAAGGTTGTATAGGGTGGGGACTGCCAGTCATATTCTGCAAGGGAAACTGGGAAGTTGGTAGAAAGCACTGATGCTATGGGAATTCAGGCAATAGCTCAAGCTAAACTTTGAAATATAGATCATTTCCACAGTCCAACTAACCTGACGAGCCGAGATGGTTTGTTACACAGAACCATCTAAGAAGGTTTCGTTGGCAACTGTTTGGAAAAGGGAAGGCACTTTAAAAAAAATACCTGGCAGGTGGTTGGATGAACCATCTGTCTATCATGTCCGCCATTGTTATTTTAAAGGTGCCCTGCCATACAAAACCATTTTTACTTACATTTTTTTGAAATATGTTAGGTCCATATGTGTTTGTGTTATGTTGTGAATGTGAAAATGAATTGCTACCTCCTTTGTCAGCTCTAGCCACTGAAAAGAAATAAGCAGAGAAATCAGGCTAATTACAAAAGCTGGTCAGTCTAACATCATATTGCCTGAGCTCATTACTATTCATTAACTCGCCCATTTGGGCTGGGTAAAGGATTCTGACAGCCAGGCTCTCATTGGCTAGCTGTTAGCCAATCAGATTCAAACAGCTTAGCTTGTTGAATATTAATGAGAACTGGCAGAAATCGAGCTGAGTCTTCCTGTAGGCTTTCTATACCACGCTAGAATGGCTTGAAACAAGGTAACCAAGGCATTTTTTCCACAAAAGAATGTTACAGAGTCCATGGTAGAACTTCAGACATTACCACAAAGTAATGAAATACGTGTGGCAGGGCACCTTTAAACAAACAGTCGCAGTCATCACACTTCTACCACGCATGTAGCTGCCAGTAGCTCGCCACAGGATACTGATTGGTTCAGTGAAGTGGTAGCATCCGACACAGATGCATTCCTTAAAGGCTGACGTGATGGATTTTTGTGTGATGTGTGATCCCACGATTCTCGCATGATCTCTTGATTAGTGATGTCCAAATGAAGCCCAATAGATGACGCTCTCTGTTCAACAAAGGGTTGAAAGCCCACTGAATTATCTATTATAATCTAGTTATGTCAACAAATACAACTAATGGTTTATGAAGCTTCATTTGGACATCACTACTTGAGATATCTGGAGAATCCAGCTGCCGTGCAAGGTAATAGTCCAGTCTGATCTCAAAGAAAATACATAAAATGACCACAACCTCTATACATCGCATTATGTGGTGCAGGCACCCTGGAAACAATGCAGATGGATAGTCAATTAGGATCCTTTGTCGTGGTGGACACTTGAAATCCCTAATTCAACACAGCCCTGTCTGAAAATCCACATAGGGAGGGGTTTGGGTTGGATGCATGGATCAAACAAAAACGGGACTTTCCCCCAGGAGACTGCTGTCCGTGTCCCGTTGTCCCGTGATTTTTTAGTAGCAGTTGTGTTGCCTTAACCTAAATTGTTTCTGTCATGCTGGTACATCATTTTAACACATTACGTTTCACCACCATGTTAAGAGGTTGTGGTTATTTCATGTATTTCCGTGAGATCAGGCACAGTTTTTTTGTCATTTCTTTGAGAAATCTTACTACTGGAGATGGATGACCTTCTGGCAAGCAAGTTATGTAAGATGTCTAGAGTAGTCCAAGTCACTAGTATATCTTGTAAGCAAACATCACGCAGCCTAGCAGAACGTAATGTACTTGCCATGGACAGTCATTTTTTTTATTCCATTTTGGGATTGGAAAAATAAATACATTTAATACTCAAATAGGGGGTGATTTCAGACAGCCATAGTTTCATTAGTATATACTGTATTATCCTTCATGGAGTCTTATGTCTATGAGTACACAATGAGTTCATGTTCATCCACTTCTCTGTTTCCACTGCACTGTTTAGCCTTCTCATGGACTACTTTACCAAACGTACTAAGGTAAAGTACTAAAGTATCCAAAGCTGAAACTCTGCTGTCGAACAGAGCTATTGTCAGGATTAGAGGGGAACAACTCAGCGGCACATTGGCTGGTGAGATTACTGAAACATTTGAGTTTGTTGAACATATACATCTTGAAAAGTTAAATACCTTTTATCAAGGCTATAACGGCCCATTTAATCCTTACTTACTTATTCCAAAGGAAATGAATAGAATATATTAAAGTTATCACTTCCTGTAGGCCAGATTACTTTCAAAATAAAGAAAAAAAAACGCGTTTATGAAAGGGATGGAGGTTGAATCACTTCGTCAATCATAGAGAATAGTGGAAACAATGTTTATTTATATCTTTAGATGACTTTAATAATTTGAAAAGTAACACAATAGTGCATTGTCTCAAAGAAGCCACCCAGATGGGCTGAAACTGAAATATCCTATTTAGCTATGTGATTGTGGTGGCTGAAGGATGGATGGATGAGAATGAAAGTATACCTGGATGTCTAACAATAGAGCCTTGCTTTCCACCGGCTGCTTCAATAAACAAGACTTCAATCCCCCCTTGGCTTCCTGTGTAAATTATGTGTTCGATGGAGCTGGAAGCTCTGGCTCCATTGTCCTGCTGGTTTAAATAGAGAGAAAGTGTGTGCGTACGTGCAAGTGTGTGTGTGTGTGTGTGTGTGTGTGAGTGTGTGCTTGTGTTTGTGCTTCTTAGGACCAAATGAGTGTGCCTGCCACTGGAAGGCAGCCATAACTAGCACATAGGACACACAAACACACACACACACACACACACACACACACACACACACACACACACACACACACACACACTCTGCTTGTGTTTCTAACTCCATCTATGTTTTTTTCCACTCAAACATGCAATCCCTTGGTCCCTGTGTGTGTGTGTGTGTGTGTGTGTGTGTGTGTGTGTGTGTGTGTGTGTGTGTGTGTGTTTGGGGTTTAATTATGTGATTTTTATGGCATAATCATTTGGCTCTAATAAAGCCAAGAGAGTCTTAGGGGAGATTTGCACACGCACACTTTCTTTTCTCTCTGAACCCTGCTGTCAGCTTTTCCATCAGTAAATTATTTGTGGATTGTTTTGTTGATGCTGAAAATATTTCTGTGCACCTGATTGTGTGATAACCACGTGTATCAGAGGGCAGCACATCATTAATAAACATGATGAACTTACTTAGAGCTCGTTTATTTTATAGTTATTTATTACTGCATTTTTTGTTTCACCTTCATTCACAGTCATGCTTTATGATGTTAGCTATTACAGCATTCTCTTGTCTTATATCTTTTATGATCTTTTGGTTGCATTTGTTATCATATAAGTCAAGATATAACTGTGTCATTAGGAATTATATGAAGTCATACATGATACAATTGTCCGATTCCAAAAGGATTCCGGCTGACTAGTGTGTGGCCATGTTGCATAATTTTAAACTTTTAAGCAATTTTGTATTCTACCTCCAAAAAAGTTATTGGAATGGTAAAAATCAATGCAGCAGAGGCTGAGATATTCTGACTTTTAAGGTGTGTTGTTATAGAGAAAAATACTGAAAAACAGAGATTTGGTTAAAGTGATATATTGCAAAGGTTTTAATGTAATTAATTCACAGAGAAGGTACATAAGAGAAGTGCAATTAATCACATGGGGAGCTTACAGAGGAAAACTCAAAGGAACATATTTTCCTCCACACTATGTGAACCAAATTTTAGACAATGAGTAACTGCATATAATCAAAGACAGCCAAAGTGGGTGCAAATTGAGGTGAAGACATATCCGTGCAAGATGAAAAGGTTTAAACTTAAAGGAGACATATGAAAAACTCACTCTTCCAGTGCTTGTGCACATCCATTTGGGTATCTTGAGTGCCAACCAACCCACAAACTGGGAAATAAGACAACCCAGTCAGTTTTCGTAGCAATGGCCAAATGAAGCTTCGTGAACCAAATTCTTTATTATCAGAGCCCACGAAATGGCGCTCTTGGTTTAAAGGAAAAAGGCAATGGCATGGCAGTTGCAACATTCAGATTTGGCTTCCCTTCCTTTGTTATATGCAGGCTCATTAAAATACACCGCCCCTCATCTGAGTATCTGCACCTACGGCTTGAGAACTACCTTTGCAAAGGAGTCCTGTATTTTTTATTTCTACAATACATAGACAAGTACGTACATATGCATTCTGTACTTCTGCATTGTATCTTATCAAAAAGTTTTTTAAGAGAGCCTCACCCCTGTGGTGAAATAGTTTATACAGCATTTCATCCAATGTATAAAACATTTTCCAAACTCATTTCCGTGAAAAATCAATACCCGCATTGAAATTAGTCTCCGATATATCCTGTGAGATTGAAAAAGATGGACTGTAGCCGTGATAGAGAAATTGACTTCAAAGCCCTAACCATACTTATACCATAGCACTCGTCCGACTCGATGACACATCGTCTACGACTACCATTTACACACTTAGAGTGTCAAAACTGAACTCACAATGTGTAGAATTTGTACTATCCATTGATTTAGCATCATCATCTTTTTAATCTAATGTTACTTTTAAACCTAACCTCACTTTACTTCTACTTAGTTTTTTGCGATTGCTAAATGACAGTGGTCACAACTGAGGTCACGTGCAAAACTCAAACCACAGTCTGCATTACCAACAGTCACTTGAGCTGAACAGTTCACATCACCTGCAAAACTCATTCAATGCAACACAACTCTTAACACCCGTCTCAAAACAGGCTCAGTGCAGCCAAACACTATGAACAATCCTCACTGAGATAACACACACTGTCACTCAGAACATACTGAGAGTAAAAACACTAGCATCAAACACCAATACAGAAATTAAAAAACCTTTTTATCTTTACAGTTTGAATAATTTAAGTGACTTCCCACTAATCAATATTTTATTTAAAGAAAAGAGTGGAATTATATCACATTTTTTTATTCTATAACATACCAGTTTATTATGTAAACAAGAAGGAATGAAAATCAGCAGTTTGCTTCAATACATATTTTTTATTTTGTCTGTAGTCATTTATGGAATTACTGGAAAAAAAAACAACCAAAGATACGTAATAGTAACAGTTACTATATTACAGTTTTTTTTCCAATTGCTAAACGACAGTGGAGCACAACTGGAGTCACATGTGCAAAACTCTAACTCCAGTCTGCACAGCAGCAGTTCATGTGGACCAAACTGTAGTTTGTTTTTCATTGCTTGAACACAGTTTTCAAAATTCTACACACTTATCCCATGACTTTAACCACCACGTGCACAACACTGTAGATTTACAGCACTTTGTTCAAATGCTAACACACTGCTGTCAAAACTGTTAACCACACATTCAAAACAGAATAGATTTCAGTCTGGTGCCTATCAAACACTGCTGATTGGAATTTTAGCTGAAAGCCTAAGCAGGTGTCTTGTTTTAGACTAGTTAGTGAACATATATGGTATTTATATAGAGAAAGCTCAGAAAGCCTTTTTTTGTATACAAACATCAAATAAGAATGAAACAATTATACACTTTACCGTTTAGAAACAGGTAAAAGAGCAAAGATACCAATATGTCCAGGTAAGATGTCTGAGGTTATGTACACAGCTATAAAAAAAAGTGAAAAACACTATATCTTTAAAATAGTAAAACTGCGTTCTTACAGTTTTTCAGAAAGTAATGAAGGTGAAAGCAATGGAAACACTACATTCATTTGTATTTAGAGATGATGCAGACATCCAATGTGATGAAGAAAACTTGCCACATGATGCTGGAAAGAGGCAGGATCACAGTAGTCACACTATTTTTTTGTTACTGTTATGTACCTTTTTTGTATTTTTTTCCAGTAATTCCATAAATGACTAGAGACAAAATACTATATTGATTCAAACTGCTGCTTTTCATTCCTTCTTGTTTACCTTACATAAAATTAGTATATTATAAAATCTATATCTTTTCTTTAAAGAAACTATTGAGTAGTGTGAAGTCACTCAAATTGCTCAAACTGTAAAGATGAAAAGTTTTCTGTATTGGTGTTTGATGCTAGTGTTTTTACTCTCAGTGTGTTCTGAGTGACAGTGTGTGTTATCTCAGTGAGGCTTGTTCGTAGTGTTTGGCTGCACTGAGCCTGTTGTGAAACGTGCGTTAAGAGTTGTGTTGCTTTGAATGAGTTTTGCACGTGATGTGAACTGTTTAGTTCAGGTGACTGTGGGTAGTGCAGACTGTAGTTTGAGTTTTGCCCATGGGGCTTCAGTTGTGCCCACTTTCATTTAGCAATCGAAAAAAAACTGTACTAGCCAGCATCAGGCCACATGTTTTCATCATCACATTGGATGTCCTCTCTTGCCATGCACCTACATCATCTATAAATACAAATGAGTGTGGTCTTTGCTTAGATTCCACCTCCATTACTTTCTGTTCAGTTTTACTGTAGTAATGCTAGTGTTTTTCACATTTTTGTTTTTTTTTATAGCTGTGTCTGTAACCTCAGACAGCTTACCTGGACATATTGGTATCTTTGCTCTTTTACCCGTTCACTGTTCACTAACAAGTCTAAAACAAGACACCTGTTTAGGCTTTCAGCTGAAATTGCAATCAGCAGTGGTTAAAATTAATCAGACTGAAATCCATTCTGTTTTGAATGTGTGGTTAACAGTTTTGACAGCAGTGTGTTAGCATTTGAACAAAGTGCTGTAAGTCCACAGTGTTGTGCAGATTGTGGTTAAAGTCATGGGATAAGTGTGTAGAGTTTTGAAAACTGTGTTCAAGCAATGAAAAACAAACTAGAGTTTGGTCCACAGGAACTGTTACTGTGCAGACTGTTAGAGTTTTGCACATGTGGCTCCAGTTGTGCCCCCCGTTGTTTAAAAAAAAACCTTTTTTATTTCTTGCACTGTAGCTATGTTAATTTATACACTTATTGCCTTGCTCTTTTCTTACTCTTATTTTTTACCATGAATTTGACTGTAAGCAACTGCAATTGATTATGATATGGGTGAGATGATGATTGATATCTGTCTGAGGCAAACTAAACAAATGAAACGGCTTTAAACCAAGTTGATGTCTTATCTAAGAGGAAATAATTGTTTGGGATGGATGTTTGTGCTATGTCACTCACAGTGTGTGTGTGTGTGTGTGTTTGTATGTGTCAACACTACAGAGTGGTTTTGAAGTTTCTTGGTTGTGATATCCAAACTTCCAGAGCTTTTCCCCAGACATCAGACATTCAAAGAGAAGCTCTTTGAAACCTCTTTGAGAATGAGTCTTTAGAAACGTCTTCAGGGATTGATTGTGAAATGTGTGTGTTAGTGTCTGAGGCAGAAACAGCGAGAGCCAAATAAAGTGAGAAGTCTCCCTTGATAACAAACACTTTTCTGAGTGACATAGTTCACAGAGCTGTGATGATGCATTCATTCATTCATTTGATAAGGGGAGACCTGTTGAAATCAGATCCGGAGCTGGTCTCGATTCCCTTCTATATCAGTGTGCGTGCGTGTGTGTGATGCATTTGATCAAGGTCTGGGGCTGCACCTCTACACAATGTCATGAGCTCAGTTTTCGGTTGGGTTGTACAAAAAGCTTTCCACAAAGATGATAAGAAACAGGCCGTAGTTTGACATCAAGATGGTGCATTTGAGAGTAATGTAAAAGAACTGTGCCATGGCAGTGGGTGGGCCATGGATGTCATTTCCACTGTGTAGGTGGTAAATGTCCCCACATCTTTCAAAATCATAGCTTTGTCCCTCACGGTTACAGCGTTTACAGAATTCACTGGAGTCTGTAGTAAGCTGGACAGACACTATGGCTTTTTATTAATGTTGTACATCTTGTTAACTTAGACTACACAGCCTTTTAATCAGGCCCCCGGTTGGTTTTGTCCATTGACAACTTCACGTAAGTTTATTCAATAAAAATGCAGTGTTTCATCGTTTAAACTTGATTTAATTTAAATTGTTTAAATACTAAATTTAAAACAGAATAATATGGAGCCACAGATGGCTGGAGGATGCAGACAATAGGATCGCTCTGTTCTTTAACAAAGTTCGGTGTTATATCACAGCAATCTCAAGACTACAGTTTTTAGCTACAATGTGTAAAATATTACTCCAATACTATTAAAACAAGGTCACTACATAGCTTTTGACAGGCATGTGGTAAATCAAACTGTGGAACTGCTCAGACTGCAGACAGCTGACCAAAATGTCGGACATGACAGAAATCCATCTGATTGTCTGAGAGCCTTATTATTCATTTTTTAGGCAATTATATAGGTGTTTTGACCCCCCCACACACACACACACTCAAACTGCACATTAACCAACAAACAATCTGCTAGTGATGTCCAAATGAAGCTTCATGAACCATTAGTTGTATTTGTTGATCCAACCCAACAAAACTTGGTTTAAAGAAAAAGGATCAAGGAATGGCATTCGAGTATGCTTTCCACCCTTTGTTGAACAGAGAGCACCATCTAGTGGGCTCAGAAAATAAAGAGAATGCTTCATGAAGCTTCATTTGGACATCACTACAATAATTTGGCCAAAATTCTGCCTGATTCTAAAATTAGCCAGCGACATGTTCAGGGCTAAAATCTGGCCAGATACAGTGTCAGAACAGCTTTAAGAGTGTCTTCCATAATCCAGATGAGATATGTTCTAAGTTGAGATTCAGGTCGTCTGTTATCGTGCTCTTTGGGGTCTTTTGTCTCTCCTGGGTTTTGCCTTTTTAGGCTTCATACAGCCTCTAAAAGAGCAACACACACATGACCACATACGCCACGAGACATCCCACACCCACTTTTTTCTATGAAAGCCCACACACTGGCGCTGTCTTGATGCAATATCATTGTGGGTTGACACATGCCAAAATATCAGGATATGCCACTATCCCATTTCCTGGCTGAAAGAGAGACGGAGCAGGGACCCCCCCTACTACATATTGTATAAAATTGAGTAGCGTATTAAACTGGGCCGACAATAACGTGTTGGGCAGCCTATAGCCTTCGTACATACATTTTTATGGTGCATACAATACTAAGCTATTAAAATAATAATTATTGACATAGTCATATATTTATACATAATGTTTAATGTAAACATACATGTAGCACGGTGAATCCCTAAGCTTATCTACAGTATATCTGTGGATGGCTACCTTAGTGGCTACCTGACCTACAGGCCAATGAGCCTGTCACCAATGTGTACATTTAAAAACAAATCACAAATAGGCTGATTTATCTTTGCTTATAATATGTTGGACTCATGTCTATGTATATTTTCATACATAGTAACTTTAAAAAAAAAATTAAACAATAACTTGAGGCCCCACTGCAGTTAACTCTGATAACCCCCTAAGAACCCAGATCTCCTGTTGAAGATCTCTTGGCCACTTTGCATGCCCTTTTGAGACGGTCCCTAACCTAAAGACATCAGTTTCCTTCTACTAAATAGTGCAAGTTGCAAATGATGGATCATGAGGTAAAAATGTGCAACATCACTCAGGTTTGTTTTCTGCACTGCCCAACACATCAGGGGAAAACTGGTAAAAACACACTAAGGATGAACCTCTCTGAATGTCTGAATATTGAACTTAAAATATTTACACATCCATGTTTTAGCCTTTTTATATTTGTTTACTTTTTGTTTTAGGCAAGTCTGCATTCTGCAAAGTCTCTACTAGCAATACCCATTTGCACTGTACAGAAAACAGGAGTCCAGAAAAAGACTGAATGTGATGATTATACACCAAGAAAAGAAAGAAAATCATGTTTTGAGTTAAAGTGACAATGCGTAGTAATATTCTGCTAAAAAAGAAGCTAAAATTGAACATCAATCAGAGCAAAGACAGTAAAGGACAGTGCTCTTGAGCAAGAATTGATGTTTGGTTAAGGATGCAAATACACTATCTGCAGTTGTTGGGTCTCTATCAATAAATCTAAACGTAGCTTGCAGAATGGGTCATTAATTACCCCTGAATTAGTAATACAGAGTTAATTAGTAACACAAAAACTTGTCAAAGTCACAAACTATATAAAAAAAGTACATCATTCATGTCATGAAGTGCTCCAAAGTATGTAAAGTTATTTTGACAATGAGCAATCCTTAAACCTCTGCAAACTCTTACATACTTATTCAAACTTAAAGTGGCTATACAGTATGCAACTTACAGTTTGTGTTGATTCTAGCGGCCCCTTTGGACAAAAGCGATCGTAAAGGTCTTTTCTTTACGGTGCTGTATTACCCACTGTGGATTACTGAGTTAGCGTTACCGGCAGGTCATATAGTCGCGATGAACAGAAAATCATTTGTTTACAATAAGAGAATAAGTTACAGATGCATCGTTGCCTTTCAAGTGTTGCATACTGTAACTTAGCCTACTTTGGATGTCTCATGAGCTATCATTTAATGTCGGGTCGTGGCGTACAACCACATTGCACACTGTAAAGTTATTTTATGAATAAAATAGACATATTAACTTACCTGAAGGTCAATTCGGGGTGGGTTTTGAATAATTTACAATCCCGTTATTATCTCCATCTGTTCAAAGCCTGACCAAGTGTAACTCGCGTTATCGCCCGTTGTCTATCACTTTCCTTTTCCCTTTTCCCTTTTATCTTTTATTTCTTTGTTTAATTTCCTTTTTTTTCTGTGATGGCCTTGCCCCAGTATCAGCCATAACTACAACAGATAATTCTAAAATAACATTAAAATACAATTAGGCCTATATAAAGACATCTCCTGCTTCCTTTTACCTGGCTTACGCTAACACAGGCTTTTCCGGTGTTAAAAAGAAATCTGGGACCCGTCAGAATGTGTTACTGTCGCGCTGTCTACCTGCTGTAAATCATGTTGTGACTTTGTGGGAAAAATCAGACCCGGGCAGACGCCTTACTAAAAACTATATTAAATAGCGTTCTTTTCATTGTTAGTCTCATTTGCTGTTACAGGTAATTTAAGACCATTGTATGCAAAATGACAAGGCTTTAGAAACAATAAAAAGTTACATACTGTAATTCCTCAAATAAAAACCGGGGCTTTTATTTACCTGAACTGCAGACGGTACCGGGCTTGTATTTGAAGCAGGCTTTTGTTAGAGGCAGGCCTTTATTTCTAATTCCATCTGTTTGATAAGTATAATTATTTTAAATAAACTGTTTTAAATGAAAATCCATAGCGTTCTAGCCTAGAAATCTAGACGCACCCTAGTGACAGCAAATTTAATTAGCAGCCAGGGGGGTCTAGGCACTCTCTGTTGGCTTGCGAGCTGGAAAAACCAAACTCTGGTCAGGCCAATCACATCGTGTATAGAGTCGGTGGGCGGGCTTATGGCTGCTGCTGCTGCTGGGAACAGCGGTCTTCTGCAAGACTTGGAGTTAAGCTTTTCTTTGAGAAAAGAACAAAGAAGAAATCATTCTTAAAAAAGGAAAATGTGTTTGAAGTTTTGCCGACTGAATACAGCAAAAGTTTAATCTATCAACTAGCTCTGCTACTTTCTTCGTTGCTCTGCCTGGTTGTAGCGCTATCCTATTACGTGCAGAGGGAATTTCAAAGACAACTGTTTATCCCGCCCCTTGGATTGAGCTCCGTCAATGGTGAGTTCCCAGACCCAACATCTTGATGTGGGTCTGGCTTGTCAGGCTAATAGCGTTCCAGTGGACAGAGATCATTAATTTTTTAAGAAACATTTGCAAAAATATCACCATATACAACAACAGCCAGAAGGGGCGACAAAGCAATTTGGGTCAGAATTAATCAAACACCACCATTGTGTCAGTTTGAACCCTGTAAATGTACGGGGTATTTATTTCAAATACAGGTACTATGGTATTGCTGGTAGATTACAATAACAGCATACAGTAGTTCAGAAAAACACATTGCTGGTTTGCAGCACACCAGTATCTGATTAACGTCACAGACCGTAGCTATTTATTTCTAGCTCCAGGCTAACTTTTTTCCTCTGCTCTTGTCGGATAATCTTGTCAGCTCATCCTTCTGTTTCTTCCAGTATCGGATTCTCCTGGGGTCAATGTCAAAATGTCTCGCAGCTTTTTCACCCGAGTTTTCGTTTTGTTGTTGAAAAGTCCATCAATAGCACCAGAGCCCGTCATTCTCTGCTAGCATTAAATGAGACCCGTGTTACATCCAATGTAGCTACTGCCATCTATTGGCACCTGTACGTTACTACAAACTACACTTGGCTGAGTAACACATACAGCCACACTGACTAAAATACCGGTAGGACAATAATACTTTACATGAGTACCATAATCCAGAAAAACAAAGTGTGGAAAAAAAGCATGATTAAAGCGTTGGACGGGCCCTCACGACTCTGCGTGTGTCAGGGTTACTGGCGGACGCTGCTCCTTGCAACCGTGCATTTGCGCGGCACTCAGATACTGCAAATCGTCACCAATGAAAAGGGAACTCCCTGCTGAGTTAAATGATACCTCACACAATAGTGTACAAGAAACGGGTCATCAGTTATGGAAGGGGGCGTGGCTTAAACATAGGGGGCGGGCCAAACCATGAGCAATGACAAACAAACTCTCTGCTGAGTTCAATGATACCTCACACAAGACTCTACATCAAACGGGTCATTAGTTATGAAAAGGGGTGTGGCTAACGCATAGGGGGCGGGCCAAACCATCACCAATCAAAAAGGAACTCTCTGCTAAATTCAATGATACCTCACACAAGACTCTACCTTAAACGGTTCAAAAGCCATAAAATGGGGCGTGGCCTGAGTACATGGGTGTGGTTAAAGTATAGGGGGGGGTGGCTCAGTATCACAAGTAAACCACACATTCTAAGTTTCATGTAAATCAGATGATGTTTGTCATATAAGGCTGATTTCCTGTTGCCAGCAGGGGGCGCTATGACCAAAAGTCAATATTGGCCTGTATATGTCCTCAGGCCTGGACCCTTGTTGATTGTGGGAAATTTCAAGCAGATATGATAATGTACACTGTAGTTACAGCCACTTTCTCGTTTATCGCTAAACACTCAAAAACGCCACGCCCACACCGTTTGACGAAAAGTTGTTCTTTTAATATCTTTTCATCTTTAAGGTGTTGAGATGGTACAGACCAAGTTTGAAGTCCATCGGATGAAATCTAGCACCTTGACTTTTAGGCCTACTTCCTGTTGCCACTAGGGGGTGCTATGACTTTGTGTAAACATCGCCATGTTTAATAATTCCTTCAGTTCAAATAGGACCTTCGCCGCTGTCGGCGCTCGGGCCCTAAATATATTGTTGAGTCTGTTAAATTAAATTGATAGAAATGTACATTACGATGAACTTCAATTTTATTTTTACTTAATATTATATGAAAGCTACTTAGGAGATTATCCACACTAATCAGAGGCCTGACTTTGAATTGACTACCGGTTTTATTTGAGGAATTACGGTATAGTCACTTTAACTTTTAGACAACATTTTATGTAAGAATGTATTTGTCAGGGTTTTTATCTGACATAATAATAATACACAGTCTGCGAATGAGTGTGTGAATATTCTTATGAAGATAATTGGGGGTTTCTACCTCACTTCCATTTGTGATACAAAGTTTTAAAGGGGCTAAACTTCAAATAAAGCTCCTGAGTTCAAGCATTCTTTGTGCGTCGGTTTCCTGTCCTGATCTTGACCTTTGACCTCCCTGTGAACATCTATTTAAGATTATATTCTAACATGAATTATATTTTCAGATTGATAAAATGTAACATCACAGGCTCTTTTGCAATCAAATCAAGTCTTGCATGTGCTCTGAACTTGCATTCCTTCATCCCCAAAAACTTCTAGATGTATTTTTTCCCTCCCATGATATATTTTTGTGTGCTGTCCCCGTTTTGCCCCGTCTTGAGTCTGTGCTATGAAAAACTCCATTTTTTATACGATTCTCATTTCAGCCCAGTCCCAATGATGAACCCGTCGCTGACAGAAGCTGCGGGGACAGGCTGTGACAGAGTAGAGATGGAATAAAGACTAAAGTATCCTAGTGCGAAATGAACAAGGCAGAGTTGAAAATGAAACACACTGACTATCCTCTCTCTGTCACTAGTTATGTTTCCGTCCAGATGTCATGGGAATTTTCTGCTCACTCTTGAAATGCCACCCAAAATAAACCAAGAGTTACGTAAATGTGTTTCCCTCAGTTGAAGTGAATAGACAGGCCTCCAATACTGCAGGCTGGAGCTGCATCACAAAAAGGATTTGATTAGCATTATGTCATTTGTTATTGTTTTGAAATGTCAGCTATTGTTGGCCAAATTTTATGCTAAAGGTTATAACAATGGAATCCACTTGGTAATACTTTAATACACCAACTAATCATCATAAAGTGGAGACTTATGCAGCGGTTTTGACATTTGTGGCCGTTGTAATTTGGGCTTATATAATGAGAGAAACTCTCTAAAAAAGGTTTCCATCACTGTTTATGGCATAAGACAAAAACACATATTCACCTCAGGCAGATGCGACTCGTTTATTATCTAGAAATATTTGCTGTTTTCATTGTCCATTTCCTTAGATTGCCGGGTTCGGTTGTCCTCAACAGAAAAACGACACCGTCAGTGGTATTTTTCAACCTGGACCCTAGCTTCCCATCCAATGGTGTCTAAATGACTAATGTGAAAAATCTTTGAAATTGGTCCAGTACTGAGTGAGAACACTGTAACCAGCAGCCGTGAACCGGGCGGCAATTTAATCATATAAGGCAAATGTGCATCGTCAATTTCCTTCCACTAAAAGATAGCGATTTCTGGGATGTTTCATGTTACAGTTTTTTTCAGTTGCTAAACGACAGTGGGCACAACTGGAGACACGTGCAAAACTCTAACTACAGTCTGCACTGCAGCAGTTCATGTGGACGAAACTCTAGTTCGTTTTCATTGCTTGAACACAGTTTTCAAAGCTCTACACACTTATCCCATGACTTTAACCACAACCTGCGCAACACTGAATTTACAGCACTTTGTTCAAATGCTAACACACTGCTGTAAAAACTGTTAACTACACATTAGTCAGAATGGATTTCACCCCGGTGCTTTTCAAACACTGCTGATTGCAATTACAGCTGAAAGCCTAAGCAGGTGTTAGTGAACAAATACTGTATATAGGGAAAACTCTTAAAGACTTTTTTTTTGTAAATAAAGAAACATAAAGTAAGAATGAAATAGTTTTACATTGTTCCGCCCAGGAGAAACAGTGAACAGGTAAATGAGCAAAGATAACAATATGTTCAAGTAAGATGTCTGAGGTTACATAAACAATCTGAAAAACACTACATTTACTACTGTAAAACATAAAAGGTGGAAGCAATGGAAACACCATTCAATTGTATTTATAGATGATGCAGGTGCATGGTAAGAGAGGACATGCAATGTGATGATGAAAACTTGTGGCCTGATGCTGGAAAGAGGCAGGATTAGTCACACTTGTCTGTCACTATTTAATACCTTTAGCTTCTTTCTTTCCCAGTATTTACATAAATTACTACAGACAAAATAAAAAAAAGAAGATATATATATATATATATATAAACTTGGATATTATAGTGTAATGGGGTGGTTATGATTAATCTCTCTTACTCAGTCTCATGATTATAAAAAAAAGTAAATGCTTATTTACTTTAAAAAAAACTAATAGAGGACACCTGATTGCTAAACAAGGAAATATTGACCAAAAGTATTTATATTAAGACCAAACATGCCTGCAACGTCTTTTTTTTTTCTTTGTTCAAATCGTCACCGTGAGTAAACTGGAACGTGTGTGAATGTGTGTGTGATTGGGCCCATCACTGCATTTTCTAAGACTTGTTTCAGGACACTTTTTTTTGTTTTTTTTTAAATGTATTGTTAAGAGTTCTCTGTGTATTCTCGATTGTTAAGAAATAGCTAAGGTAAGAGAACTTTAGACCATTTATTCTGGGGTAACCATTGTTATTGACACTATTGGGGTTCCCAGCAAAAAATAAAAAACAAAAAACTATTATTAAAGTTTTGGGGAAAGCTTTTGTATTCTATTTGCCAAATTCTTGTATTCAAATAAACTAGGGTGTTACCCTATTTTCTTTTCTTTTCTTTGCTAGAACGAAAACCATCTCTGGGTCTCATTATTTTCAACTATCTTATTGTTAAAAGGTCTTACAACTGATTAGTAACTTATTAGGTGCACCCTCGTGGTATCCACCTGAACTACACCGAACCCAAGCACCCCCATTCTCACGTAAGTGACTCTCAGAGTGGTTGTACGGGTGCATTGCTATAGAAGCAAACTGCTGATTTTCATTCCTTCTTGTTTACCTAAAAAACAGGTATGTTATAAAATAAAATGAATTCATGGAGGGAGCAATGGCCAACCAGGTGAGTTCGGTGTAGGGAGCAGATATCCGGGTGGCAGTGGCTCAGTCTGTAGGGAGTTGGGTTCGAAACCGGTCCCTCCTGGGCACTGCCAAGGTGCTCTTGAGCAAGGCACCGAACCCCCACTTCTGCTCGGGGCGCCTGTCCAGCAGTCGCAGCCCCCCTCACTTGGACATTTCTCCATTTGTGCATGTATAGGACCTGAGCATGTGTGTGTGTATTTCAGGCCTGTGTGTAAGTGTGTTCCCATAAACGGAGAAATTAAGACTTCCTGTCCATGCACTGGATCTGATTAGCAACTTGAGATGCAATATCTGCACATGAATGTAAATAAATAAATGAAAAAAAACTAAAGCGTCATCAGACAAAAGCCCATGGCTTCTGAGATTTCATTTTGGTCAATGCATTCCAACTCTTCTGCTCTCCAAACGGACTGTTTACCTGCATGCAACCAAAGCCCGCTCAAACGTGATTGGTCAATACTACTCATTCTACAAACCCTGATCGTTTCCGATATCAAAATCTAGTCCAGTTGCCTACAGATTCTGCATATGCAGATATCAGTTTATAGAGATTGAACAAGAGCACAGTCCATTTAGTCTCTGTTCTGGAGCTTTCGATCACATTTCACAATCTTCATCAGTGGATGGATTTTGTTGAGTTTCATTTAATTGTTGGAATTTCTATTTTTTTTTTTTTAGCACTAAGGACGTTCATGTTGGCTTACAAGTTGCACGCATTGTGCATTTCCTTCAGGTCTAACAACGATGATGAATGCATTTCCTGTTTGCAATAAAATGAAAAGATTCCTTGGACGGCAATGACAAACAACCTTTGATATTTTTTCAATATGAGGACTTGTTGACTTGGAGATACCAGTGGAAATATTTTTGAAGATGTATATAGCTCACATTTCATATTGCTCATAAGAACACGTTTGTGTTCAACATGATCAAAACTGTTGCATTTGAATTCGTTCAGGTTACGTGCTACCCATACAAAACTGGCTGTATTGATCAGTTCGCAATTAATATGTATTTAAACTTCATTATCCGTCAAAACAAAGGTGGAGAGAACTGACTGGAGCATGTTTAATTTGATAAACTAGAAATGGTAACAAAAGTGAAAAATAATTTGTGTATTAGCCCCGTGATTCTGATCTGCTCCTAATAGCTTCTTCCTTGGCCCATGCTACACCCTTCAGTTTCATGACAATCGGGCCAGTATTTAAAATAAATAAACTGACAAACAAACTGAAAACAACCTCCTTGGCAGAGGTAAAATAAAAAAGGCCCCTATATATAAGACTTGAGTAACCAATATGTTGGTCTGTATTCACTTTATTTACATACTATTTCTTGGATGAAAATCCAGTTACTTTTTCTCTCCCTTTTCCCCTCTTTCATCTTTCTGTTTCCTCGGTCTGTAGCAAACAATTAGAGGAAATGTAGCCACAGACTTGATGCCAGCAACAAAAAAAAAGGTGTCTTGCTGTGTCACATAAAAATAAAAGCAAAGACAACTTCCACAGTCACCAGCAGCTACTACCTGCTGTACTTTCTGAAAACAGGAGCTAAATATCTTTCTGACGTCTATTCAAAGCTGTTTCTAGCACACTTCCAAGCCATGGTTTTACCATGTCAGTGTCCCTTATTGTAAAAACTGTGTTTGCAGCAGTGTGACATTAAATTTGAACTACTGCATATTGCCATCAGTCAGATGTCACATGGTTACTCTCCTCTTTGCTGTAAGACTGTGTGTGTGTGTGTGTGTGTGTGTGTGTGTGTGTGTGTGTGTGTGTGTGTGTGTGTGTGTGTGTGTGTTTGATCTATCCCTACCTGTCTCTCTGGCTATTCATTTGGAATCTGCAGCCTCCTTGGAAACAAACAAATGGGTGAGAGTGCTTTTAACTACACACGCACACATACACACACGCATGCACGCACACACAACACACACACACACACACACACACACACACACACACACACACACACACACTGGAGGGCCAGGCGCATTGATTTGCTCTGTTGCTCTGGTCCTGTTTGCAATTCAGCACCTTGATTTGTGCTTGTGGGGACAACAAGTCAGAGGAGATGTTAATTTGATTTAGCTACTGGCTTTTGTTGCACCAGGGGAACACCACCAAAAGCAAGGCAGCATCAGTCTTTATCTTAACAGCAAATTAGATATCCAGCTGATGTTATGGTTGCTGTTAAAGTTCTGTGTCTCTTTCCCACTGTCTTTCTATCTCTTACTAAGACATAAAACTGTCTTTATTTCTCCTGAGTAATTTTGTTCCCCAGCCTTTTATTTCTTACTTTTTTTTTTTTTTTTTTTTTGTTTGTCTGTTCCTTGTGACTGGGAGAGAGAGAAACTTTTCAAATCTGTAGGCTGGGTGACACACACACACACACACACACACACACACACACACACACACACACACACACACACACACACACACACACACACAGACAACAGAAAGGACAAATGAAATGCACATTGTGGCTTCATTCTGTCATTTCAGAGGAGCTGCAGTGGTGGCTCGGTGGACTGGGACTGATGCCTCATTAACACTGTTTTGGTTCAGTTTCAGGTCATTCTCTCTGCCTTAACTCACATCTCTCATCTCTCTATTTTGTGTTGGGTATCTCCAGTTGTCACTCTGCAAAATGTATCGCTTTTTCTAATGTTACTAGCAATTTAAGACCAATTTACTGTAAATAAACCCCAAAAAACGATTGAAAAGTTCTATACAAAACTATTACATTGCCAATTTTAAGCAAAACTAAAGTAATTACATGGACATTAATTGTTTAGGGACATGAAGTCCAACTGTGTGTTTGTACCTGTGTTTGAACCAGACTGAATAAAAACAAAAACATATTTGGCAGTTATTAGATTGTTGGAAAACCTTTCATTTCCAATACGCACACATCTATTCTGAGCATTTAGTTGTTGTTTTAGCTTTCATATCACAGGGTATTTGTATACTATGTGGTGACCCCCTGCTATTCCCTGCTCTGCAGTGTTCTTATGATTCATGTTGGTCATCAGTGCCTTCTGGTAACACCTTTGCCCGGTCTCAGGGCACTTTCACACCTGCCTCGTTTAGTTTGGTTGAATCACACTAGAGTCTGTTTGCACCGTGGGTGCGGTTCATTTGAGGAACACGGCAAACACGCTCTGGAGCGCACCAAACAAGCGTACCGAGACCTGCTTGAAGAGTAGATCTCAGTACGCTTTCAATCTAACTCTATAGCGGTTCGTTTGTTGTGAGAACGTGATCCGACCTCGGACTGCACCAACTATATATACTCCGCAAGTCTGAGCTAAATGTATGAGGGGCCATCTGGGACATTATTCAGAATTACCTCACACACATACAAGTTAAATGCTCTCACACACTCTAGTGAAATGCTTTATATGCTCACATACTATACTGAAACCTCACACACATACACAACTGTTACAATAAACTACTACTGAAACCCTCTCACGCGCAATACTGAATCGCTCTCATATACGCAACTGAAACGGGAATTCACTTTCAATAGTGTATATGTTTCAGTATAGCACTTGAGTGTGTTTCAGTAGTGTTTATGAGAGCATTTCAGTTGTGTATATGAGCGCTATTTCAGTATTGCGCGTGAGAGGGTTTCAGTATAGTATGTGAGAGTATAAAGTATTTCACTAGAGTGTGTGAGAGCATTTCACTTTGTTTGTGTGTGAGGTAATTGTGAATAATTTTCCAGATGGCCCCTCATACAGCAGAGCAAAGTCTGGTGACCAGAGCAGACGTAGTAAGGTCGCTCGCAAAACAATGTCTAATTATTTAAATGTAATGAGCTGGTTTGACCATGGTGATGTAAGAAATATGCACTAGTCCAGAACACAGGACCTTCTTACTGTATTTACTTTCTTGCTCCGCCCCAGACACATTTGACCAATAAGAGGAGTGAACATTCGTGAAACGAAACCGCTCCAAGTTTACAAACTCATAAACTGATTCGGACCAGAGCAAACAAACTATAGGTGTGAAATTGCAAATGTTTTGTGAAAGCACCAATAGTCAACCCTACAATATCGTTGCAATATCAATATCGAGGTACTTGGTCAAAAATATCGTGATGTTTGATTATCTCCATATCGCCCAGCTCTAGTTTCAATAACAATGTTGCCAAGGCATAAAAATTCAACAATCGGATAGAACACAATAAACAGTAATATGAACATTAACACAATATTAGGATATATTTATAATAATTGTATACATAGTATATCAGTATGTGTGTGTCATTCACTGTCCCTCAGGTTGAGGTTTGTACATATTGGGCAGCAAGATATGCCCTGTCTCCTTCTCCCAGGAGAATTAGGGTTATTCAGCTCTTTGAATTCCAAAACACTGGGCATGGCACACTTGACTGTAATCTATGTTGTGCTACAAGGTTTAGGAAGAGCCTAATGTTCATATCATTCATGTAGTGAATTGGACCTGTTTCTCTTTGATATGATATACATGAAAAACATGCATTATGCATCAAAGGTCCATTTTTAATGTGATTAAGGTACTAAAACGAGTACATCTGAGTCTGTACTAGGCTGGATTATGGGCAGATTCTTACCAAAATCCCTTCAGTTTCAGGAAGTTTGAGGTTCTGTCTTTTGGTTTGTTTATTCCTTATCACCATGCAAAGGCACCAGCTCAGGTATGTCTCATCCATCTGCAGCAGCTCATCCAATTTAGGTAGAGTGATTAAATTTTACACAACCCGCAACAGGCTTTACACAAATAACCACAGGAACATCTGTGCTTTTGTGCTCACCAAACTGCTGGCTCAAATTCAGAATTCCACTCAACTTCCAGGTTATAGAAGTCATATCATAACAATGATATTTTGAGGACACGGCGATCACAGTGGTTTTGTACTGTTCCAGGTTTTCTGTTTGCTCTACATTACTGAACTTCCCTTAGGATGGTACATTTCCGACAAGATTCCCAAAAGTCTCACCTGAAGCATTCTATTTGTAATTGCCAGAGAAGGATTAAGGCCTTGGGCTATAATAAACAACACGAGGACCTTTGGATTATCATGGTTGTAATTGTATTTGATTTAAATTTGATATCTGTGTCATAAGAAACCTTTTTCTTTTCTTTTTGACTATATCACCAGGGCCCTTTTTAGGAATAGGGGAGCTAGGTTGTCGCCTCCACCAGCTGGAGGGGGCCGAAGAGGAAGAATTGGGGCCCTATTTTAACGATCTGAAACGCAAGTATCAAAGCTCTTCTGTCTCTCCTCTCCCGTGCTGCTGCTGGGGCATTTGGGTTAAGTGGCATCGGCACATGCAGTTCAACATCACATCTCCTTAAGTCCTCTAATATTTCCTCATTGATGTCATCAACACATCCATGATTCATGGAAATGTTTTGTAAAACAAGGTCATATTTTTCCTTGTTTTTATGTATGGTTTGCAAAAATGGGAACTGCCGGGTCCGTTAGATGAGAGAAGCAAAGTGTATGCGCAGTGTGCACACTCTACATTTCAGCCAAGCATGCACCCTTAAAATAGCATCCGAATAACGCGCCACTGACTTTAGACCAGGTTTTTCCTGGTCAGTGGCGAAATAGTTTTCTAAAACTGCAAAATAGCACCACGGAACGTTTGCGTCAGAACCGCCCACGGGAGCGCAAGTTAATTCTCTAATTTACCGATGTGAGTCTGTGGAGGGAAAAGTCCACTGTGCGTTGGGTGCAAAATAGGAATGATACATGCGTCGGTGTACAAAGTCAATTGCGCTGGGTGCAAGATAGGGCGCTAAATCTTTTGTAATGAACTTAAGATGGCCAATCTACTTTTGAGAGACGGTCACTGATGTCCAATGCCAGCCCTGTCTCCTAAAAATTACGTTCCCAAACAACTAAACTGCTTTCAAAATTACATTTCTGGTGAAACATATTTTGTCCAGGATTGTCTGTTTTTGGCATATTACAAATACATTTCTAATCAAAGTCCGCGTTCAAAGTCTGTGTAGGTAGGAGGTCTGTGTAAATGGATGTGTCAAACCAATCGATGGGACTTTCACCCAGGAGACCACTGTTTATGTCTAGTGTTAAATCAAAAGTCATAATTGACTTACGTCACAGGTTACGCACTTAACTTACAGTACGTCACGTACGTAACATACTTAACTTCCGTACTTAAGTTATGTAACAAACATACTTATTTAAACCTAAACCATGATCTTTTCCTAAACCTAAGCAAGTAGTTTCAATTTACAATGCATTTGACCATTTTTAAAACTGCAACCATTTCACAATGTGCACCTTCCGCTGGTACAAGGATGTGTTGAAACAAAACTAATCAGGAGAAAATGTTTCCAATGTGCACATTACATTGTAGTCAAAGGACTACAGGCAGACTTTGTAAAGCAGCGTAGCCAGAAGGGAAATGTTAAACTATCATATTAGAGGATTCAAATTATCATATTTTGAGGAAAATTATGAGTCATAGGTAATTGGCTTAAATGTGTAATTTTACAGCACGTACTGAAACAACTTTTTGACACACCTACAAATCTACCCACATTAGGGTTTTTTAAAGTGCCCATATTATGAAAAAATCACTTTTTCTGGGATTTGGGGTGTTATTTTATGTCTCTCGTGCTTCCACACGCATACAAACTTTGAAAAAAATCCATCCATGCTGTTTTGAGTGAGATACGGTTTCTGAATGAGTCCTACCTTTAGTCTCCAGGTGAGCTGGTCAAAATCTGCACGGCTTTTGACGTCACAAGCCAAAACAAGCTGGCTAACCACAACTGTTAGCATGATAGCGGCTACCGCTAGCATGCTACCTCGTTCTCAATAGCAAAGCACTGCTACAACACACACAAGTTCACCATAATCTACAAAAGAACTACTTACATGTTTAGAAGAAGTCTTCCAGCTAATCCTGCCTTGTAACTGAAGAAACATCCTTTCTTTTACTGTCTATGGAGCTAGCTAGCTGACATGATCTACATCTGAGCTACTGCGCATTAGCGAGTGCAATCAAAGATAGTACAGAAGAAGAAGAAAAGAGGTCTCACTTTGTAGCTAAAACAGAGACCAGGTGAAAAGAGGATCTGCAGCAGTGAGAGAGAGCTGTGCAGTACAACAAAAATATGGTGTTTCTTGAAAATTAAACCATGTAAACCTATTCTGGTACAACCTTAAAATACAATTATGAACCTGAAAATGAGCATAATACGGGCGCTTTAAAGCAAGCTGACATGCTGCATTGAAGGGGGTATGTGTCCATCAGTCTGACTGTGTTTCTAAGCACGACTGGAAGCCTGTTCTTATTCTGCATGAAAACAGTTGAGGCCATAAGCCAAGCTAATTAATTAAATAAATAACTGGGCTTACCGATGCATTCAAAACAACTGGTCTTGAACACAGCATACCTTAGTGAGAAAGTTAAAGCTCCCCCTCTGAGTCACCTCCGAGTCACTTCCGAGTCTATGGCTATGGCAGGAGAGAGAGACAGCCGTGCATGCGAGCGCAGACGAAAATCAAATTGTTAAATGGTCATACTATTGTACATTATAGCACTTTTGGCATTATTGATCGTACATTGTGCAGAGGGCTAAATTAAATTTATTTAAAGTATATTGTGTTGATAATGCCTCTCTTTTCACTGACGAAAGCAGGACTATGCTGTATTAATTGTTTTACTAATAATAGTTTTTCTTTAGAATACCAAAATTCCCAGTTAGAGAAAGGGTGAAAGGTAAATCATTATATTGAACATTTCCATTTATCTAGACTCCAAAACCAGTAACTTTGTAATTTTAGTCAAACTGATTTCACATCTGACTTAAGCAGTTTAGATAACGGACACTCAACTGTCCTGCTGTTATTACAGACATGCACCATGCGCCACCTATTCTTCCCGTTATTAGAGCCAATCCATAAAAGTAATAGAGGTGCCGTCGGTGGGATTGCAAAGATCCAGGACTTAGCCAAAAAATTTGAACATCGACAACTTCTCAGTCCTTCCCCCCCTTTCCGCTAAAGCCCAAAACTGTCTCCTAAGCCCCTCCCCCCACTAGGGAGAATATATGTGTGCACATGAGCAGTGATTTACATGCAGTTAGAGATCCCCACTGGCCCTGATTGGTGCATCTGGACAGGGAGCGGTGGATTTTTGCAAATCGCACTACAGGCTGTAGGTGGTGCCAGAGGAGCCGGATTATTTTTTAAATTACCTGCTTCATGTAGTTCTTCTGGAACATAGGGTCAGTTTCAGCAAATATGACAGAAAGTTAGTTTTATAAGTCTTACCTACTGCACCTTTAATCAATGAACTGGACAGAGTACAGCGCCGCCAGTGTGTGTGTGTGTGTGTGTGTGTGTGTGTGTGTGTGTGTGTGTGTGTGTGCGTGTGCGTGTGTGCATTTGAGAGAGAGATAGACAGAGAGGGGTGGAAGGCAATGAAAATAAAGAGTTATTTAAACTACATTTAAGTCTCATGTTTTTTGTCAGCGTTTAATCACAGCAGTACTGTTTCATCTGGTCATTATTATCATTAACACTTCAGCAGAGTTATTAATTTCCAAAGGCTAAGTGGCTTGACAGTTATAAAGTAATGTTAAAGCATGAATTTAATTAGCGAAGGTGTTTTGCCCGCTGTGATGTTATTAGTGGTATAAGTTAGTACACTTACACAAATAGACCCAGGGTGAGTCTAAGTGAGAAGGACGAAGAGAGGCTTTGCCGAGATTATCTTGCCTTCTGTTTAGAAGTGGTGAATTTACAGATCACAGCAACTTAATATGATATATTTCTGCCTTAATGTAAGTAGGTGGTAGGAAGTAAGGGTCCGGGGAGCATGCTTTTTTGGCAATAAAAGACAAAATTTGGTGGCCTATTGGTGGTACATTTTAATGCCACTATATACTATATACATATACACTGAGCTTAATTATTGCATATTTTTATGAGTTTGCCTCCCTGATTATAAATGTTGCGAATTATTTATTATTTATTTATTATTATTATTTAGCCCACACAGTTTGTAAATAGCTATTTATTTTGAAATCCAGACCCAAATCCAGGTCTGGCATTGAGTAATGATCTGCATGTGATTGGTGCAGCTCGGGTACAAGGGCATAGTTAATGAGCATCATTACTCAATGCCAGAGTGACTCGCTGAGCAAATTCAAATTGTGCTCTCGTGAGAACTCTGGATTTCCCGGGTAACTGATCAGAACTTTTCTAATAAGAATCCTTAGACTCTATGTATTAGCCAGGGGGGGCTAATACATAGAGTCTAAGGATTCCCACATCTAATTCTCTCTAATTTAGTGTTTTGCCAGCAGACCAATTTTACTATTGCTCATAACTGACCAGCAATAGAAATTATAACAATTGGTAAATCTGATAAATTACAGACAAATTCATCCACATAAAATAAATTGTTTTATGTAGATACAATAGAAATTCATCAAAATTCACTGAACAGCAAAGTGTACAAAGTAAATTGCGCTGGGTGCGAAATAGGGCCCTAAATCTTTTGTAATGAACTTAAGACGGCCTACTTTTAAGAGTCTGTCACTAATGTCCAATGCCAGCCCTGTCTCCTAAAAATTACATTCCCAAACAACTAAACTGCTTTCAAAATTACATTTCTGGTGAAACATATTTTGTCCAGGATTACGTCTATTTTTGACATATTACAAATACATTTCTAATCAAAGTCCGTGTTCAAAGTCTGTGTAGGTAGGACGTTTGGGTAAATGGATGTGTTAAACCAATCCATGGGACTTTCATCCAGGAGACCGCTATTGTTCATAACTCAAATGAAGCACGTTAATTATCACTGTCAGTGCGTTTGGGCCTTCATCACTGTGAGAAATACAAGGTGTGGCGTGTGAGCGTGTGAACTGGTTGATATGCGTGTGTCTCAAGCTGAATGCGTGACACTTGAAAGCCCTGATCCCAACACTTTCTCCACAGCTCAGTAGTTAATGGTGATCCATTTAACTACGAATAGCTCAATGGTGTTTTAAGCCCCCAACGTCGACTTCAAGGCAGCGCTGCGACTGTCGACTTCAAGGCACCTAACCCTAAGCAACACCAGTATATTTTAAATAAGGGTGATGGCACAACTGTTTTATATGCACATTTTAAACTCCATGGTTCTCAAAATGTTCAGAGCATGGGCCTGGAGAGCAACAGAGCCTGGACCACTGCTTAGCGTCGGAGAGGAAGTGGATCCATCTTTTAAAAACCATAGACCCCACGGGTCTAAATGAAAAATACTGAAATGGATCCACTTCTCTTTTTAATCTAAGTTTTACAGGGTATTTTTTAGAAATACTTACCTCCCACTGTTCTGATTTGCTATCTCCTCAGCTTCCCACCCCTATCGTTTAAACCCTAACCTAACCCTAACGTTGGGGGCTTAAAACACCAAACACCCTAAGAATACCTGCAGCTCAGTAGAGAAATAACAGAGACTGATGGATATTGAGAAGTCAAAGACAGTATTTCACAGATGAGCAGTAACCTGATAACATTAGAATCATATAGGGATATTAATAACCAGCTTATGTTCTATATCATGTCCTGAACATGATTAAAACCAGGGTAGGACATAATAGGGCTATTGTGCATTTACAATTATTAATTGACCGCTGATGTTGACGACATGCACTGACCAGAAGTTGAGTGACGTTAAATAAAGTGATTTTTTTTAATTAAATGTTAAAATATTATATATTATAACAAAAAGATCAACCTTCAGGGGTGCCAGTCTTGCCTAGGGCACCAAAATGTCAAATCTCAATGACGATACAATCCATAATACCTTCAGCTCAACCTGCAGCTGGAGTGAAACCCAACAATGGACACCCAATTGAGTCCCTTTGTATGACAGTCAACTGATTTAAATACGTGTCCCCAAATATGCCATAGTCCAGAAACACATACACACCCACACAGAGCTTTAGAGAGAGGTTTGATAATAAGGACACCCAATAATGTTCTAGACCAGGGGTCTTCAACGTTTTTTAAGCCAAGGACCCCTTAACTGAAAGAGAGACAGATCAGGGACCCACTACTACATATTGTATAAAATGTAGTTGCAGTGGCTGAGTTGGCTCGGTTGGTAGAGCAGGCGCACATAGATGGAGGATTACTCCTCGATTCCCCTTCTCTCTCCCCTTTCATGTCTTCATCTGTCCTGTGGAATTAAAGGCTAAAATGCCCCAAAAAATAATCGTAAAAAAAAAAGATTTAGTTGCATATTAGTTTTTTTTCAATTGCTAAACGACAGTGGGCACAACTGGAGCTACTTGTGCAAAACTCTAACTACAGTCTGCGCAGCAGCAGTTCATGTGAACCAAACTCTAGTCATTGCTTGAACACCGTTTTCAAAACTCTACACTCTACACTACAACTCTACACACTTATCCCATCACTTTAACCACAACCTGCACAACACTGAGGACTTACAGCACTTTGTTCAAATGCTAACACACTGCTGTCCAACCTGTTAACCATGCATTCAAAACAGAATGGATTTCAGCCTGGTGCATTTCAAACACTGCTGATTGCAATTTCAACAGAAAGGCTTGTTAGTGAACAAATACATACTGTGTATATTTATTTATATATACAGTGGGGGAAATAAGTATTTGACTCCTTGCTGATTTTGCAGGTTTGCCCACTTACAAAGAATGCAAAAATCTACAATTTTAATCATATGTACATTCTAACAGTGAAAGACAGAATCCCAAAGAAAATTCCAGAAAATCACATCATATGAATTTATTAAAATTGATAACCATCTGATGAGGAAAAACAAGTATTTGACCCCCTGGACAAACAGCATGTTAATATTTTGTAGAAAAGCCATTATTGGCCAGCACAGATGTCAAACGGTTTTTATAGTTGGTGACAAGGTTTGTGCACATTTCGGCAGGGATGTTGGCCCACTCCTCCCTGCAGAAAGCCTCCAAATCATTCAGGTTCCGAGGTTGTCGCCTGGCAACTCGAATTTTAAGCTCCCTCCAAAGATTTTCAATCGGATTCAGGTCTGGAGACTGGCTAGGCCACTCCAGAACCTTGATGTGCTTCTTCTTCAGCCACTCTTTTGTTGCTTTGGCGGTGTGCTTAGGGTCGTTGTCGTGCTGAAACACCCATCCTCGACCCATCTTCAGCTCTCTCACTGAGGGAAGGAGATGTCGGTCCAGAATTCCACGATACATGACCCCGTCCATCCTCCCCTCAATACGATGGAGTTGTCCCGTCCCCTTGGCTGAAAAGCACCCCCAAAGCATGATGTTGCCACCACCATGCTTGACGGTGGGGATGGTGTTCTTTGGGTTGTACTCGGTGTTCTTTGCCCAAACACGACGAGTTGAGTTGAGGCCAAAACGTTCTATTTTGGTCTCATCTGACCACATCACCTTCTTCCAGGCCTCTTCTGAGTCGTCCAGGTGGTGAATGGCGAACTTCATGCGGGCCTGTACATGTTTCTTCTTGAGCAGGGGGACCTTGCGTGCGCTGCAGGATTTCAATCCATGACGGCGTAGTGTGTTACCAACCGTTTCTTTTGTAACTGTGGTCCCAGCTGCCTTCAGTTGATTCATCAGTTCCCCCCTTGTGGTTTTGGGATGATTCCTCACCGTTCGCATGATCAGGGACACCCCACGAGGCAAGATCTTGTGTGGAGGCCCAGACCGAGGGAGGTTGGCGGTGGTGTGGTGCTTCTTCCATTTCCTGATAACTGCACCGACAGTTGATCTTTTCTCTCCAAGTTGCTTTCCGATTCTCTTGTAGCCCATCCCAGCCTTGTGCAGATCAACAATCTTGTCCCTGATGTCCGTAGAAAGCTCTTTGGTCTTGCCCATGGTGGTGATGTTGGATGCTGGTTGTTTGGGTGTTGACAGGTGTCTTTTATACAGGTAACGAGGTGAGGCAGGTGTATTTGATGTAGATAATTGGTTTGGATTGGGGCAGTGTCTTAAAGAAAGACTAACTGGCTTGTAGGAGCCAGAATACTTGCTGTTTGTCCAGGGGGTCAAATACTTGTTTTTCCTCATCAGATGGTTATCAATTTTAATAAACTCATATGATGTGATTTTCTGGAATTTTCTTTGGGATTCTGTCTTTCACTGTTAGAATGTACATATGATTAAAATTGTAGATTTTTGCATTCTTTGTAAGTGGGCAAACCTGCAAAATCAGCAAGGGGTCAAATACTTATTTCCCCCACTGTATATATATATATATATATATATATATATATATATATATATATATATATATATATTTATATATTTTCTTTTTTTTCAATTCAATTTTATTTATAGTACCAAATCATAATGAGAGTTATCTTGAGACACTTTACAGATAGAGTAGGTCTAGACCACACTATAATTTACAAAGCCCCAACAATTCTAGTAATTCCCCCAAGAGCAAGCATTCAGTGCGATGTGCGGGGATGTGATGAACAGTGGCAATAATAGTCACAATAAAGATAATGGAACAGCGACTACAAATGGTAGTAGAGATCTTAGATGGGCCCCCCCCCCTCGCGGCCAGATCTCTCCTTTTCCCTTGCTCTTCCTCTCCTCACATCTCTCACTGAAATTAAGTGTGTAATCAATCTCTGATCCATCCTGCTCTGCTCACTCTCTCTGTCACCTGACTGCATCTGGATCTCTCTCTGTCTCATCCTTACTGACGGAGCTACCAAACTCAACTGTTTCTGTCAAAGTTAACCTGTTGTGTCAGGCTTTTATACAAGCTAATGGACGTTAACATTAGAGTTACATTACAAGGCTCGTAAATGTTGGCTGCGCTGTTTCTTATCTTGCTCTACGTTGACAGTTCCAGCTTCACCGTCACCACCTTTTTTTAAAATATTTGTTTAGAAAATCTCTAAGGCCTCTATTTTCTTCTTCTCTTTTCTTTCCTTTTCCGAGCTCCGGACTTGTGCTGACCGAACATTTTGAGCGTACTGAACTTCAAATCAAGTGACAACATCAAATTTTGATCAGTGGCCAAACCATTTTTATGTTGGGGGTGGGAGTGGGGTTCTTGACCACCATTTCCAGGACAATTAGGAAGAAAACAAATAAAAAGCTTTTATGTAATTCAAATATTATGTTACATATTTTTTTCCACAAATAGGCCTATTTAAAAAAAGATTTTTAATTATTCCATAATTTAATGAGGGCCCAGTTCTGGGCCCTCCCCCTACTGTGGGCCCGGGACAACAGACCCGTTTGTCACCCCCTATTGGCGGGCGTGTATATATATATATATATATATATATATGGAAAGCTCAGAAAGACTTTTTGGAAATAAAGAAACACCAAATAACAATGAATCAGTTATACACTATACTATTCGAGAGAAACAGTAAACCGGTAAAAGAGCAAAGATACCAATATGTCCAGGTAAGATGTCTGAGGTGACATACGTACAAATGTGAAAAACACTACCTTTACTATAGTAAAACTGCGACTTACTGTTTTTCAGAAAGTAGTGGAGGTGGAGGCAATGGAAACACCACATTCATTTGTATTTAGAGATGATGCAGGTTAATGACAAGCCAGGACATCCAATGTTCTTTGTTTTTACCTTAGTACCTTTAGTTTTTTTCTCCAGTCATTACATAAACTACTACAGGCAAAATACAGTAAAATGATATATCTATTGAAGCAAACTGCTGATTTTCATTCCTTTTTTGTTTCCTAAAAAAACTGGTGTTATAAAATAAAAATGTTCATGTGAAAGAATTTCACTCTTTTCTTTAAAGAAACTATTGATTAGTGTAACGTCCCTTTAATTATTGAAATTGTAAAGATTAAAAGTTTGTATTTTCTGTATTGGTGTTTGATGTTAGTGTTTTTACTCTCAGTATGTTCTGAGTGACGGTGTGTGTTGTCTCGATGAGGATTGTTCATAGTGTTAGGCTCCACTGAGCCTGTTTTATAACGTGTGAAGAGTTGTGTTGTTTGGAATGAGTTTTGCAGGAGATGTGAACTGTAAAAAACTGTAAACTGGGCCTACAATAAAGTGTAGGGCGGCCTAAGGCCTATATAAAGTACATACCTTTTACTGCATAGAATACTAAGCTATTAAAATAGCCTAATAATTGTTAGATTTTATAAATCATCTTTTAATGTTAAAACATACATCTGGCACAGTGAATCCTTAGAGTGTATCTGTGAATGGCCTTAGTGACTACCTAACCTTACCTATAGGCCAGTAAGCAGTGGGGATTTATATTTGCTAATACTATTTTGGATTCATGGTACTGTAAGACTTTTTAACAACAATCAACAATAATTTGGAGGCCCCACTGTATTGACCAGTCCTAGATCCCTGTTGAAGATCTATGTTCCAGACAAAGCTAGTTTAAGTTTGCTGTGTTCTGTAGACTTCGGGCGAACACACTCCCCAAAGAGCTCTCAAGAGCCTGACTATTAATAACCTTAGTGTGTGTGTGTGTGTGTGTGTGTGTGTGTGTGTGTGTGTGTGTGTGTGTGTGTGTGTGTTTAGTTAAGTGGTGCTATCAATCTTCATTGAACTCTTCAGGGGAGGGAGTGAGGCCACCTTTCTTTATCAGCCACACATGTCCATCTGTCCCTGTCAGAGAGAGTGAGAGACACACACACACACACACACACACACACACACACACACACACACACACACACACACACGCACACACACACGCACAGAGTTCAGTTAAGGCCAAAAGAAAGTGCCAGCCTAATTGGCTTTGGTCAGGCAGGGGATATGACAGGGGGGAGGCGGGATGTGTGAGTGTGTAGTATTTATGAGTGCACTGGTCCTTTGTGGCCCCTCCTGGAAAATCCAGCTTTAGCATCCTGGATGCTCACCTCTCAAACAGCTACACAAAACTAACAAAACAAAGATTGGAAACAGAAAAATAGCTAAAAAGATCTGCCACTAATTACCATATTTGTTTAATCAGTACATATACAGAAATGACAATGATAATTTTTTCTAGTTTTTAGGGGGAGTTAAGTGCTGTAAATATTTCTTAATGAACAACCATATAATAAAACCTGGATACAGCGTTCAAGGCAGAGCCCCGTTCATTCCTATGAGAATTGCTGAGTGGTGCACGAAGCCAAAAAAGTTCAACTTTTGGGGAATAAAATTACCCGGATTATGGGGCCCATAGAGCAAGCACACCAGAGACCTGCGCTGGCCAGGCAGGTTACTTCCGGTTTAGCGCTCCGCTAACATGAATGGGGAATAAATGATTGCGGCTCTTTCAGACTTTCCAAATGTTTTCGGACCAAATGAATACAATTTTGTTAGTGAAACAACAGCCGCAGGGAACGCGCAAGAATAACAGGACGGTTAACGGGGAAACAAAACGTCACACGCAGGACGCGATCCCCGGCCTCCGGGGTGAAAGTCTGGAATTGTTTGACCCATCCACCACCCCAACCAACCTCCTTACACAGATTTTCGGCATTTCATACTCCTCACTACCGTAGTCGTGCTGCAACCACGACATATGCTTCCCATTTAAATACATTAGTTTACATTTTCGTCCTGGCCACCACGAAAAAAACAACAAAAACGTCCCCGTGAACACGAATCAATAGATTACATAATGTGACCATTTCACGAACTTCCATGAGACTGGGTTGAAATGAAAGACATCAGTGGAATTTCCGGCGGCACCTGAACAATCCTGGAAGTGGAACGTCATGGATATGGACTAGTCCTCACACAACTGTGTCAAACTTTACAATTCATCACAATGCAGAAAGGGAAACCACCCAAATTTGGAAGCCGTAGTTAGACAACAGGCCTGTTGGGAAGGGATTGGTTTTCCAGCAGGAGATTGGCTAAAATAATCATTACCACAGCATGTCTGTAATGCTGTCATTCTTACACTGTGTGTAACAATGCAGTCGTGTTTTACCTCTTGTAACATGCTTATACAAAAAAACTAAAGTAAGGCTTCTTTAAAGAGGAAGCTGGCTGACTAGTCAAAGTAATTTTTCTATTGATTAACCCTCTGAGGACAAAAGACGCACTAGCGAGTCCAAGCGATGTTGAACAACACTCAGCAATATTACAAAATTTCATTTTAGACATTTATTTACTATTTTACATACACTACTTTTGTGAACCCATGACTTTTGTAAACTCATTTCAAACACCAAAACAACTGAGTTTCACAAGAGATTTGAGAAAAATGTCTGGCATGAAAATTTCACTTAATGAGGTTTTTTAACATTAATATGAGTTCCCCCTGCCTGCCTATGGTCCCCGAGTGGCTAGAAATGGCGATAGGTGTAAACCGAGCCCTGGGTATCCTGCTCTGCCTTTGAGAAAATGAAAGCTCAGCTGGGCCGATCTGGAATATAGCAAGGTTACCTCCTCTTTCTCTGCTTTGCCCGCCCAGAGAATTTGGACCGCCCATGAGAAAGAGAGAGACATCATGGCTTTCAAACGAGCAAAGTGGCAGTTGGTCAAGGCCACACACCCACCCCGACCCCCACCCCCCTCCTCCTCAATAGCTGCAGACACAGAAATGGCACATACTAAGGAAAGCTCATTGTGGGACTGGCTCTAGTGGCTGTAATTCTGCACCAAGGCTGAATTTCGGGAAAGAGACTTCAGATACAGTATTAGGGGACCACTAAGGTCTATATAAAAGCATCCAAAGAGCACCATGTCATGGGACCTTTAAAAGGAGAATTATATTTTTTAAATTGCCCTTAGACCTCAGAGGGTTAATTAATATTATGTATTTGCGGAGTGTTTATATATAACTATACGAGAGCATACTAAAAGATCCATCTCACCCCGGACACTCTCTGTTTGAACTACTGCCCTCTGGCAGACTTATATAGTGACTCTATCAGTCACATTGTTACAGTGACTGATAGAGGCTCTTATAGATTTATTTCTACTTTTTTTTTAAGATTATTTTTTGGGGGCTTTTCCCTTTATTATAGTGACAGTGGATAGACATGAAAAGGGGGAGAGAGATGGGGGATGACATGCAGCAAACGGCCACAGGTCTTTTACTGGGTGAGCTAGAGGCCGCCCCCTGTTTCACACTTTTGTAATGTTTCACACTGACAGGACTGCATCCAATTTTGTTGTACATGTACAATAACAATAAATACTATTTTATTCTAAATTAATAGTATCAGATACAAATACTTTGGCGAATTGCTCTTAATCCACGTGGCTACTTTTACCTCAGAATGATTTTCCTCATAGTTATCTGAGCAAGCCATCTCGCATCATTGTTTTATTAGGGGACTCTTCAATGAAAGGCAGTGACAGCAGCTATTCCACAGCCTCCGGTGCTGTGATCTTTCTGTCCAAATGGGCTGTTTACGTCAGTGGGCCGTGAGAAGGGATTTTCAGCTGTGTTGGGATGCAGTGTGCTGTGACTGATTCAAATACACAGGGGACATCTGCACTGGTCCTGACACAAACACACACAGCAGGAAATTATGCTTGTGTCCTCCTGCACAAGGAGGAAGTGAAAATACATTTGGCAATACCACACCTTTCTCTCTTTATCACACACGAGCACGCACACACACACACACACACACCAGCTTTTGCTTTGTGATATAAAATATCACGTGCAGTTTAGAGGCCGAGTTCATTTCACACCGCAGGCGCAGGTCAGTTTTACATTACAGAGAACATCGTCACAGTAGTTCATATGTGTGTGTACATGAGCAAAAGCAAGATAGTGAGATGATGACAGAGGGGTGTCCACTGCGCATTGGTAGGTGAAGGGCCAGCACGTAATAGCAAACAATTGTGGGTTATATTTAAGTATGTGATCAAAATATAATGTATGATTCATGTGTTAGGTTTCCCTTAGTCTCGCATTGCCAGACCTTCTTCCACAGCGCTGCGGAGGAAGGTCTGGATAGTCCAAACAGCATTCAGGGTTGGGAGAAAAACGTGCTCTGCTTTGTTGGCAAACCAATCAATCGTCTTGGTGTATCTGCAAAATAGCCTGGGGAAGCAGTTAACCATGGTCCTTATAAATTACAACACAAATATTGTGGAAGGTAACGGACATCCGGCCAAGAAGAATGACATCCGGCTGAATTTCCAGCGGCACCGGAGCAATCCTGGAAGTGGAACGTTGTGGATATAGACTAGTTTTCCTTCAAGAAAATAAATAATTAATATAATTAATTAATTAATAATAATAGATTCCTACATGATTTTTCTAAGAATACTTTATAATTTGAATGTTCAGGTGCTTATATTTATTCATCAGGAAATACAGGCTTTATAAGCAGAGTATTTTACCTTTAGCTTCCCAAATGTTTCATTTAATTGATTTAATTCATGTTAATTAATCATTATTCATTCTAACCAAAGGGCATAGCGAGTTGCATCCTTAATTTCAATTACCCTCTTGATCACTGATTTACTTACAAGCCCATCTCCCATCATTCTCCATAGAACTGACACTGATTAGCATTGTTGGAGAGAGCCTGAGACTTAAGATTTCCATTGCCAACGACTGCTTTTCTGTATTTGTTGTGCATATGATAAATAAAGAATTTAAACTGAGCTATGTTACACGCGTATGCTCAAAAATAACATTGTGCTACACAGTAGTAAAAAAAACAGAAGGCCACAGCATTATTCACATAATGTTCATACTCAGGAAACATACAATGACCCCTTGTCCACTTTATGAAGGCTTCTGCATTCATCATGTTTCTACATTCACTTATGGAGGTTTTTTTTCCTTGAATCTGTCACCCCTCTGTGGTTGGGTTTTGAGCACTATTGTAACTCAACCATAAACAAACACCCTGGATTTATTAGTTGCTATAACATGTAAACAAGTTTTGGAGTGTGAGTGAGAAAAAAAAAAGTCTTTATTCAAGGTCCAGTTACTTTTAGGGGGTAACTTGTAACTGCATCTTTCAGTCTTAATCCCTGATGGAATTTGTTGTCATCACGTAGCCTAAGTATGGAACTTTTGAACTCTTGTTCCCAAGGACAAGACTGTTTCATAATCAATGGCTTTGTTATAACACTTATGCCATAGACTGTATATGAAGATGGATGGTGCGTCTCCATTTCCTCCAACTGCAAAAAAGTGAAGACAAAATATCACGGATACGAGCGCTGCCATCTTGTGTGATTTGGAGCCAGAGTCTGCGCAGTAGTGATCCTATCGTGAGTCAATTACAGCTGTCACTCATGACGTTTCATCCAGTTTTCATAGCATCAAATAACTAATAAAAACCAAACTTATCAGAAAAATGATCTTGAACAAATATCAGCGTGATCAGAACTACCCAAAATTACAGAAAACATTCACGTTTGTCCAATCTTTGGAGCAAAATTTATTTAATGTGTATTTTGATTTTTATGTTTGGCCTATGTCCCATTCGCTAACATGAAGGGGGCCGGATTTATGACCTATACTGCAGCCAGACACCAGGGGGCGATCAATATGTTTTTGCTTCACTTATTCAGTCTATGCATCAATCCCTGGTCCAGACAAGATTAGCCATTTCCCTTTGTTTCCAGTCCTTGTGCTGAGTTAGGCTAAATGCATGCCAGAAAATTGATATTGATCTTCTAATGTGACTGATCAGGACTGTCTTGTCCTCTCAATTAGGTGACACAGTTATTGGTTTGTGGCCCTGAATCAAGGTGCTTGTTTAAAGCCAGATCACCAACAACAGCTGTATCGTGTTTAAGTGAAAGCCAATATGTATTGGCAGACTGAGAAGAAATTGGCAGAAAATGGGCTTACTTTACTCTGAGTGGGGGGGGATTTGTTCTCTTGCGCTCCAACCCGGAGGCAAGGGGAATTTATTTCTCCTTCCAGTGTGAATTGAGAGTATGAGAGACAGACAGTCGAAATATTGTACTTTTCTGGTTAATTTGTAATGGTGTCCGTTTAACCACTATAAACCTTCATTTGCCTGCGGGTGTTCGATGCAAAGGGATCTGCTCAGGCCTTATGAGCTGAATGGGTGGTTCCCAGTAGGCAACCCCCCTCCTCCTTCAAACTGCCTATTGGTATGAGATATTCTGGTATTGAACTGCTCGTGTGAAGAATGTAAGAGTCTGTCCATTCTTTTCTCTGACGCAGGTATTTCTCCGACTGGTGTCTATCGTCTCTTCCTGGTGTGTGTTTATCTCTCTCACTGGGTTGTAATACTAACAGAATGCACAGATTTGATTGGCTGAGTAGCATCACGTTAGATGATGACACTAAAAAAAGTCAAAATATAATTTACAGTAATTTATCGGTTATAGGTCGGGAGTGGATGGCGTCTAAGTCTAGACCTGGACCATAGTGATGAACCAGTTATTTTTTTTCTGAGCCCTCAAAAAGACTCAAGGAAGGCAATTCAGTGTATTTTGAACCATTTGTTAAACAGAGAGTGCCATCTAGTGGGCTCAGACAATAAAGAAAATGGTTAATGAAGCTTAATTTGGGGTTGGGGGTTTGCATTTTGGTTGTTTTGCTAACAATAGGGATGGCATCCCCCCCTCATCGGCCCTGAAATTGCGTGCTGGTGGTTCCTACACTATCTGCCGAAGAGGCATTTTAAATGGAAGGGTCCACCTCACACCTCTCCGTCTTCACTTTGTAAGTGAAATATTGTGTTTTATTATTGCATACTTGTGTTCATTTTCTAAAACGCTGCAGGTTCAGCAGGGTGTCAGTCACACTAATTTCATCTGCACTTATTGTCACATTCAATTTGTTTGTTGACATGGTGAATTATGAAAGCAAAATGAAACATATTTCTTAGCAACAAATGAGTGGTTGAACTTGGCGACCTGTTTAAGATAGGATCGTGGGACTTGTGAGGAAGGAAAGCACGCAATATATTACTCCATAACAATGTTGTGATATTATCACGCTCACAGAAAGGATGGACCCACAAATACACAACTCCGGTAAGTCAAATTCCACAGTCTTTATTTAGAGCACAGAACAAGTCACCGGCAACACTATCCAAATCGAGAGGCAGTAAGGGGCAGTCGAAAAACAGGAAATTGTCCAAAACACAGGAAATCAGGAACACAGGGAACACCGGTAACTGGGAATAAACGCTCACAAGCTGTCACAATGTAAGCAGACGATCTCGCACTGCAGTGAGGTACAGGTGAGTTTATATACCAGAGGACAGGGGAGACAACGAGACAAAGGTGCAACACATTAGGGCGGGGAAAGGTAATCACACAAGGCGGGAAGGCCGACAAAAACCGGGATGTAAACGGATCTGAAACGAGACAAGACGGTGAGTAACAAAATAAAACAGGGAATGGAAAACCAAACGGAAAACATGAAATTAACTAAAAACGTAAACTTGACACAGGAGCAGGACGTGACAGATATGTAATATGCATTAAGTTTAGTTATTACAGTGTGCTTGCTTGGTGTGAAAACATGTATTTTAAAGCCATGCATATTTTCTTGGGAATTATAATGTGTGTGGCATTTGTGGCTGTGGTGCTTTGCAGCTTTACCGCAGCAACACTGCACATGGAAACAAACGTTGAGGCTATGCCAGTGTTGGAGGGATAATTGGAAGAGTCACAGCTGGTGTCTCATTCTTACACTATAATTTCAGCCTGTCAGTGTCAGTACAAACAGCGGACACAAGCACAACAGGAGGTCCACTGTTACTTACGCAGAAAGATGACACACCTGCCCCATGTGTCGTCTCCACTCTGTTGGCTGCCAGACTGAAGCAGCCTTCCCACCTGCCATAAGTCTCACATTCAAATGAGTACATGTAAGAAGGTGTATCAGGTGAATATGGAGCACATTTACACCTCAACAATTTTGACACGCTGTACATTGCAGTCCAAACTCTTTGTATCTATTGGTTTAATCCACCACCATCATTATCTTCATCATCATTAAACACACCAGAAACCTTTTTCCTGTCGGTTTTAATTTCAAATTTCTTGTACTGAAACTCAGACTGCTCTGCACCTTGTGTGTGCATTTTCAAAGTTGGAAACAATTTTAAAAGTACATTTGTATTCAGGTATTTGGTCTACAAGAAAATGCATTTACACTTTGTTTTGTGGTGACTGTAAAAATAATGGATGAAGCTTCCGGAATCTGAAAAGTGAAGCAAATGCAGAAGTGCCTTAAACCTGCATTCTATGCTAACCCTGCTAACTGCTAACGTTGTGTATAAAGATGGACGCTCTTGACAGCTCAACAAAACTAGTGATGGCCAAAAGAAGCTTCATGAAGCTTTGTGAACCATTTACTTTATTTTCTGAGCCCACTAGATACTGCGCTGACACTGACTACTAAATTGGTATATTTGGCTTTACTTTTGTACAGTGTGAGGAAGTGGAGTCGTGTCATCCATCTTTATATACAGTCTATGGTCTAAATAGGTGGAGTAGTGAGAGCAGCAAGCAGCTTCAGTCCTCCGTCTATGACTACGTAGGATTCATTCAGGGTATGAGGAAACTAAATGGACATATAGTCATTATTAACTTTATTCCATGGGTGCTGAGAAACAGGACAGGTATATCCTGATATACTGACCTGCATCAACGCGCCATGACAACAAGACAGTTATGCTTATGTAGGACACTGGGGTGCGTTCATTCAAATGCCTGCCAAACACTTAGTGATTGCTGTGAACCATGACCCTAATCTATATCGACAATGTTTCATTTCTGGGAAACAAGTTCCTTCCTGAGGCTATTTTGTAGCGGCAACGGGGCTCCGTCCAGTGCTTAGCGCCGCCCGTGACGATTGTGATTGGTTTAAAGAAATGCCAATAAATCGGAGCACATTTTTCTCCCATCCCGGATTGCTGTGTGGACTAGCCAGACACTCCTCTGCAGCGCTGTGGAGGAAGGTCTGGCAATGCAAGCCTACCATGACCCTGAACTTCCCAGCTTCTACAGGCTGCATTCTGAACAACCCGTTCTCACTCCCAACTCGTATAATACTGACGCTTGGTCAGTTGCCCTCAGCGTCAGATACCGATGCAAAAAGCACCGTTTAGCGTCTGTATGGAACGCACCTGGCAGAGCAGCATCTCGACCGCAGCACTGTAAGATGAGGTAGTTTTAAGAGTGACAATGGTAGCGAGTAGTACAAAGCCACTATCTTTTCCTAACCCTATTTTTCCCGTAATTTTGCCGCATGACATTTGAAAGTATGTCCCTACCCAGAGTGTCAAAAAGTGATGCCAAAGAGACTTTTTGTGTAAGTAACAAACGCCAAAGGCACCTGACCAATGCGCTGGGAGTGAGACTGTGCTTTTTTGAACACATATTCCCAATATATTTTCCTAGTCTAGTAGCACATAATGCAAATGTACTGACATCACTTGTCTTCACTTTGTCAGTACTGGATGGAAGTTTAACTGCTTAAATTTCAAGAGATATTCAATACTAAAACACCACCTGGTTGTGTCCTAATAAAAGGAACATGAACTTGAAATGTTTTGTGAAGATGCTTTGTTACACATTTGAAATTATCCCTTCTGGTCATAGTCTGCTGCGGGATGAAGAACTGAAAGCCAATACTGGCTTTGACAAACTTTACCGTTACCTCTTACTAACACCACTTTTAAGTCAACCATCATTCTAACCTGAACACTACACAAGAGGATAATGTGAGTACACATATTCTATTTTCTAACATCTTCAGCATCACAGAGGTAACATTAAATCCTCAGTATCTCTTTAAGTACAGGAATTAAAGTTGCGGGTTGGATTGGTGTTTAATTGAAAGATCTCCCGTGGCTCCCTGCCAACCTCTCCCATCACAGTTATTTAAAACCCTCTTATACTGAAAGAAGTTTTGGATAGGAGGCCAAGAGACAGAGAAAAAAGAGAGAAATAATGAAAGAGGCGTGGAAAGGGAAAGCGAGAAAGAGAAAAAATGGCAGAACAGGCTGATCCTTCACTGGAGTGAGTCATGAGGAAGACAAAAAGAGAGAGTGAGAATAAAACATGAGGGGCACACTTTTAGATGATGCAGAAAAAAAGAAGAGAGACTGAGAGAATATTTACTTTTAGCTTTACACTGTTTAAATGGAGTGCAGCGCACACATTTTACATTGTAAGGTTACATTTTTTTCTATTATATTAATCCTTATGTTTTTTGTCTTTGTCACCATGCTGGTGGGGAGGTCCTTCCTGGTGCAAAAAAAGACGTGGCCCAGGGTGAAAGAATAGGCCTGTTCAAGATGAGCCTGGCCTGCACAGAATCGATCACTGGCGATCATCGCCCAATGCATGCTGGTTAGATTTGTGTCTGACTTGATCCTGACTTGCTCTGACGTCATGCACACGTGGGCAACGATGACATCACGAGATCAAGGTGGCCGCAGTTTTTAGAGGCAGGCGCTGCAGTTGCTTTCCACTGACTGCAGACCCAGGACATGACAGGAAACGCCTGGCCCTCAGCTGACCTAACAGCTGGTTGGTTCAGAATCGACTCAACGTGATGAGGTTTCATATTAACTTTTATTGGAGAGATTTTAGAGAGACTAAATCCGTTGAGATTATGGATCATCTTCGATCTGTTTTTTTTAACATCAGCAACAGATCGCATGTAGAGCATTTTGACAGCTACTCTGTCATGATAAAAAAAAAGACTGTTTACAAGCTGATATATGGGTCTGATAACATTTTATTAAATCGGAATTGGACCTAACAGGATGTGAGTGTTTCTGTGACTTCCTGTTCACCCTGAACGGTGCTGGAAACGGCTGTAAACTGTCCGACTTGAACGCAGCTTTTTGTCACCGCCCCCTGCTGCCGCCGCCAGCTCTCTTCCACTTTACAGGCGAGGCGCAGTTCATCTCGAACGGTCCTACTGTTATATCCTGTGGGCTGCCAATTGGGCTGTTCCATCTGCTACCATGTTGGAGGGGGTTTTGGGTTTAGTTTGGCTTTGGCTTTGTATTAGTTTTAGTTATGTCCACCTTGGTTTTCCCCTTGTGTGTTATTTGGTTTGGCCAAGCCGGTATATTTTTGTCTCATTCGGTTATGTTTAGTTCATATCTTGTTTCACTATTTTTGAGTAAAGTTATATTTTGTTTACCTCTTTTATAGGCCTAGATCAGGGGTGTTAAACTCAACTTCACTAAGAGCCACACTGGAAAATGAGACTCACATCAAGGGCCAGACGTGAAGTTTATTGACATGCTTTTATATAATATAAATGTTTTTATCTTTGACTGTATTATTGCCTCATGCCTCATATATCTTTCTCACATACAGTTTGGCCAACAAAAAGACCTAAAAAAGTCAGCAAAAAAGTTCCTCAGCCGTCACAGAGTTTAGCAAATCAAGCAAACAATCATTCCGATTCCATTTTTAAAAGTATGATACTCAACTCACAGCAACCTGTTTCACAGGTTCAAATATGAAAACTTCTGTGGGAATTTCTGAGTATCAAGTCGACAAATCTTCCTTATTCTGCTTTGAGTGTCGCATAGTTACAGTTTGAAAAACAAGTTTCCCGTCTTTTTGGTTTGCTGCACATCTATGCGGGCCAAAATATATTGTGAACCTGAATTGATATGCGGGCCTTGAGTGTGACACATGTGGCCTAGATATTAAGTTCTTGGTTTATATTGTTTTGTATTTTTAGGGTCAATGACAAAATGATGCTGTGTGGCAGAAAGCAAGCTGTATAACAATTACTGAGTGTTATTCTTTATGTGAGATTGTATGATTTACGATTACTCTGAAACGGACCACGTCATTAAAATAAAATAAATTTCTCTGGGTTTGAACGTTGTTGGAAACATTTAAGATAGTGTAAGTACACAACTCAACAAAATATATAACATAGGTATAGTCATTTTTAGACATTTTAATGTAGAAATGTTACATATCGTACCTTTTAAGTATCAAAGAGAAAATGTGGAGGAGATCTTGTGTAAAAAGAGACAAAAAGCTGAAACCAAACAGGTACAGCTCTACATATAGAACATTATTAATATGGAAAGGGACAACAGAGAGAACAGAGATGATAGAGAGCAGATCTAGCCGATCCGACGGTACGGTCCAGTGGCTGACTGCTGCTGACAGGAAGAAGAAAAGAAGAGGACAGGATTTTCCACTCTCTGAGAAACAACAGATACATAAAAGTAAATTAATAACACGATGGGCCATCTGTTCTTTTTCTGACCTCTTGTCCCAGTCTAAGGTTTGAAGCCTCAGTCAGGAGCGGCTTTATGTTGCCCCCTGCTGAAACCATGTTGCCTTTTGTCCGTAGTGGTTCTGCACAATCCCCTTTTTCTCCTCTTGAATTCTCTGAACTCTAAACCTTTGATTCAAGTAATAACCTAAACAGGTCATAGTCCAGTCCCACACCCCTCGTGGTCCATGATCATCTCGACCATTCTCCCTCCACGCTCCTCAAAGCTCTAATAACCTTTCACCTTCCCACTCCAGTCAGAACAAGCCCACAATTACCACTGTAGACTCATTTTGTCAAGGAGGCCCTATTGTTACCTTCTCCAAACTGAAATACATTCACACAACCCCTTGGAAACCCTCTGCCTCTTATCATCTGATTTAATCTCCTCTCATGGTACTTCTAACACAAGAGTCACAGAAGTAAGGCCACTATGGCTCTCCTCCACAGAGTCTACAAGTGCTAGTGTACAATGGAATTGAATAGGATATAGAAATTCAATCTTATCCCACTGTTGGATTGGATTAAATTGTTCTGGAGAGGGATGACGTGATACAGCGAAAGACTTATTCTGTGAAGTAGTCAAAGTAAACAAGCTGTAGTGTTTGAAAAGGGTTCCACGTCTGTTGTACAATTTGAGGCGACCACAAAAGGCTGCTAATCAGTAGAACAGGGGCGGCTCTTTGCCTGCTCCTGTGAGGCTCTTACTGTGTGGGGGGGGCAGTTGTTTTTTTTTACTTTGTGAAATATATTTCAGATAAGTCAAATCACATTTGAATGCAATCTGCCAATTCTGCCAGTGCATTTGCAAGTAATAATGCAGCAGAGTTTTGAGGACCTGAGAGAAAACCTCCAGTTGGAGATGACAACGAAATCTGTGATGAAATCTGTGTTGAGAGAAGGAACCACAGAGTTCTGAAAACAATGCCCTGCAGACAGATATCCCAATGTTAAACAGGCTGCACTCAAGCTAGTGTCAATTTATTTCTGTGAATTAGTGTTTTCTACAATGAAACAAGTCAAAACATTGTTCTGTTAAGACTAAAAGAGTTGCTTCGAGTTGCCACAACTGAGTACAAGCCAGCCATAAAAAAAGGATTGTGGATAACAAAGACTGCTATGTATTACGACTGCCACTAGATCTGGAAGTCACTGTTGTGGTGTGAACGTGCATGTGTTGTGTGGCTCTTGGCTATGGTGCGTTTTTTTGGCTCTTTATGCTGAACTGGTTGGCCACCCCTACAGTAGAACATTCAGGATTGTTATGTTGCTTCATTATAAACCAGGCCCGAACCTCTAAATATATGAAGCTTTTGAGTTTTTTAGGTGTTTCCAGTATTAGGCATTGTGGTGTGATTTGCTTTTCTCACTGTGATAATTCTGTGTATTATTATTGCACTAAATAAAAGAAAACTGTAAGACAAATGAAGTGTTTTCATCAACATGCAAAACAATAACCAAACTGCAGCAGTGAGTCAAGACTGGTATCCACAGGTTAATATAGAAGAAGAAGACATGCCTTTATTCATCCCCAGAGGGGAAATTCAAAGTACAGTTGCACACACATTAAACACAGGCCTAATTTGTTGTTTTTAGGGAAATGTCTGTGTGTGGGTTGAAGCCCCGAGGGTAGGGGGAGAGGTGAAATGGAGCCCAGAGGAGATGCTATTTACATTAATATAGCACAAATATTGTGTTATGTTTCCCTCGAAACGTAATTTAAAAGGCAGTTTAGTTGTGTCGAAACGTAACTTTTAGGTGACAGGGTTGGTAGAACGGAGTGTGAATATCTTGTTTGCCCAATCGTTTTTTAAGACAATTCTAACCTTACACAAATGTTATGCCACATTTCTACACATAATCACCTGTGTCACTACATTACACGGGATTCCCAACACTGTGTTTAATAGGTCATTTTAAGCATTTGAACAAATGACCAAGTCTGTTCTTTTTCTAGTGAGTTAACTTTATATGTAAGCTAGATGTCTAAAAACATTTCAACCAACTTAAGCCTATCTGCTGTGACTACAAACAGTATATTTACATGAACAATGTCTCTCTGTGTTCCTTAAATGATAAACAACATAGGAGAACAATGAGAACAACTTGTTTCAAAATGTCAGTGATGCATACAGTCATTTAACATTATACAGTACTTCACCTGGAAACGTACGTCTGCTATGCTTCCCTGTGACTGTACGGTGCCAAAGGCAGTGTTTAGATAATGACTTTCAAATCTCATCAGAAATGAAAATGGGCTTCTTTGTACTTTGGCAGATTACAGTTGGGTTTTTCTGTAGGATGATGGCTATACAAATCACACACAGATGTTACCTTTTCTGCTTCCAGCTCCGAACCGTAGTTGGGAGCAAGCTGGTTCCAAACTAATAACTTGGCTCGTGGCAGGTAACTTGCGTCTAGTGGTCCGGGTTAACAGAGCCGAAGCACAAAGCAATGAGGCGTCGATTGATTTCAGTAATGAACTCGGGCTTTATTACTCACAGGGGTATACATTCACGGGCATAAAATGACTTTTCTTGCTAGCGTTCGGCTGGAGTATAGACTGTATTACCATCACCTTTGCGCCGTAATCTCAGACGGATTCCCACGTTGTACTTTGTCTACACTACCCAGAACACACCTGCCCCACTACGTCACACAGAGACATTTACGTTCCAACAAGCCCCATGGGGAGACAGAGATCGCAACACAGATCAGATCTCATCCCTAGATTACCTCATCTGTCAATCCTTCCCTTTCCATTTTTCTATCTTGCAATCAAGCTATTGATTTTCACACAGCCACCAACATCAGAACAAACTCAGAGATAATCATTCCATAATTATAACTCCAATTCATTCCAATTTGTTCTCTATGTATGTGTTTGTCTGTTGTGTGTCTGAGTAAAAAAGTCCTCTCCTGTCCATCCCTCAGTCTGCTCCTCATTGCCCTATGTGGTTTTTTCATGTTATATTTACCACCTGCAGTGAGAATTTTAAATCCCTGCTAGCATGTATTGGGTTTAATTCAAAAATAGATGCCAGATGCTGCAAGTGACAGAAATCCATTGTTTCTGGTGTGAAAAGTTGTGTGGTGATGCCCGATGTAAATGGTTGTAACTAGTGCTGTCAATTTGATTAATCACATTAATGTCATAGTTAACTCGCAATTAATTGCACATTTTTATCCATTTTAAATGTCCCTTGATTTATTTTTGTCCCATTATTTTTTCTCATTTTAATGCTCTTATCAACATGATACGATACTTTTAAAACGGTGCCTGAACCGAAAGATATATATATTTAAAAAAGGAGCACCTTGTTCAATTGTATTTGTCTGTTCTGTATGTTCAAAAATATAAACAATAAAAAGTTGATCCAAAAAAAAAAAAGGAGGACAAAATGGTGAAAACAACCACTAGATGGGAACTAGACGAGGCTGGCGAGGCGAGCAACATGACATCATGACTGTGTTTTTTCAGACAATGGCAGCTACATTCCGGTGTTGGAGTCCTCTCCAGTGAAATACAGACACACTTTACACCGTTTAGCTGTAAACATTTTAACCGTGTTTAATCCAGCTGCTAGCTAACGGTAGGCTAACATTACCTGCTGCTAAGTGTAGTGTTGACTGAACTCCCGTGCAGCGATGTTTCAGTTCCTTCTAACGTCCGTTTTCGGAGCATCAGAGAGAAGCGCAGGCATTTAAGTGGCACCTAAATAAGTCACCGAAATCCGCGTTGCTATTCAGTCCGGTAGATAACGGTCGTTAAGGCACCGGGGCCATATTAGCACCGGGTTTCTGACCCCATTCAAAACGGCGATTTTTGTGTCGAAAAGCGACTAGTTTGCAGGTATGTGCTACTCTTTGGCCGGCTCACAAGCAAGTGCAAACAAGTGTGTGCAGCGTGCATGTTGTTTTGTTTCCGGTCTAGCTAGATCCAGTGTGGTGTTGTAGTTTTTCTAAACGTTACTAGTTGTTGCAACAGCATGTGAAAAAAACTACAAAGTTTGCTGGGCCAAAAAGAACGTTAATCTCGCGATAAAAAAATTGACACCGTTAAAATGGGTTTGCGTTAACGCCGTTAATAACGCGTTTAACTGACAGCACTAGTTGTAACGTGACCGAATAAGAACGAAAATTTTGGTGCATATTTCAGTGCCTGACTTATTTGTAAAGTGTGACTGTATTTCCCTGTAGACGATTCCAACACTCAGCGGTTTTCAATAGGTGAGGCGCGCCTCCCCCTGGGGGGCGCCAAAGAGCCACAGGGGAGGCGCGACTGTCATGAAGAAAAAATTACGGTCCACATCTCTACAAAGCTGTATGCAGCATTATTGATATCGGTAATTGTGCGTGCGTGTATTAGCTGTAACATGCATTGTTTCCTTGTCCTAAGTCAACAGAAGGCAGCATTAAGGGAGGAGACAGCACCCAGCAAAAAACGTAGGAAATATGATCCTGAGTACTTAAAGTTAGGTTTCACCTGGTCGGGGTCCGAGGCTGCTCTTCTGCCGCGGTGTGTGTGCTGCAAGGAGGTGCTAGCAAATGATAGCATGAGACCATGCACACTTCAGCGTCACATTGAAACTAAGCAGACAAGTTTAGTGAACAAGCCAGTTGAGTTTTTTGAGAGGAAGCATGGTGATTTGCAGACACAAAAAAGCATAATACAGTTGTTTGGCACTATTAACATGAAGGCTACAGAAGCATCTTATCGTGTCGTGCTACGTATAGCGAAGGCAGGCAAACCCCATAACATCGGAGATACAGTGCTGCTCCCTGCAGCTAGAGATATGTGTACAGTGATGCTGGGAGAAGCAGCTGCTGCTAAACTTGACGCGATCCCTATCTCTGACAATACACATCCAGCGACGAATATCAGACATGGCTTGTGATGTCAAAGAGCAGGTCCAGGACATTGTTCGGGAAAGCCCCTTTCACGCCATTCAGCTGGATGAGTCCACTGATGTCGCACACTGTGCTCAATTGATGGTGTACGGTCAGTTTATGAAAGAGCTCAGTGTGCAGGAAGATTTTCAAGGCCTTGAATAACTTTTACCAGGCTAATGGCCTTGACTGGGGCCGGTGTTGCGGGATATGCATGGATGGGGGGAGGGCAATGACTGGCCGGCACTGTGGTCTCGTAAAACAAGTGCAGGCAGTTGCCCCTGCGGCTGTCTGGAAGCACTGCATTATTCATCGCCAGGCTTTAGCAACAAAAAGGCTGTCAAAATTGTGAACCTAATTAAATTGCGTGCCTTAAACGCCCGTCTGTTCTCAATCCTCTGCAGTGAGATGGGCGCTCACTTCCAGCAACTGCTCCTTCACTCCGAGGTCAGGTGGCTCTCTCGGGGCAAAGTCCTCACCAGGCTGTGCGATTTGCGTTCCTCACCGAGATTAACTCCCCACAGGCAAAACATCTGGCAGACATGAACTGGCTTGCTATGTTGGCCTATCTCTCCGACATCTTTGATAGGATCAACGTTCAACACCTCTCTCCAGGGCAAAGAGTGCCACGACCAAGTGTCTGGGTTCAGGATAAAGCTGGACTTGTGGTGTGCTCGTGTTGAACGAGGTTTGGTGGGAAAATGTTCCCAACCCTGGAGGATGTTGCGGAGAAGACAGGGCTGCCTCTTAACTCTGTCCAACCGGTCATCACTGCGCATTTGAATGGGTTGAGTGACCAGTTTGGCGAGTATTTTGGAGAGGACGCAATGGGAAATCATTGGGTGAGAAATCCGTTCTCTTTCCCCGCCACACCCCATGATGGACTGAGCCTGCAGGAGGAGGAGGCCCTGGTCGAGATCAGCTCGAATATGTACTTGAAGCAGAGACTGGGAGAAATGCCGATCCCGCGTTTCTGGTTGTCTGTGGAGAGCGAGTTCCCCCCAGATCTCCACTAAAGCTATCAAAGTCCTAATCCCCTTTACCTCCACCTACTTATGTGAGTGTGGGTTTTCCGCACTGACCCTGATTAAAAACAAATACAGATCAAGGCTGCAGGTGGAGGACGACTTGCGTTTATTTCTCTCTGCAGTGCAGCCCCGCATCGAACACCTCTGCTCATCAAAAGCGCGGCCTCACTGTTCCCACTGAACAGGAGCAAATCTAGGATCAGACATTTAGGGGGCCTCATCCCCTACTAATGAGAATGTGACACAGATACAGTGCCTTGCAAAAGTGTTAATCCCCCCGCTAAATCAGTAATTTCACTGGATAACAATGGATATATGTATTTATTATTATATATACATATACATAAATGCAAAATATTGAACATATAAAAGAAAAACTATGAAAGTCCCTTTATCGACTACCAGAATCAAATGAAATGATAATGAGGTATAAATAATAAATGCATAAATAAATAAAACTTTCCTTGACAGAGTTACAGGTGCATAGCATTGGCGATAGCGACACAGGATATTAAACCTGTTTCTTTGAAACAGTAATTGTTTGCACTCCGTCACTAACTGACAAGTTCGCAAGTTCTAAGTTGAAGCAATAAAATTATCATTTTTAGAGGGGCTGAGATGAAATTTCATCTGAGCTCATAAAATGGGTCTAAAATCGGCACTGTGGACAATTAAATTGAAACTCAAAGTTGTGTTTGTTAAAAACTGTTAAAAAATGTGATGTAAATATGTGAATCTGTTCGATCTGATAACATGCCTTCAATGCAGTTGACTGTTAAATGTTATGTGTTCCCGAGAGCGTTGTCGTTCATTGATCAGAGAGCTGTCCATTGTGCTGATTTTGTTAGAGACGATGTGCATTTCCTTCAAATGTGCGCTTAGGGCCCAGACACACCGTGCCGATTTCAGCCGTCGGGTGTCGTCTGCAGTAGCCGATTACACATGTTAAGCATGTTTTGTTGACTTGTGGATAGGCATGTTCAGTGATTTTAAAAGTAGCCTCAATTAGGCCTGCATGAAGTTGGAAATGATTTGATGTTGCAAAGAATCGTTTGAATGCACGTTTAAAAAAGTTGTGGAAATAAAATGTCTTCAAATACAATATTAAAAAAATATTAAAGGGGAGGCTCACATTCTCCCAATTTGAAAACCCCTGTTTTATATTATATACATTATAAAAAACTATTAAAAATAAAAAAAAGCTTAATTCAAGTGATTGTGAGTCATTTTTCCTAGCAGTATCCTTTTCTGAATATGTAACATTCATTGTGAGTTGGAATTTCTTTCATTATGAATACATACATGATATTGTTTCGTAATTCCTACCACTTTAAAAAAAAAGTAAAGCGTAGACTGGGGTCCACCCTGCCTAAAGCTTGATATTTTTTTTAAATACTGTGTATTGAGTTTGCAGTGTTACCTGGTGTAAATGTGCTTTCAGAGGGCTTCTTCACACCAGTCATGAAGTGTTTTCCTGACAAACACTGGTCACATTTTGATTGTCAATCCATTTTCACTGGCAACGCGTCAAAAAGCAATGCTTGGTCAGGTGCCTTTGACGTTTGTTACTGACATAAAAAGTCTCCTTTGGCGTCATGTTAGGCTTGTACGATATGAACTGCGCCTCGCCTGTAAAGTGGATGAGAGCAGGCAGGGGCAGCAGGGGGCGGTGACAAAAACCTGTGGTCAAGTCGGATATTGTACAGCCGTTTCCAGCAGCCTTTAGGATGAACAGGAAGTCACAGAAACACTCACATCCTGTTAGGTGCGATTCTGATTCATTTAAATGTTATCAGAACCATATTTCAGCGTGTACACAGTCTCCAGTTGTTTTGATTATGACAGAGTAGCTGTCAAAATGCTCTACAGGCGATCTGTTGCTGATTTTAATGGATAACAGAATGTATATGATCCGTAATCTGAACCGATATACTCTCTCTGACTTCTAAACGTAACTATCAACCATACAACATGTGTTCTGTACAGAATAAACCTTAAAATCAGACAAATATCAAATGAAATCTCTGCAATTCCACAACATTAAAAAGTTTACATAAAACGTAATATTATAGAGTCAATTCTGAAACAGTGTTGTGTTAGATCAGCTGAGAGCCAGGCTTTTCCCATCATGCCCTGGGTCGTGCAGTCAGTGGAGAGCAACTGCAGCCGCAAGTCGGGATCAAGTCGGACACAAATCTAACCGGCATGCATTGGGCGGAGATCGCCAGTGATCGATTCTGCGTAGACCTGGCTTATCTCGAACAGGCCTACAGTATTTAGATGCGCTTGGTTGGGACTCTTGGCGTCACTATTTGACTGACATGCGGCAATGTGTTGTTTGACCCTTCCACCACCCCTACCTGCTGCTTTACGCAGCTTTTTCTGTCTTTCATACCACTAGCTACCGTTGACACTCTTAAAGTGCTCATATTATGATATTTTCAGGTTCATACGTGTGTTTAGAGGTTGTACCAGAATAGGTTAACATGGTTTCATTTTCAAAAAACACTTTGTTGTTGGGAGTCGCACATGCGCAGTACCTAGGTAAGGACAACCTCCAAGTCAGAAGCAGAGTATGAGGGCGTGCCATGCTAGCAGCTAGGCGAACATTATAACGTGTTACAAAGTGATGAGGGCTCGTCACGGTAGTAAAGGCTGGACTACAATAGAGCTGTTTGGAGCAGTTGGTGAACAGTGTTTTCTCTGGAAGATGGTAAGTCCCTTTGGGGTAGACTTTGGGCTTTTTTCACTTTGTAAACCTATTACATGCACAAAAAAGATCTATAAGGCAATAAAGGAAAGGGAAAAGCAAAAAGCATAATATGAGCACTTTAATCATAGTCATCTTACAGCGCCGTGATCGCTGCGTCCCATACAGACACTAAAGGGTGATTTTTCGGTATCTTATACCAAGAGCCTGCCAAGTGTTCTGTCTTTACTCACTTCTCCTCTCTTGTTTTCTTTTTCCCCTACCTCTCTTGTCATTACCTCTTGTTTCTTACTTTCCTCCTTAGCTTTTCTGACTTTTGTATGGAGCTGTGAATGTTCTATAAAGTCACTGGGTCTTCTGTTACGCTCTTCCTAAACCCTGGGAACAGTAGATAAGGAGGTGGAGGAGGTAGATCCCTCCTCAGGGTCTTTTCTCTCACACTCGCTCAATCTTAAACCCTATGATCTCCCTCTTTGCGCAGGTGCTCAGTTTCTCATTCACTTTCCTGCAATATACAGTATTTCTCATGCATGTTTTCTCCAACTTTTACTTCCTGCCTTTTCATATCTGTTTGTAAACAATGTTTTTCTGTCTCCGCCCGCCCCTTCTTTCGTCTCTCTCATTTGTTCATCTTCCCCCCCTCTTTCAATCTTACTCTCTGATCATTCTGTAGCTGTGGCTTTGTGCTGTAAGCTGTGTGATGCTTCAAAAGAGCAACAGTAAGTTTACTTTTCTCCCGACGGCGACGTCTTTCTTGTTGAACACCAAGGATGTTGCAGCGAAAAACTTGGCAAAGGAGGGAAACAAGAGAGAGGGAAAAAAGATGAAAAGACAAAAGGACAGATTAAAGAGAAAACTCTGAGACACAAAAAGAGAGCGGAAATACAGAACAAGAGCAAAAAGAATCTGAAATTCTCTGTTGTGATGATAGGTTTCCTTGGATCACAGCATGAGTGGCGCTCAAATGTCAGAAAGGCGAATAGTTAGCGTTGTCTTTGTTACAGAACACAACTGAATAAGTCATAAAAAGACATCTTTCATTGAGGGCTATCTGGAGTTCAACATGTGCAATTGCATCTCTACGGTACATGTTAACGTTTCAGCTCTAACTATGGAAAGATCGGAAAATAAGCATGGCCACAAAGGTACTTTTGGTCACCAATACAAGACCTCTGATATGTTGAATATGTTAATGTGTAGCCATCAAAAACATTTCAAAAACGTTTATAGGGCATCAATGTGGGAGTAACAACAGTAGGCGTTGTCGGAGGAAACAAGTGATGGTGAAGTAAAGCTTCATGAAGCTTCGTGAACCATTTTCTGTATTCAACCCTTTGTTGAACAGACAGCTCCATCAAGAATTGCCATTCCTTGAGCCTTTTTCTGGAAACAACAAACACCATCTAGTGGACTCAGAATATTAAAATAAATGGTTCACGACGCTTCATGAAGCTTCATTTGGCCATCACTAGAAAAAACTGTTCTGGGGACTCCCTGAGAGGATCTGCCATCTAGGGAGCTCCCCCCAAGAACTAGATACCTTCAAGGGCTTTTTTTCCTGTCTACATTCCGACTGCCAATAGGAACGTTAAAGGGATGAAAGTCCGCTGGTCCCTCCGCCTTCTTCGCCACCGCTGACAGACTACAACGCCAGAAGGAGAGGGACAGTTACACATTTTCTGTAACCAGTGTAACATGAAAGCATGATGGAATTATCAGGTTAGCTAGCTAACTAGCCGACAGTTGGCTAGTTAGCTAATAGTTGCTAAATGCTAAACAGATCGGCGTCGTCAGAACTACAATTGTTCCTAGTTCTTGCGGTGGGGATCATAGAAATAAAATTAATAGAAGGGCCATTGAACTGTTTGCCGTGGTCATTTGCTTAGTGCAAAACAAAATTGCGATCGTTGTGTCAGTGGGTTACTACACCAATTGCTCGTTTGTCCGTTACTGCAAAACCTCCCCTCTGCAACTTTCCACAAGTCTGTTAAATACGTTGCTTTGGCAATGGTACACATAAAAATGGCTGCCGCACTGACCATTCTGCTATGTTGATATTAATGGCACTGGCATTTCTATATTATTTCTAGAGTGCGGAAACAATAAAGAGCAGGGTAGTTAGAACTATGTTCTTAGAACTATGAAAAAGTTCCTCTGGTCTGAAAATGCCTATTATGTCTTACAGATGTTACCAATTTTTACCACTTTCCTGCTTGCAAAAACCAAGGGGGTAAGTCTCTCTCCACAACGCGTTCCTCTTATGGCCCCATTTTGATGCTACCTAGCCTGTTGTGCACTGTTAGCATTCCATTGACTGCCATTCATTTTGACGTCACTTTGACAGCGAATAACTTTACATCTGAAGCGTTTAAAGACTTTATTTGTCCATTGTTTATTTCTAAAGAAACACTACAATGTATAAAAGGCTCCATTTCCTTGTATCTCACGTTATGGCTCCGTAGCAGACGATTTTGTAAAAATAGGCTAACGATTGTGTCATAACCACGCGACTTACTGTCGCATAGTAGAGGAATGACCGTACAGTACAGGAGAATCTCGCAAGCAGTTTCGACTTACATTAGCTGTTCAAGTTTAATTACTTATGTTAACTAGAATTTTAGTTAGCAATAATTAGCCTGTGCCAATGTTATCTCCTTACGTATACCTACGCTCTCTGTCTCTGCAAGATTCGGAACGATTGAGATTCCTCTTGGCACAGCTACCACAAGACTTACAACTTTCAGACAGGTTGCTCACATACCAAGCATGCAATATACTATTGGAAACACAAGTCAACAAAACACAACCTTGGAGGGGCAATATGTTCCATGATCAGAGAACAAATATTTCGATATAAAGTCATTTTTCATCATATTTTCCTCCAAAACAAAAAAATAAAAAAAATTATAAATTGTGGGCTGAGGAAGAAGTAGAGAAAATGTATTAATCCTGTACTTGCACTTAAGTAGCCATTCATGCTTGCTGCCTCTGTACAAGCCCAGAATTTAAATTAAGCAAAGGAACTACAAATGAAGTCCACATAATCTCTTGGAGTTTCTATATCTAAGCATTTCGAATCTAATACGTCCCCTGCCTCTCTTGGCTTTAAAGCAGTACTCCAAAGTTTGACATTGGGAGGTTTGAACTTGGCTAAGAACTTGGCAGAGCCACATTGTTCTATCCCATAGCCTGTGAGGGGATGAAAAAGACAGAATTGTTCATTAGTAAGAGAGTCAGCGGCTGCACACGACAGGCTGGATTATGATGAGAGACTGGAAGGGAGAAAGGGGGGAGGAGGTAAAAGCTGGCAGAGGGAGGATAGAGGGAAAGTGAGATGAAACAACTCCGCTTTTAGCACAGAGAACCGAAGTCACGCCCTTCTACTTCTGGTCCATGGCACCTATCTTTCGAAAAAATATTAACGGGAGTGAACGGGGGGAGGCAAATTCTTTTTTGTATCCTGTTTGAATTGAGCCATGCATTACAAATATGATGTTCATCAATTTAAAAGATATTTTTTCAACCGAAGAAAGTCTCAGTTTATTGTTAAACTCTTGAAGTATAAGACTGTGAAAATACGTAATTAGAAAGACTACACACTTCAAAGTCGCATGGATGACGTCTCGCTGAAGCTACGATGCAGAGGATCTTGCTTGTTCTTTTGCTTATCTGCTGAAAACACTTCACTGGATAAAACACAGCAGGTAAGATAACGTTACATGTGTTGTGGAACAGAGCTAAGCTAGGTAGCTAGCGAAAAAGGTGTGCATCAAGCTAGATGACGTAAATTGTGTGAGACGAGAGATGTAGTTCACTGAGCGGTTTCACACAAAACTAAGTGGTCATATGACAAACCTACAGATAACTGAGACTTTCTTTATCCGTTATCGTTATCCGCTAAGCCCATGGTGGCTTTAAGACATAGCGCTCTTCATGGGGGCTTGCAGTAACCAGTAACATAGCTCAAACACAGCGTTCGTGATTCGACTGCTCATGACTGTTTTCGAAGATGGGGTCCGAATGTAAACACAAACTCTACTGTCTTTATAATCCATCTTTTTAATAAACTGTCTGTACACTTACAAAGTTCTCAATGCTTCGGTTTGCATGTAAGGACCCTCATTATGCTACCGTTTAACTGTGGTGCTATTTTGAGCCTTGTTAGTGGTACAAAATAATGATTTACCAAGTGCCCCGAAAGCTAGCGTTAGCAGCTAACCACCGGTTTTGCGGTAGGTTGTTTAAAGCTAGAGACACATTCAATTAGCATGAAAACATATCCCAGAGATCGGTCGACTCAGTACACATTATGTTATTAATCCCTAGGTTAATTTTGCGCCGGAATTTTCCTTTAAGGTCCCATGAGGTCCACCGGAAGGGCCGTGACTTTGGCTCTCTATTCTGCCAACCAAGCTAGCTAGTTAACGCTAGCTGGTAACTTGGCTGTCACCATCTTGGTTTTTTGAAACCGGACGTGACAACTATTGGATGAGGGGTGGAGCTGGGGAGTATGACACAGCTAAACCGGTGTTGTTTATGGTTGCAATGGCACAGTGCTAAGCTAAATACTAAAAAGGGAAAGTTGCCAGCGCTAGCTAGCTAGTTTGGTTGGCAGAATGCTGAACAAGACATTTTTAGGCAACTAAAATGTTCCAATAAAAAGGTTTACTTACAAGGAATTTGTCTTGGTGGTTTGTGCATACATAAACAAAAAAACTTATTATACTTTAATATAAAATAAACACTAAATAAAGAAACAAATATATATTAAAATAGCTGTTTAACATGAGAAAAAAAGAGGCTACAATAAGTCCTAGAATTACTTTAAGACCACCACCGTAAAAATAAGATATCAATACATTCATAAAAGCAGTCTTAAATTAATTCTAGGACTTATTGTAGCCTCTTTTTTCTCATGTTAAACAACTATTTTGTATATATTTGTTTCTGTATTTGCTTATATCATATTAAAGATCAATACGTTTGTCTGTTTATGTATGCACCAACCACCAAGGTAAATTCCTTGTAAGCACTTACTTGGCAATAAACCTTTTTCCCATTCAAATTATTATCCTGCATACTTCTGCCAGTGTCACTGCAAAAAACCAATGGGTATTACATTTCATTTTATGTCTTAAACACTCCTCAACGTAAGAAGAGCAAAGGTCCGGAGTGCCGGACGAAGTTCGAACGAATAATGAAGGTGCTCTTTTGTAGGGGACACAAAAGTTTAAAAAAGAAGAGGTCCAAGGCACTCTTGTGCCAAAAAGTTAAAAAGCCTTAGGCACAAGAGTGCCTTGGACCTTTCTTCTTTTTTGAGTAAAGCCTCTGAACACTAACACAGGTGATTTCAGTTATTCTGGCTGATTAGTCCTCTGCTCAGGTTGGTTTATAGAAATGACATTAAACCTGAGCACGTTTTCCTCCCATCCCCGAATGCTATGTGGAGTAGCCAGACCCTACTTCAGCGCGCTTTGGAGGAGGGTCTGGCAAAGCGAGACTAGCCAAAGCTTTGATAGGAATTTATTAGGTCACAAAATCTCATATACCAATAAGAATGATCAGGTGCAACAGAGCTAGCAGAAGGCTAATGAAGGTGTCAATCAATCAGCGTATGCACACCCACACAGTCCTGGGAAGAGGTCTAATCATCCAGATTAACTGAATACACCTGTGTCGGTGTTCCGAGCCTTTAAATTTAACTTGTTGACATCTGCAGAAATCCTGTGTTATCCAACATGTCACAGCACTATTACTGTAACTGGCTATTACACTCACATCATTATCAGCCTTGCTTTAAAATACAGGTTAATGCAATAGCATTAATTCTTCAACATAATCTGTTAGCATTATTTCTAGATGTAATGACTCATGGTTATTGTAGTTTGTATGTAGTAGGTAATTGTATTGTCCCACACTCCTTCCCTTTGTTGTGTCATATCATGCAGAAACTAAACTTTTAATGTGGACAGCCTTTTTTTGTATTGTTTATCATGATTCTACACCTGTTTGAGTGTTTTTAATTACGAGCACATTCTCAGCTTAGCAGCATTAAATCTTTTCTGTAAACTACAAGGACAAATGCAATGTTTGGACACCAGCTTTGTTCCTCATATCATCCAAACTCAAGCTAAAAATACGTTGACTAATGTGCTATCCAAATACAACCCAGAATCGTTTTTGTTCTTTTACCCGTTTCTATCTGATTTGTTAATTGGAGGACTGTGACTGGGAAGTTAGTATCATCTTTAGGGGTATGGCAGGAATGATATACAAATCAAAATGGTCATTGATCCCTTATAACACCCAAGGTGGAGCACCAACTGAGACCATAAGAATGACCCCAGGGCCTACTAGATATGCTGTGTCACATATCCAAAACATCAAGACAGCATTTGAGCTGTTCATTCTGCCATCTGTTGAGAAAATCCGGCTTGAGATGACAAACATGGAGTGGAGAAGAGTGTTTGCTCGATTGAGATCGACAAAACACACCTGGATGCTTACATGGGGCGGTTGCTTCTTGCTGGGGTGTACAGATCCTAGAATGAGGCTGAGATATGTATGGCAAGTGTTCCCCTCATTTGTCCCAAACATCCCTAATAGGAGCAGGCTGTCATTTACACGGCGAGCAACTCTTGTCTCCCTATTGTGAAAGCAGATAACTCTTGAAACAGCGGAAAACGCATGAAGGACCGAAGTGACATGGCAGCATGGAAAATACTCTGGCCTGATTCAGCATCCCATAAACTGTAGCCTCATTCCTCATGGATGCTCATTTTAGCATCCAAGTGTGTTTTGTCAATCTCCATCCAGCGAACACTCTTCCATGTTGGGTGGATGTTCTCAGTTGGTGATAAGGGATTAACTACCATTAAATATCAGTTATTTTTTTATTTTAATACCTCTTTTTAAGCATCTGGGTCACTTGGACGCTCCTCTTCATTAGATGAAGACTTACCTTTTTCCTAACTTAAATCTATACTGGTCAATTTTGACCTGTAACACCACAGTTGTCACTATGGTTTATAATATTAAACCCTTGGGTTGTCTTCCATTCGACTATGCACTTGTCGTCCTCCCGAAGATCAACACTTTTTCAGACGTTTATATCTATTTTTTTCAATGTTTTTGGCGCTTGTTCAGTTGGGATACTGTTTCGAATTGTTTTTTTCAAATGCTGAAAATTTTTTAAAACACAAGGGTTAACTTGAAAAATAGCCACAAGCAAATTATTTTGGAGGTGTGTTCTAGTATTAGTCTATTATAGTCAGATAACATTGTACTCATTATTGGAAATATAATGAGTGAATTTAAATTTTTTCAAAGTTCAAGTTCAAAACGAGTGGTATATTTTAAGCTAAAAGTAATAAAAAATAACATTTAACTAATAACTAGCAAAACAGGTGTCACTAAAAAATTCATATGTTCCCATTCTAGAATTTGTTATTTGTCCTGAAGGATCCATTGTACAAAGTGCTTGATACCTGATGATTGAGGTATATGATGCAGCCTGGTGTATACCAGGCGACCAATGTCAATGCCCATTCTAGATGGATTTTAAATAAAACCAATACCTGTTTTCTGAACAAGTGCACTTCATCAATAGTTAGCATAAAGTGCTGGACCAGAATATTTAACGTATATATTTAGAGTCCAAATGGACAAGTCCGAGACAAGTCTGAGCGCAAATACCAGCAAAGCCAAGACAAGTCCGAGACAATAGAAAAACGTCCCGAGTCCGGACTCAAGTACTACAGCACTGGCTGAGGAAAAAGTAAAGTCCTTAAGAAGAATCCTTTCATGCTAGGGTTAAATGTACAAGCCGCATGCTGCTACATATGTTTGTGCAGCCATACTCAGAGTAAAATATTCAAGTATAAGATTGGAGGACGCTCCTCTTTACGTTGTCATGTACACAGAGCCTTGTTTGCGATCCACTTGTTCCAGTACTTTCAAACAACCCATTTTGTGTCCCCAGCCGAACTATACAGATAAAACCACTCAAGTTTATCACATGAATGGGCTTACAAATGAGTGTGAGTTGGGAAGAGCGAAACCAGGACAGGCGCATGTGATTGTTTCTCTTTTGTTATTTTTTATGATACATTAGGTCATAAGAAATTCTAGTTGTTCAGGTTTGGAACAAAGGTAGAAGATCAATAACATCCCCTCCCTGTGTGTAGTGTTGATAGCTCGTTTTGCCTGGCCAAGAAGAGTGCTCCTTCCTTTTTTCTCCTGAGAATAAGGAATGCAAACCGTAAAAAGACAGTGATTAAACACAACGCCGAACTTTTAAACTGAAGCATGCAGTAAGTCCAACAATGGGAAGCATGAATCGCATTGTTAGGGGCAGGGCAGGTTAGAGGAGTGAAGACAATGAAGGAAAGGAATAAGTCAAGCTGGACGAGCTCAGAGCCAGAATTAAATACCCAACCCGGTCTCACTCAAAAGCGTACAAATAACACGGGTTTACACTTTGAAAAAACGTGCAACGTGTACGCCAAAGTAAAATTCTTCGTGCATTATATACGTGGAGCGCTCCAATTGAAGTAAGGGAGACCGGTGCGTTTTATATGCACGCGGCTCGCGTCGCCACATTGTTATCGCGAGAACAGCGTCACACAAAAACAAAAAATAAATGGTTGGGTTTAGGAAAAGAATGCAGGTAAAGGCTTTAGTAACACAAGAAAGTCACAAAAACACGGCACATAACCACAAAAACACGCTAATAAACGGCTTAAAAAAAAAAACAAAGGCTGACAAAAGGCTGAAAATCGTAAAAAAAAAAAAAAGGCTGAAAATAGCCAAACACAGGACTCGAACCCAGATCTCCCATGTGAAAGTCCTGTGTTTTACCCAACCTTCGGCAGAACATCACATGCCCCACCAGAGGAGAGAGAGCCCTGGATAACTGTTACCCTCCCTTCAAGTACGGCTACAAAGCAAATTCTCCCTCTGTTCGGCAAATCTGACCATGCTGCAATTTTCCTCATGCCAAAATATAAACAACGGCTAAAGCAGGAAGACACGGTGCAAAGGGAGGAGACAAGCTGGACTGACCAATCAGAGGCCGCCTTACAGGACGCTCTTGACATGTTCAAGTGCAGCTCTGACGATATCAACATGTTTACCATCTATTATGACATCTGTTGTGTTGTATATTGCTATTTTTATGGATTTTATTGTCGTTGTTTTTATTGAGTCGGAACAGGTACACAATGAATTTCACTGCGTTTGTACTGTGTATGATTGTGTATGTGACAAATAAAAAAATTTCATTTAATTGAAGGCCAAACCATTAAATATAAGCAAACATTTCATGTTTAATACAGTCTGTGCCACAACTCCCAGCCAACATTTGCAAAGCATAAGATTAAAAATACACAAAAGCGGCCAGAGAGCAAGACAGACATGGACAGAGACAGATTGCCAAAGCATGAGTAAAGCCCACAAAGGAAAGAGAAATAGATGAACAGGGAAGCAAAAGTAAAAGAGATCAATGCTTTATCAGTGTTCCCAGACACTAAAATCCCTTTCGGCTCAACATCAAGATAATTGCAGTTGCTGCTGTTTTTTTCTGAGGCGCTGTAACAATTGATTTTACAGTTCAATTAATTAATATATTTCCTTGTTGTAATTGCAGACTCATTCCCACACACCATCTATGGATATCTTCACACAGAGAGGTTTTCCTTTTGTGCAGTAAATAAGATATAGAGAGGAGGGGAAAGAACATGAGAGGAAGTAAAGAGGAAGATGGAGAAAGTGTTATTTCACAGCATTGGCTATGATTAATTTATTATTAATGCTGCATTCCATTTGGGTGTAGCAGTTCAAACATCTTGGTATTGTGCATGCCTGCTCTCTATATTGGCTTAGTGGCACACCTAAATGGAACATAGCCATCATAATGTTATTGGTTAGTTTGAGCGTTTGCTGCTATGACAATTCAAAATGCATTGAAAAAGACAAAAAGGTGGGTTTCACTTCACCACCTCACCATTTGGGTCATGGGGAAGGTAAACGCTCCTACATTGAAAAAAAAGTAGTAATTGGAATTTTTATATAATTTAATTTGTAATGCCTTTTCTCTGACCTGGAACTAGTGTTGCAGCCCTAAAGAAAAACCAGAGACAGGAGTCTGTTGTGTTTGTTTAGCAGGTTGTTCTGTCTTTTCAAAACAGAATTACCCCTCTATCTTTGTTTCATATTTAAAACCATTACAATATGATGTTATTTCTTGATAATGCCTTAGATATTGGTATTGAAGACATTAGGCTAGTCTTGGTTGGATCAGGAATATCTTGTAAAACAGATGTGTCATAGGTGAAGGTATAAACTATGAACTTCTCAACATTAACAAAGGGGTTCCACAAGGCTCAATGTTAGGTCCTTTCCTCTTTACAATTATTTTTAATAACCTAGGCATGCATGTTAATACTTGATATCTCTGTGTGCACCTGCAAATTATATGCAAAAAACTGGAAATGCAAGATGATTTTTGACTTGATACAAAAACTTTTAATTCCCCCTAAAATGCACGTTTCAACAAACTACGTGGTTTTAATATTGATAAAGTTTCCTGTGCTGTCTTGATATGTAGGACAAAAGTGGACAATTATCTGTTTTCCAGACCTTTATCTGTCAGGACAAATGATGAGTGTCTGTAATTAAATTTCTGCACTACATTACTGATCAGTTATCTGGCTATATCTGGATATATACAGGTAGCGTTGCATATTATATGCCCAAGCTAACATGCTGGTAAGAAAATTCCACATGAGCACGGATGACGTCAAAATTAGTCTGTTTAAAGCATATTGCACTCCTTTGTATAGGCTACTGCTCCCTTATGGACTAAGTTTAAAAAGGCATGCATGCAGAGGCTTAAAGGAGAATCTTAATCGTTAATCTTGATCGCTAAATATGCGTGTACTTTCGATTGAAATAAAAAACAAATCAGTGCAGGCAACACGGAGTAGCTGCAGCTACGTGTATGAGCTTCCACTGAACTAATACAGCAGTTGTCGGGGAAAGTTTTAGAGTGCCTTTGTGCCTCTTAACAGACATAAAATGCAATTAAAATGTCTGTGCAACATGAACAGGGCCCTTAAGTGACAACAAGATGCGTTTTCAACTCAGACATTGTTTAAATTCACCTACACTGGTCCCTGTCTCGACCCTGCCGGTAGCTGCTAGCTGCCGTCCGGTGAGTGTGTTCATCCAGGCTTCTGTGATAATCATCCCGACAACAATCCACGGAGCAGCGGTGGTCTGGCTATGTCCTCCAGAGGACAAGTCATGCCTTCGCGACGAAAACTTGAAGTTTATTCCCCCTCAAAAATAGGTAATTGAGCACTGTATTGGTTATGACCATATCAGTGACTATGTAACTACATGGAAACGGGACAAATGATGTCTGTGGCTTGCACAATGATAGCGTTAGAGAAGGTAGCTGTAGTCTTGCGCTGAAGTCCCGTTGTAGCGGAAAAAAGGAAACAGTGTGCAGATCGCTCCACACTACCGCTTTTTTAGGGGGAATAAACTTCAAGACGTGACATGACTAAGGTTGGGTATTTTTTTTTTTTTCGATACCGGTGCTAAATCGTTACTTTTAAAACGGTGCTGGTGCCTAAACGGTGCCTGAACCGGTACTTTTCAATAAAAAAAAAAAAAAAAAAAAAAAAAAAAAAAAAGGGTAGTAAACAACAGTCAGTGACTTGTTTATTGCTAAGGCCATGGTCAAAATTAAAGATTTAATAATAATGTAATAACTATAACAATAACAATAACTTATTTCACCAGTAAATTGCTGTTGAACCCCAGATGGGAAAAGGGTATTTTACAATTACTGTGAATGCACCACGAGGATACCTGTTTTAAGTAAACACACCGTCTGTGTTGTTTAATTCCGACAATGGCAGCTGCAAGTGAACGCACCATCTGGGTTGTTTAATTCCGACCATAGATATAAACATATATCTATAAATTCCGACAATGGCAGCTGCTGCGCTGCAGAGCAGACTGTTACATCCCGCTGTTGAAGTCCTCCACAGTGAAATACATACACTTTACACTGTTTAACGTTAGCTGTCAGCATTTTAACTGTGTTTAATCCAGCTGCTAGCTAAAGATAGGCTAACGTTACCTGCTGTCAGGTGTAGTGTAAAGTCAGGCACTGAAATGAGGCACCAAAACTTTCATTTTTATTCGGTCTCGTAACTACCGTTTACGTCGGCACCGGTCCCCTATTGGCACCGCGTTTTGGTACCCAACCCTAGACATGACCTAGTATAAGTGTCTTTTATAGAAATGCAATATTGTCTTTTTTTTAATTCTCTGTACTGTATATGTATGTTGTATGTCATGTCTGTGTCTTCTGAATGGATCTCGAGTCTGGCAATAAAGTTGATGATGATATCTTGTAATTTGATCCCATCATTTAAGGGTCAAGGTCAAATGTATTAATAGAGTACTTTAAAAACAACCCAGGTTTGTTCCGAAGTGATTTACAACAAACACAAAATTACTTATACATGTATAAATACAAAGCGCAAACTTTAACAATTTACTTAAAAAAACAGTACAATGACACAAATATTAACTGTGCCGTAGAGTACCTTCACAAAATCATGGACCAGTGGCATAGGTCTTCACAATAGAAAACATAGCAGGCATACTCAGTTCTCAGGAATATAAGTAGCAGCGTCTCTGCCATATGTCGGCTGCCAATGATAGCAGAGACAGTGTAGTACTTTGCACTTTTTGTACATTCTCACTGAAGGTGGAAAATGGTTTTATACTTTATGTCCTTTACTATGGGGTGCATTATACTGTCATGACATGCTATGTACATTCCTTTGCAAGAGGAGTCACAAGATTCTGCTGTCCTTATATTTTCATGGATATAATTCCAGAGTCTTGCTGCAGCTCCTGAGAAGGCCCAATCTCCAAACAGTTTTTGATGAGATTGTGGGATGGTTAACAACTCTTGATCTGTAGATCTGAGGGGCCTAGCTGTACTGTATGGGGATAGAAATTCTGGATTATAGCTTGGGGTGAGACCGTGCAGAGCTTTATACAGAAGAATCTTGTAAGGAATTTGATACAGAATGAAGAGCCAGTGCAAAAATACTAGTACAGATGTAATATGTTCCCTTTTTTCCCATTGGCATAGGAGTCTAACTGCAGCATTCTGTACAAGTTTTAAAGGACAAATCCGGCGCAAAATTAACCTAGGGGTTAATGACATGTGTACCGAGTTCAAAGTTTGCTGGGATTTGGTTTCATGCTAATCAAATGTGACCAGTTTTATCACAAACCGCTAATTACCTTATAACGCTAGCCGTCGGTCCCTACATGTAAACCAAAGCATTGAGAACTTTGTAAGTGTACAGACAGTTTATTAAAAAGATAGTTTGAAAGACTGTACCGTTCACGTATACAGGCGGGCGCCATCTTGGGAAAACAGTCACGACCAGTCGAACGCTGTGCAACGTGAACTGAACTGTCACTTGAAATCGCCCATGGTCCGTGGTTTCCCAATGGGCCGATAGGAATTACGTTTGTGCAGTGTAATTACATGGAAATGCATGAAATATATATAGAATGTATATTAAAATATATGCACGGCGTTCGTCATTCGACTGGTCGTGACTGTTTTCCCAAGATGGCGCCTGCCTGTATACGTGAACGGTACTGTCTTTCTAAACTATCTTTTTAATAAACTGTCTGTACACTTACAAAGTTCTCAAAACAATAAAAAACAAAAACAAAACTGTCATTTCCTATTAAGACTGCCTTTTTTTCAGTGCATTCGAGAGCTTTCATTCCAGCCACAGACCTGTGATCACTCATGGGTGATGTTACCACCCAGGCCTTTGTAATAACTACTGAACACTGATGTGTGTGACTTTATTGCCAATAAGCAGAGGGACTCCCATATCCTTCATGCGAACTGTGGTGCACCTCCACTCTTTTTCCTCCTCGTCTCCCTTGTGTTCATCGCTTCCCCCGCATTCATCTTCCCATCCCTCTCAAGGCCTTTCCCTCCACCCACTCCTCTCTTGACACCTCCGCTCTTTCTTAATTTCTCTCTCTCTCTCTCTCCCTCTCTCTCTAGCTGCTCAAGCTGGACATTGACGTAAGATCCTCAGTTAGCGACAGCCCACCTCTCCTCCCACACACACACACACACACACACACACACACACACACACACCTTTTTCAGAGCCCACACAGACACAGAGCACGACTTCCTTTCAAGTCTTCTTTTAATTCAACAGAGTGCTTGAATATGAATACATATCTCACTATTCCACATTCAAAGGTGCACATTCAAAGTCACCAGCCTGACACTCAAATGGGAACATGATAAAGTGGTGCATTACATAGAACAAAGACAATTATCTGAAGTGAGTAGGCACACATTTGTGGAGAAAAGGAAAAGATGAACAAACAAACTTATGGGCAGAGGGAAGAGGCAGCATTCAAGTCTTTCTTTTTTTTACCCTAAAAGAGTGAAATCTGTGTGACTTCCTTTCATTTTGCCTAAATTCAAGTCAACCCGTGTGATAAAATTGTATTGCTTCAATTGTGGTTTTGATAGAAATGGAGTGAAGTGCCTTTTTCTTCTTTATTAAGTGCCTGTTTCTAGAAAATAAGCTCAGCAGTATTGGAAACAAATTTAATTGTCTCTCTCCCCCACTGGCAGAGACCTCTTGCTTTCTAGCATCAAATCACATAATTGAATATGACATTCAATTACTTATTAATGTGTAGTTTTTTGCCCAGTGGGCTACAATCTGCTACCAATGTCAGTCACTTAATCTCACTCTCTTTGGTTCTTACCTATTCCAATCAGCATGAACACTATGTATAAAGTACTATTGTAATAGTGTGAGAGGCTTACTGCGGTCAAGCAGTCGGGGGGGCCGCGGGGCTATTCACAGACTGGTCCGAAGAAAGAGAGGGACACAGAGGGGCTGAGTGATTCAATGCGCTGTGCTCAGCTCCACAATGAAATAAGATTTTACCCATTTTAAATATAAAAAAAATAGAAAATCAATATGTTGCGGTTAAACTGATATTGTGTTGTACCGCCATAAATAAATCAATATACGAAACACTGAGTACAGACAGAATTAATGTAAGAGAGACCCTTTGAATGCTTTGTTTCTCTACAGGTTATGTTATGTTGATGCCTTGCAAATAAATTGCTGAAAGACAGTCCCAGGAGGTGTGGTACTCATCCAATATACAATTCATCGCAGCAACAACAACAGCAAAACAATGGTTTGGAGGAAGAAGAAAAAATAATTAACATGTGACTGATGGGTGCATACTTCTCTTAGTTAAAAACACTAGACACACACACACACACACACACACAGACACACACGCACACATCCCCTGGAGGATGAACAGGAGTAAGAAACAGCTATATTACTCAGCTGTTGAGAGTGCACAATGACTGTCAGTCCTCCACTGCCTCCATGACTCACTGCTCATTAATCAAAACCTTCCAGATTCAAAGAGAATCCCCTTCAGTCCAACACCAGTGATGAATAACCTTTTTATGTGGGATTGCGTTGTGTTCTTTACCATTGAACATTGTAGTACAGCCTACTTTATGTTCTGTGAATAAATATCAGATAGATGGAGGCATGCACTACCTGCCATTCGGCATGATAAGATGGAAAAATCCATCACCATGGATGTGAAAATGTAAGAAAACTGTAGAACATGTTATTGTGGCTTACTAAAGTCATATTTTAGAATGTGTAGATGATTTGAACTAAATTCTGTAGATGGGCATTTGATAACACTCGCTGTTGGAGGATTTTAACCCCTAATATAGTGAACCATCCACATTAATGCAGTCTGTGTGTGTTTGTTTTTCTGTTTGCCTTTCCTAACCTCTCCACCAGGTGCCCACAGTGTGATCCCTGCATACCTGTGGCTCATTACCTCATCAGTCGTTCTGACCTGCTTCACCAGCTGCACCTCATCTCATTCATTATTAGGCACTTTGTGCAGGCAGTGTTCTCCCCAAGTCTCGGGCAGATTGTTCAAGCGGCTCTAATGTTCTTGCTGCCTCCTGACTTGCCAGTCTATCTTAAAGGAACACGCCGACTTATTGGGAATTTAGCTTATTCACCGTAACCCCCAGAGTAAAACAAGTCGATACATACCCTTCTCATCTCCGTGCGTGCTGTAACGCTGCCTGACGTTTCCAGCATTAGTTTAGCCCAGCACAGATCCTGCAGGTAACTGGTTCCAACTAGCCTACTGCTCCGAATTGTGACAAAAGTGACAAAATAACGGCAACATGTTCCTATTTACATGTTGTGATTTGTATAGTCACAGCCTGTACAAAAAACCACGTAACATGAGACACAGCCATCTTCTAACAGTAAACAAACCCGGAACTATATTCTCAGACAGGCTTGCTGCGAGTATATCACTCCGCCCAAGTACTATATTCTTCCGCCTGAGAATATAGTACACGCTGTGACTCTATAAATCACAACATGTAAATAGGAACATGTTGGCGTTATTTTGTCACTTATTCGCTGGAGCCGTCAGACAGCCTTACAGCACGCACGGAGATGAGAAGGGTATGTATCAACTTGTCTAACTCTGGGGGTTATTAACCTGACTCCGCCAGATGGATTGCTTCGCATTTGCTCGGCATATCCATCTGGGAACTTTCCATTGGAGAACTTTTGGGAAGGGGCGGAATACTGGTTATTTGATTGGATGAACCATCTGTCTATCACCTATGTTGGTGATAGACGGGCCAAATCAACCAATCAGATCCACGAAGCGTATGAAAATACAACCACAAGCCCGCCCCTGCTGCTGCAGGCAAAGCATAGCTCGTCAGCTCAGCATGCAAGCAACATGTCGGTAAAGGATATTTGCCATTTGTGTAATGAGAATTTAGGAATAAAAGGCACCATTTCAGGTTCCTGGACCATATTCCAAAAGAAGGATCCAAGAGAAAAAAAGCATTAGCGAGCGGCTAACAGAATTAGGGCTACCGCTGGCTGATAATACTGGTTAGCTGATTGGATAAACCATCGGTCTATCACCACCTAACCCACCTCAAAACCAACGCTGATTGGTCCGGTCGTTTGGCTAACGGCTCCAAATTTTCTCTGCCAGACTGATCTGCGAGTGGAAAACTGGAGCTCGCGAAATCAGGACGGTCTCACGAGGCTAGGGGGTTATGGGGAATAAGCTAAATTCCCAATAAGTCGGCGTGTTCCTTTAAGGGTAAAAATACGTAACGTGACGAGGCAAGCAACTAATGTTGACCTTACACCAAACGACTTTTCAAGCAATTCCACTGTCGTCGGAATTTTTCCAATACCGGAGTGAAATCATGAGAGTCCTGCTAGGGTTGGGGCACGCTCCCGTAATCTCAATCGTTTGGTGTAAGGTGGCCATAAAAGTCTTTTTCCCGTCTTGACGTTCCGACTAAATCAAACGTGGTTGCTATTATCGTTTTAAGTCTTGGCAGCGAAGTTAAATAATCTGAACATCGTCAACAACCAATGGGTGCGTTCCATCCGGCACCAAAAAGGAAGCAGTAAATGGCTCTAGCCAGTGATTATGGTTACAGTGGCGCCGCGCTAAACTGAACGCTGAAGAGGGAAGGTTTTTCAACCTTTCTGAAGCGAGTCATTCAGCGGAGATCTACCGGCGTGTAAGCGCGGACCTCCGGGTACTTGTGCCGTTCATCTGCATGTACAGAAAATCTGCCAAGATCTCCTGTCTTTACATATTATGATAAATAGTCTTTAGATGTGAGATGGTGTCAGTCTTAAATCTTTTCAGAGTCTTCTAGTGTATAAAGCACCCGTCCAAATGCTTAAAGTTTACTGCTCGTGTCTATTGTTGTTGATAATTCGGCTCATAGGGAGACGAATATGTGCATGAGCTACTTATTATTGGAGTGCTATTTCAACAGTAAAATACTTAGCTGCAAATTGCTATCATTAAAAGTAAATATGCAGGTGTCATGGTTACCGTGCTATGATTTTCCACCCCTTTCAGATCACACTGTTTCTGCCCTGAGGATAATAGCGGGCTCTCTCTATATATGCTTTCAAGATGGTCCAGTGATAGAAGGCAATCATAAAGTCATAAACCACTGGCATTACTTGGTAGAGAGACACGGCAGACTATGCGTTGGACCCCAACCAATCATAGCTTGCCCTCTCTCATGACTAGAGGTGTTGAAATTAATCAAAAAATCGATGCATCGAATCGTGGACATGGGCGATGCTGCATCGATAATTGGCAGGCTCATAATCGATTATTTCTGTTTACAATTTAATGTAGGCCTAAAAACATTTCCGTTTACATATTCTGTTATGTTTTGCACATTCAGAAAATGCCATGTGCTCAGTGCTGTAGTTTTATGTATCCAGTTTATTTAGTATTAGAGCACTGCAGAATGTTTTGTTTTTGAAGCTTGAAAAGCTATGAATTAAATGAACAGAAAAATGTATTTGACGCATCGTGATGCATCGAGATATCAAATGGAATTGAATCGCTGACATGATAATCGTAATTGAATTGAATCGGGAGATCAGTGTAGATTCACACCTCTACTCACAACTTGTATATTATGGTAGCATAGGTGATCAGGACAGCTCGATCTCACAGAAATATGTGAAATGAACACGACCTTTTTACAATGCATTGTGTGGTGGCGGCACATTATGTGTTAAAATTACGTGGCGGCACCATGGAAACAATACCAATGGAAAGTCAATTAGGATCCTTTGTCATGGTTGACTGGTTCAACACAGCCCTGTCTCAAAGTCCACAGAGGGAGGTAGACGGGGTAGATGGATGGGTCAAACTGAACTTGGATGGGTCAAACTGAACTTGCAACTTTGACCCATGATGTTCATGTCCTGTGTAAAAGTAAAAGTCAACATTGTCTTTTTTTTAACTTCCATCCATCGCCATCTGCTTATCCTGGGTCGTGGGGGCAGCAGCTCCAGCAGGGGACCCCAAAATTCCTTTTCCCGAGCCACATTAGCCAGCTCTGACTGGGGGATCCCGATGCGTTCCCAAAAAAACGTTAAACACAACAGCCCAAATGTTTTTCCTATAGCCTCAACTAGGCAAGCACTCAGGGTGTCTCTTTTTTAGAATCTGCATACCTAATTGTGTGAAACCCATCTGAATTATTTTGATGTAAGATGAGGCCAAAACTTACTGTGGCACTAAAAAAATGTGTTAGCAGCCTATAATGGAGGGAAGGATTAATCAGCTCATGATGATCACAAATGCATTTTCAAAAGGTTTTTATCAGTGCCTATTATGATCCAGTATAACTGCGCATCTCCAAATCACATTGCAAAGTTGTCCCAGACTGGTGCAGCTCCTTACTCACACTGAACTGTACCCATCAAGGTCTGCTTACATTTTTTGGGAATCACTACTGCTTATATGACATAAGTTGTATAGAGTCTTTAGTGTTAGTGAGGTCTGAAAAATGTCCTCAAACGATGTCACTTGAGTCGTTGGGGCTAAAATACTAAAAGTTTGAAAATGAAAATAAATATGTAGGTGTTGAGTGTTGAGTTAGATAGAAGTGCGACACTTACCAAACCTCTGAACCCCCCTCCTCATCTTTGCTAGGCTAGCTGCACAAGGCTACATGTGTTTGTTTGAAACTGTCCATTGTGTCCAATAATGTTATAGGAGTGTGATGCTAAATTGGTGTAGTAATCTTTGACATCGCCATCCTGCAGATTTTGGACAACACTGATTTTCACAAATAAGGGTCTTTCCTCTGATCAAGAACCCTGAATTGCTTGTTTGCGTATACTTATTCAGCTGAACATACCCACAATTTCCAATAAAGGGCTCTTGCAATGGTGACTTCTTTTTTTCAACAGCAAGAACTCATTAGGTCCTTCGGAATAAGCCTCGATATTCACCTTTTTTCCATGATGAGATATCACATTAAATTTGACACAAGTTTGATAAAAGTATCTTTATCAAATGGCAAAGCAGTCCTTAGAAATGTAAACTTTTATTAAGACTCAAGTTGTCAACATTCCCCATGAATGTGTTTCAGTCTTTTTTTAAACAAATAATTACGTGTTGAAAGTTGACTTAGCTGGCTTGCACCACGTTCACCAAATTCACACTTGGCAGCTGTTACACTCTGCATTTTGTTCATTTCCCTCCCCAGGCCATATTTTCTCCAGCTGGTGCAAAAAGTCAAACTGGCAACTCTCAGCTTGTGTGCTCTGTTTTCTAACCTCAAGACCAATAGTACCACATGTGCCATATGCTTCCTGTTAAATCGTGTGGTAAAGGTGTATCTGTGATGAAAAAGCGCTTTGGTTGAAAGCACACTTTGTCATTAATTATAATTGGATGAATGGTCAGGTTATTGGCTCCAATTTGTCTTCCTGGTTTTGAGATAATGAGCCTCTTTCTTTATGTTGCTCAATTCACTAGACAACACACACACATACGCTTAAACACACACATTCACACTAGTCATGCACATTTGTATACATGCACACATGCAGTTCACATCGCACACACACACACACACACACACACACACACACACACATGCTCACTCACGCCATATATTCACACATACGCTATTAAGTTAATTAACTAATACATCTTTTCACGGTCTGGCCATATCTATCACAGTGGGTATAAAGTTCCGCACAGGAGGCAACAGACAATGGCCTGCAACGACAAAGAGTTTTCAACAAACTTATCTTGTTTCTAAGGGGAGCAGAAGAGAAGGACACAGAGGGAAAGAGAGAGAAAATGAGATGGTGGAAAGAGACAGAATCCGAGAGATAACACACACAGAGACACACACACACTACCTGCCATACACTGTTATGTCTCTACTGGCAGTTGCACAGTGCAGTCCTGTGCCTACATCACAACTGGTTTATTGTAGTACACTGAGATAGCTTGACACAATGCAATGGTACAGATGGTACGTGTGTGTGTGTGTGTGCGCACGTGTGTGTGTGTGTGTGTATGTGTGTGTGTAAGTAAAAGGAGGGTAACCTGGAGGTGTTTTGCATCAGTACTTGAATGTAAACTGAAGAGGAGCCAGCCAAATAAGGCTTAGGAAAAATGAAATATTTAAAGAAACGGAAGGGAGGGAGTGAAAAAGGAAAGACAGAAGAAAGGAAGGGAGCAAGAGGCCAGATGTGGAAGGAGAAAAAGAGAGAAGGAATACAGAAAAAGAGGAAGTTGGATTGTCTATGTTCTGAAAGTATGTCTGTTGTGTCAATGGAGCAGCTACAAGGTTTGCAGCTTCATTCAGAAACAAGCATTTTAAAAGTGATTTGCTTGTTGTCTTGCAGACAGACATGACAAAGTATTTAACTAATTCAGACTTTTTACAAATCGGCATCAAGATGTTATTTGGGCATACTTTTTATATGTGTTTATTGCAATTAAATCATAGCAAAATCTGTACCTCAATTAGCGCTGGAAGCAGCAGTCATCCAGACATGAGGTTACTTCCTGGAGTAGGCAGCGCAGCTCATGCTTTATTCTTCTCTGGATGATGTTATTAATCCAGACACAATGTCATTTGTTTGTATCTGGGACTTCCACTACAGGTACAAAGCAGTACGTATCTGGGACTAACACAACAGGTACAAAGGAGAAAAAGTGGTTATTTCGGCCATATTGATGACAGAAAGAAATTGTTGATTGTTGGTGCCTACAGCTCTACACTGGCGAAATGCGAGTAAACACAAATGATCCCAAAATGATCCTGCGATAAAACTCATGTGAGTAACACAATGCCGATATTCATTTCACCTAGGTGTAAACACTAGCCTGGTCCTACCAGACTCTCATACATTTCATTAGTACAGAGAGTCTGGCCACTCTCCACTGACAAGTGTTAACTTCCTTGAAGGCGGGTACTCTGTTGAAGTTTAAAACTATTGGATCTGCCCAGAGCCACTCTGGATCTGCCATAACCAATCGCTAACATTTGGTCTGTCATGCGCATGTGCAACAAGAGGGGAGACCGACAACAACTATCGGCTTATATTTAGCATTAGCATCGCTAGCATTAGCCTTAGCCAACTCCTTCACCACTAACTTAGCGAGCTGGAAAATCTAACTTTTCCCGAACCCCGTGGGGAGGAGGGCTACAACATCATGGCCACCAACAAAACTCAGCAAATATTGTTCTTGCTCGGGCTTTAACTTCTGGATATTCGGCAGCGTTGCCACAACGGACCGAATGGCTTCGCTCGCATCTTTCTAGCGCACAACTTCAACGTCATCGTTCTCAGCCACTCCCTCGGTTCGCTGATTGGACGGCCAAATATTTGGCCGGAGAAAACCCAAGAAAAATACCGCAAACCCAGATGGAGTACTGAAGAGAAATGAAAATTGAGCAGAAGTACGTAGGAGGGCGGAGCCAGGCTATGTAAAACACACCGTTAGGAATGGTTTTCAGTAGTGATGTCCAAATGAAGCTTCATGAATCATTAGTTGTATTTGTTGACCCAACTAGTTGGCACTTTTGGTTTAAAGAACGAGGCTCAAGGAATGGCAATCCAGTCTACTTTCAACCCTTTGTTGAACAGAGAGCGCCACCTAGTGGGCTCAGAAAATTAAGAAAATGGTAGTTTTTGCTCGGTTTTCCCTTCTTTTTTACAGGTTAATGGCATTGACACTAAGGGCCCTAGCTTGCACCCGGCGCAGCGCGGTGCAAAGCCCGACTCAAGTGTCTTTGCTATTTCAAGACCGTCCAGTGCCCACATCGTTTAAATAGCAAATGAACCTGCGCCCATCTTTGCGCCCATAGGCATTGCTATCTTGAGGCAGCGGAAAGTGATCGCGCCATTGACACCCAAAACACACCTATGAATTAACGAAGACACTTAAGTACAACCCTTTTGAACCATGCGCCTTTCGCACGGACCCTTTTTTCTGCCATCATGCCACATTTTTAGATTTAGCACCAGGCTTCCCATTATCTATTACAGTTTATTCCAATTGCGAACACACTAAAATTACATGCATTACACAGTTATTTAAACTGACACATAGAGAGCAAAACCTCTTCTCAAGTCTCCAAAAGTCTAAACACATTTTCTGCTTTACACACATTTTGCAATTCAAAATGGCAATTATTAAAGTGTTCTCTGCATAACACACAACAATCTGACATAAAGTCACATGTTTGACATTTCAAAAAAAAAATAGGCTAGGTTTGTATATTGTTTCTGTGGGTCGTGTAGATTTCTGTTCACTGTTGTGTATTATTTCCGTTTCCTGTTTTATTTTGTCCTGTTTTCTGTCTTGTCATGTCTAGTTTTACTTCCTGTGTTTTACCACCTTGTCTGATTGTCCTGCCCCGCCCTAATGTGTTTCACCTGTTGTATCACCTGTTCCTTGTTTGCGCATCACCTCTTGTATTTAGCCTCTGTGTTCCCTTTGCCTCTTGTCAGATTGTTTTGTGTCCGTTTGTGTCCCTGCCTGGCTAGTTTGTATGTGTCTGTGTCAGCTCCCTTCAGTTTTTGTGCTCCCTGTTTTTTTTGGATATCTTTTTTGGTTTTTGCTGGAATTGTTTTTTTGCTTGTTGCAGCTCACGGGACTCCCTTGTTTTTTTTTTGTGTTTAATTCAATAAATCGTCGTGTTCAACCTTCTCCTGCCTGCCTGCCTCTCCCTGCATTTGGGTCCATTATCCCCTGCTCCTCACAACAACATCGACTACAAGACCCATGCGGACCCAGGGCAATATATATAACTTTTTTTATGGATTTTGAATTGGAGGGATTTTACTGTAACTACTATTTGTCTGATTTAAAGGCTTATTCTGTAAAAACCATATGTTGTGTGGCTGATAGTTACGTTTAGAAGTCAGAGAGCCTAAATCTGTTGAGATTACGGATCATCTACAGTGTGTTTAATTAAAATCAGCAACATATCGCATGTAGAGTATTTTGACAGCTATTCTGTCTTAATAAAAGCAACTGGAGACTTGTGTACAAGCTGATATATGGGTCTGATAACATTTTATTAAATCGGAATGGGACCACAGTGTTTCTGTCACTTCCTGTTCAGCCTGAAGGCTGCTTGAAATGGCTGGAAACTGTCCGACTTGACAGCGGATTTTTGTCACCAACCCCGGCTGCTCCCGCCTGCTCTCGTCCACTTTACAGGCGAGGCACAGTTCATCTTGACCAAGCCTATTGACACTACATGAGCTAATTGGCAAATACATGTGCCACCTGGCCAAACACCTCAATGGTTAATTGTTACCACTTCAATCAGGAAGTAAGCACTATGAAAAGACAAATTTTCTTTTTCAGTTTACTGTTTTTAGCGAGCATATTTTTGTTGAGTCCAATGTAAATATATCTGCTTTGCATATGTTGCACTGACTTGTTTGGCGAAAAAAATAAAATGTTTCAACTGTGTGTGTGTGTGTGTGTGTGTGTGTGTGTGTGTGTGTGTGTGTGTGTGTGTGTGTGTGTGTGTGTATCTGTAAATATTTCTGTGCATTTGAACAATCTGAAGAATTTTCTACAATTTGAACTGTTTTAGTATTATAGCAAAGCATACTGTCTTTTCATTATGCCCAACAGTGTGTATTTGGTTAGACAAAAACCTGGTAATATGAATGAAGTGTGTGCCATTTGGTGCAAAAGTTTGATTTTGAGTTTGGGTGTTTGGTTTTGTGAATTGTGTTAAGTATTTTGAAAAAAACAGCCTAGTTTGCAAAATTGTGTTTTAGCAATTTGAAAAAAAACTGTAATGACAGCAAGAAAGTGTATCCATGGAGAGAGTGAGCAGAACAAGCTTTGTTGGCCTACTGTTCTTCACATTTTTGCGTATCCCCATGGAAAGTAATCTTGCCCTAGCAACTAGCAGTTTGTGTTTGTACTGTATCCATGAATCTGCAGGCAACAGTCACTGCCTCATTTTTGATCCTAAAGAATATGACATTCGATTACCAGGCATGATCTCAAGTTACTGGGAGCGTCTTTTTCAATGATTTCTAAGCAGAATTGTGGACGTTAATCCCCAATGAGCATCAGAGACACCGCTATTGATACTGCATCTGCACTTGAAAGGTTAAGTCCTGCTGATTCCAGGAGTATGTGTGTTTCGATTTGGCTCTGAAGAGAAGGTGTACGCGAGCTTGGTCACAAACTACAATAATCCCCTAACTTGTTCCCACGCTCTTTTATTGGCAAAATGTTCAAGATTTCAACACTGGATGAATTAAATTTACCGTGAGAGTAAAAAGTAAAGTAGCTATTTTTGGCTGTGTACAGTGTTGTGCTCAGCACCAAGGACACCACTGGGAACACATTTTCATGCTTCTGTCACGACTCATCAATCTTCAATTGTCTCCTAATCAACAGGCACGCAGGCAGAGAACAGCCTGTGAGGCAGCATTGCTGCAACAGTGCTTTTGTTTTTTAGGGCAGCATTTATTGACACTAAAACTCACTATAAAACACAGTACTTATAAAAGTTCTTTCAGACCATGGTGCTATAAACTAAGAGGAGTATTTAGTGTTGTTAGAAACACTGGACTACAATGGGGCCACCAGTGGTGCCAGCAGGAAAATGTCAAAACTTTGTAGGAAAAGTCAGAGCTTTTTAGGTTGACGATGAGTTAGTTCAGTGGTTCTCAACCTTTTTTGTAACAGCGCCCCCCTATCCATTATCCAGGTCCCTAACGCCCCCCATCAAATATTATGTAGGCTAATTGCCCCGAATATGAATGATTACGCCCTGATATAGGCCTATTATTGTTGTTACTATTGTTATCAAAAATAATCAAAAAATCTAATAATTCAATGACAAACATGTATTAGTTTCCCAGGTATCAAAAAAGCCATGTAAATAGAAATGTTATATATTTACAGGTTTTTAAAAAAAATGCAACCATTTGACATTCAAATTAAAAACCAGCAGCCAATCAGAACGACTAGATATGTAACATTCAAACTATAATTAGGTATTATCAAAAGACCTGCTGCATGTCCCTGGTGTGAACCTCAGCACCTTTAGAAGATGACTATAATTTGAATGTCCTTTTTTGTTTGTGAAGTGACCTTGGGTGTCATGAAAGGCGCTTTGAATAAAATGTATTATTATTATTATTATTATTATTATTACAAACACTAACAGTAGCCAATCAGAAACAGCTTAGCAATTTAACATTCAAATCTATTTTTCATTCAAATCTAAATGTTCCAACGGAAAACAAGCTGGCACTTATCAAGGGGTAAAAGCAGAAGAATGACACACACGAAAAGTGTTATGGTGATGACAAACGACTTGAAGAACGACACCTACTGCCGAATGGAAATAAGTTTACAACCTTTGAAAGTTAGTGAGAGCCCTTTTTTAATGCTTTGAATAGTCTAGGTTAGAAGAGTCTAGGTTAGAAGAGTCTAGGTGAGAAGAGTCTAGGTTAGAAGGGTCTAGGTTAGAAGAGTCCAGGTTAGAATAGTCTAGGTTAGAAGAGTCTAGGTGAGAAGAGTCTAGGTGAGAAGAGTCTAGGTGAGAAGAGTCTAGGTGAGAAGAGTCTAGGTTAGAAGAGTCTAGGTTAGAAGAGTCCAGGTTAGAATAGTCTAGGTTAGAAACCCAGCAAACATTTGGACGTTTAATGACCGTTGAAAAGACGTCCGTCCGAGACGTCCCGTCATGGTTGAAAAATAGTTCCAAAATGAAAGTTGAACCAACGTCTTTGACGTCACTTGGCCGTGAATTCCACGTCTTTTCTGCGCGTCCCTGGACGTCAGAATTAGTCTTCTTCTGGATGTTTATAAGGTGTGTTTCTGCATAAGTGTAGGCTATATATAAGCCTGCATATTAAACAATCATACACCCATTGTGTTAAATCGTGAACGGCGATCTTGACGTTTGCACATCTAAACTTGACAAAGGTTCTAAAAAGGTCCAAAATCGGTCCAGTCATACCTGAACGTCTATAACACGTTATAATCACGTGTAGATCAAACAACACTTTACTTATACATTTAAGTTCTTAATATAATTAATTGCATCTGAATATAGGGTTACGGTTTGTTGCATGTAATTATGCATAATTTATAGTTATTACAGTAACTACATGTAACAAAGACACTGTAAAATAAACTGTTCTTATTTTCATTTTAGTAGTTCATTACAAATGATCATAAAGATAACGGGATGAACTAAAAAGCCACAAAATTCCAAATCACATTTATTTATTTTACGGTTTATACAATACAGATTCACTCTGGAAACAGGAAAAACGTGTTCATTACAAAACAAATTCAGTTTTAGCTCAATTCCGTTAATTTAGTTCAGTTCAATAACACTGTCACAAATATCTCCCTTTGTGTAGCATCTTTTTGCAACATCATTTACATATATATATATATATATATATATATCCCTAACCCATTCCATGAAAAAAAATGTAGGATTACTTCACCTTAGAAAAAATAACCAAAGAAGGTAAAAAAAAGAAATCACAATTAACAGTACAGTGCAGCGTAGCAATTGCATGCAATGTTAAAACATACACTTTCACAACTTTGACTGTAACATTAAACATACTTTATACTATGGTATACCATTGTATAAGTTCAAAGTAACTTTTAGCCTACTAACGTTTGCTAGCTAGCTAATTTTAGCCAAACTCAGTACATTTCAGTTGACAATGTGGGCATCATTTCTTTCGGTTCATTCATGTCAAACAAGTAAAACTCAAGCACGTTAATCTAATAATACAAAATGTACTTACCCAACAGTAGATTTTTAATAATATTATCGATACAACTCAATTCCTCCTCTCCTCGTGGTTGTTCAACGTTCAAGTTACTGGCTCCGGAGTCTATGGGGAGAACGCGTTAACATCTCGTGAGATAATCTATCCTATCGCAGGATTTTGTAATATCGCGAGATCTTTTGTTACTACATCTTGGCAGCAGTTTCCATGTCAATGGCAATTACATTTTATATATGTCAATGATTACATCCAACTCCGACATAAATGGTGACCGGATATATTGGTTTTACATGTATGCATACATTAATTTAAAAACAAAAAACAAAGAATACATCAGGTACAACAGGTTGAAATAATGACTAAAATGCAGTGGCTTTGCAATCACTTAACCACACTGGGCACTGTGTAATTCTAATTTATTTAAACAACATAAAGTAAATGTACTTTGTATACAAATTGTGTTTCTTTTTCTGTTTTGCTTGACTAGACGTGTAAAAGACGTCAGTGGACGACTATCCACAGCCTTGGCTATAGACGTGTAAAGGACATCAGTGGACGTCTTCACAACCTTTTAAAAACTTGCCGAATTAAATTAATTATTGCAGTATTAACCATGCAAGGATTTAGCGCAGCTTTATCAAAATTGATTTCATAGAGGGGCATGATGGACTATAAATGCACGTGTAAAGGACGTCACTTAGTGGACGTCCACTTACAACTGATTCACAACATGGTATATGTTGAAGTACACTTAGCTAAAAGTAAAAATAACAATTATACATGCAACCCCACAGAACTGTTGACATGTACAAATGTATCTGAATGCATTTTTAGGAAATGTTCTGTGTAACATCTTTTTACCGATTTATGCCGTCCTACCGCAACTATTTTTGGCCAGGGACACAACGTTGCCGTCGGACCAATGTTTGTTGGGAAGAGTCTAGGTTAGAATAGTCTAGGTTAGAAGAGTCTAGGTTTGCTATCGCCTGTCTTACGAGTAGATAGCAGAAAAAAATAGAAAGAATAGAACAGGACATTGCGGCGATTGCTTTTATTTATTTTATTTTTTTAAATCTGAACGCAGCTTCACGTGGTACAGAGCTCATTTAAGATGATGCTCTGACGTCCCGTTTCCATGAAGGCAGCACGGAGCTGCGCCAAACAAAGCTGACAGAAGCACAGAAGAGAAGAAGAGTTATGATACCGGTCTCATCCAGTCGCAGTGCTGTAAACTGGCAGCTTTTAATGTTACAGACTTCAGATTTTTTAGTAGTTTAAGTCAGGCACAGCGCCAGGATTCCAGTTTTGGATGGGCCAGACCAATTGTGGGTGGGCCTTAAATTAAAAACGTTATCAAATCCCTGTTTAACCTAATACAAATGACTGGCTAATATAATGTTATATTATATATATTATATGTGCTTACATAATAAAGATTGTAATAGCTTGATGCTCTTTAAATATGTTGTTGCATTGTAAAAAGTTTCGGTGCAATGGACGGACCTATCCGCGATCGCTCTCCTTGGTTCTGCCCAAAAGAAGAGCGCTTTGGAATCTCCATTACGCACCATACCTGGCTGCGCTATAGCGCATCTCTCCTAACCTAAGGCCTATCGACTGTAAAAGTGGTCAGGAATCTAATATTTCCCCAAAACATAGTTTAGTTCTGCTCGTATAACATGAGGCCGAATATTTCACAATTCTTTTCAACTGTTTTAAGTTTTCAACAATATACAGATCAACAACCCTGCCCGACAGTTTCAATCAATACTCGGCCACAGAACGTGTTCATTGACAACGTCATCTGTCATGTAAAACAAGACTCACGTTATTTCCTTACATTAGTGTGATGATTCATGTTATAAACATGTTTAACAAAAATAAATAAATCGCATTAATAGTCCTAAAGCATTATTGGCCATAACAAGAGAAAACCATGAGGGAACAACAACTTGACAACAGTAACAAGCTGTTATAAAAATAGAACTGCGCCTGCAGCTTCTGTAGCGGGTTATGAATTGATTATTTTAATCCATATATCTCATATAACGACATAATACAGTAGGCAGATTAGCCACATACCTTACTGTTATCCTCTGGCGGTCCTACACAATTAAACTCCGCAGAAGACGTGACCAGATAGTTTAGCACTGGTTGAGTTGCGGGCTCATCCACGGAAGACTGATCCACAGGGCTATATCCATAGGGGCTATATCATCCACTCGCGAGGCAGAGGCAAAGGCATTAGCACCGGCGCTAGTTGCGCTAGCCGCGTTAGCATCCTGCGGTGGCCGAGACAAAGATGTGCTAGGCGTTGTGGATCTCAGCTCTCCTTCATCTCCTGGTTGCAGCGATGACTCTGAGACCGTTTTTGCACGTTTAAGGTACCTAAACGACTGTTGCAACCTTGTCCTTTACTGGAAATGATTTTCACACTCTCAGATCACTGGGAGCTAGCCTAGCATACCGACAAGCTACATCCGATCCGGACCTCACTGTCTGCTGAACTTGCGCAGAAACATAAAAATAGACATGACCAGTTTTTTTAAATTGTTTTTGAAAACTAAACATTTAGACAATTTTAGCACAAAGTATGAGATTATTGGCCGATTTTTAATAATTCTTCACCAAATTATAATATATTAATTCATTAATGTTTTTTGAGGAAATGTTTTGGGTGGGCCTGTTTAAAAGTGGGTGGGCCTAGGCCCGTCAGGCCCACCCATAACGCCGTGCCTGGTTTAAGTGTAAAAATGTATTGTTATTGTGAATCTTTGGTTTAAACTAGCTTTCAAACAAACGCCCCCCAAGGGCACCTCAACGCCCCCCTTTCCAAAATATTGTTCCAACGCCCCCCATCATCTTCTGAACGCCCCCTGGGGGGGCGGTACCGCCCCCGTTAAGAAACACTGAGTTAGTTGAATGCTTTGTCCTCCTACACGGAGGAGAGAAATGCAGCAGTTGTGTGTGGGCTATAGAAACAGAGTGGCTGGTAAACATCGGTCTAAGCCAGTGTTTCTCAATGCGGGTGGTACAGCCCCCCCCCCAGGGGGCGTTGAGAGGATGACGGGGGGGCTGCTGGAAGCAATATTTTGGAAAAGGGGAGCCCTTGGCCCCCCAAGGCGAGTTTACACCAAAGATTCACAACAATACCAGTTAACACTTTAAACTACTTGCAAAAAAAAGTGGCCTGCAACATTAAAACCTGCCAGTTTACGCCACTGCAATTGGACGAGACTGTGTATCGTAAAACCTGTCTTTAGTGTTTCTGTCGGATTCGTGTGGCGCAGCTCCGTGCTGCCTTCACGAGAACGGGTATGAGTATCATCTTACTCCTATGAACTCGGTACTGCAGTGTTTATAAATCGGTCTTGTAGTGATTTTATTAAACATTAACAATCATAAATCAATAATCATTTATCTTTAATACTAATAATTTTTGTTTTACAATAGTAGGGCCTAATCATTAATATTAATATTATATAGCCTACATCTTATTTGATGGGGGGCACTCCATCTAAAAAGGTTGAGAACCACTGGTTTAAGCAAAGACACATTGCAAGTCTATAATGAGACTTGTATCATGCGAGTCTCATCCTGGTTTTGATCACATTTGGGATAACATTTTCATTTTCATGGAACATAGACAAGCCTTGTTATGCATGTTCCTATTTATTTGATTCTACCATTATGCAAGTGGTCTGTCAGTCCAGGCATCTCTTTGACTCCTTGCCATTTAGCCACTCACTGTTGTTTATTACCATGTATCCTCTGCATTCAAGTCAAACTTTCACTTACAGATGATCATATTTTCATTGTTTATTATCATTCATATTTCTCTGTCATACTGATAGAAATAGTATGACATCTAGGCTTTTTTGTAGTGATGGCCAAATGAAGCTTTAGGGAGCTTTGTGAAGCATTTTCTTTATTTTCTGAGCCAACTAGATGAAAGCACACTGAATTGCCATATCTTGAGCCTTTTAAACCAAAATGCACCAAAGTTTGAGCTTTAGCTTCTGCTCACTGTTAGCAGTGCATTTAACAGAAATTTAAAGTGCCCATATTATGAAAAAAATCACTTTTTCTGGGAAAAAAAAAGCTGTTCAAAATCGGCTATTCTAAGTCACTGGCCGAAACCATAGACAGTATATAATGGACCAACAGACCCCGTTGCTCTGGACGGAGACCAGTGAAGGATATTAGAAGCACTTTTCTGGTGATGGCCAGCTTTACTGCGCAGCCTCCAACTGAGAGAGACAGCGTAAATGTGACGTGAGCAACCTGTCTGAAAGTTGTAAGTCTTCTGGTAGCTGTGCCAAGAGAAATCTCAATCATTCCCAATCTTACAGAGACGGAGAGTGGAGGTATATGTAAGGAGATAACATGGGCACAGGCTAATTATTGCTAACTAAAATGCTAGTTAACATTAGTAATTAATCCTAAACAGCTCATGTAAGTCGAAACTTATCCTGTACTATATGGTAATTCCTCTACTATGTGACACAATCGTTAGCCTATTTTTACAAAAACGTTTGCTATGGAGCCATAACGTGAGGTACAAGGTAATGGAGCCTTTTATACATTGTTGTGTTTCTTTAGAAATAAACAATGGACAAATAGAGTCTTTAAACGCTTCAGATGTAAAGTTATTCGCTGTCAAGTGGCGCCAAAATGAATGCTAGTCAGTGGAATGCTAACAGGAGGTGATGGCCAGGTAGCAACAAAATGGCGCCATAGGAGGTTCGAGTTCTGAAGCAAAGCTTACCCTCTTGGCCGAAACGATGGGCCTAGGGGGCTAATCGTTAGCATGCTAGCGCGTTCTCAATGGCAAAACACTGCTACAACACACACAAATTCACCCTAATCTACAAAATAAATTGTATAGAACTACTTACATGTCCCTCATCTGCAGGTATTCCACGCAAAGTTGGAAGTGCGTCCTCGTTTAGAAGAAGTCTCCCGGCTAATCCTGCCTTGTACAGGCCGAAGTTGGAGAAACAGCTAGCTAGCTCATGTAGTCCTTACCTAACTACTGCGCATGTGTGACTGACAACAAAGATCTTACAGAAGTTGAGAGGCCTCACTCTGTAGCTAAAACAGAGACCTGACACAGGGTGAAAAGAGGAGCTGCAGCAATGTGCAGTACAACAAAAATATGGTGCTTTTTTTAAAATCCAACCATGTATTCTGATACAATCTCAAATTACAATTATGAACCTGAAAATGAGCATAATATGGCCACTTTAAACATGTGGATTGGATGTTTCTTACATGAATGTGTTAACTTCAAACCTTACATTGCGTCTACACGGGGTTCTGTCTGAAAGAACAGGATGTTTTCTTTTTCATTAATGATTCAAACATGACAGTTTTGTGTCCGTCCGAGTCATAGAAGTGCTTTAACTGCCTAACAATGTCTGAAAATGAATGACCTGATTGATGAAACTTGTACAATATCTACACAGCAATGTCATGGCTCACAGCATGTCTATTCATTGGACTTTATATGTTTTCCCAGAGACTTTCCAATAGTGCCCCATTAGAGTGCAATGATTCAACTATCCGATAAAGTAAGAGACAAGGGGTCAAACTCTTTAAGCCTGTGCAGCCTTTTCAAAAAGTGATTTTGCAAAGCCAAATCTGTGTTAGAAAAGTTGCAGCAAAGGCCAGATGACCCTATTTCAAACTGCTACTCTGGCTCAGGATTTAAAAGTTGATTTAATGGAGAGAAAAAGACTGAAAACTTATATACAAGTAAAGTAATACCACTATATAAATGAATATTAAGTACTTTCTCGCAGACAGACACACACACACACACACAAATGAATATTAGTCTTGTAAGGACTTGCGATCCTCTGTGATACCCATTCAACACAGGTCAGCCTGCAGTAGAAATGATGGGATTAGATTCAGTAGCTTATCTTGCCATGAAAATGTAATTCAAAAGTAAACCCTTAGACATGACACAAAAGCCTTTCATTTATTCGCTGCACGCAGAGATACCAAGTGTGGGTATTCTTTACTGTAGTGAGCGGCAGATGATATCCTTGAAATACACTATAACATGTTATATTACAGCCTTCCACGCAAGCAGGCATTCAGTCCAGCTCTAGGATATGAAATTAGGATGTAATATGATTAGGGAAGGATGTAGTACAATGTGATTTAATTTGATGGAGTGTGCTCAAGCCAACGAGAGAGAGAAGGAACAGGGAAAGTCTCTATTCTTTTGTGTCACATGATGGGATCAGGTTTTTCTATTAACGCTATAGTGATGACAGCTTTACAATGCCATCTGTTGGCGCTCAAACTCAACTGAAGGCAGGAGATAAGAGCTTCAGCCTTCTACCTACAGCTCCGCCCCTGCTTGGATCTCTCTCACGCTCTCCCTTTCTCTCCGATTTTAAAAGTGGATTTGTTAGAAAGAGATAAGCAGACCAGCCAGCGCACCCTGTTTTAATTTCCTCTCCCTCTCATTCCTGGAGTCTCTCTCTCTCTCTCTCTCTTTCTCGCTGTGTGCATGGCTCCCCTTACTCATTCTAAGGTTCTTATATTCTCCTTACAATCTTGCATTCAGTCAGCAACCTGCTGCTCTATCCTCAGCTCTAAGTCCTTTACTTTGACAGTTATTCGTCCTGGTTTCTGATCCTTAACTGGACTGGAAGACAGGAGATAAGAGGGCTGGCTTGTTTCCTGCTGCTAGATCCTGGATCATTCTCTTCACTGGATTTCCCTCCCTCTTGCTCTCTTTTTGCTTTGCTAAACAAAACTGGCTTAGAAACTGAAGATTACATGGACAAGGTACCACTTTACCCCTGGGATCCCCACACCAAATAAATCCACACAGAAAAGCACTTTTAAGAAAAGTTTTACAGAATTGTCAGGCTGGAATAGCTTTTTTATACAAAATATATTTGGTATATTTTAAAGAGCCACTATTATACTCCTTTTCAGTGTCATATTTGTACTCTTGGGGTCTACTAGAATAGGTTTACATGTTTTAATGTTCAAAAAACATGTTTCTCATAATGACCATTGCTGCAGTGCCTCCACCTGAAACACTCTGTCAGAGCTCTTGGCCAGGCTTCCTGAAAAGCCTAGTCTGCTCTGATTGGTCAGATGGCCCACTCTGTTCTGATTGGTCAACCTAATTCCGACAAGCCAGTGGGCGGGTTGCGCTTGCTCAGGCAGCACTTATGGGCAGCACCAAAGCCAGTCTACGGAAAGCTGTTCCACTCCCTATTCAGCCCCATTGTACCGAATTTGGTTGCAGTTCCACCAGAGTTCCACTGGCGGTGATCGCGGTCCAGTGCAAAATGAATGGGACTCTATGGAGCTAGACGGCTAAATTTGTCTCTTTCGCCTCATTATAGATGAGAAATCTCAGATTTGATTGTAGTTTTTGCAAGTTAAACATGGATTATAGGTCGAAAGTTGAACGAACGAGTACTTATGTCCTGTTGATTTCTTACAGGTTGAGTCGCCCATAGCATTCTGCTAATGAATGCTGATTGGTCGGTGAAGGACTGATTACGATCGGAGATCCCGCTTGATGGCATCCGAAGCAGAACCAGAATGTCAGAGTGAATATTTCAGCGTGGTCTTTAAAACACGTGTATTGACAGGGAGAGCCTAACCTGTCAGCTTTGTTATCGATACCTTGAGAGAAAAAAGGAAGCGACTCAGAGTTTATGTCCAAGCCCTATCCTAGCCTAAATTGCCACTGCTTTTTTACAAAAACGTTTAAGTCACTTCCCCTTTTTATAGACTTGCTTTATGTCATGTCATGTTTTTGTTGCTGTTATCTTCTTTTTATTGCTTTATTTTGAATGAATTTGGTCTTGCTTTGTATGGCCCTATGATTGGCTAGGATGAGTATCCTTGCTTTTGCCTTTATTCTGTCAAAGCACTTTGTAAACTCTGTTTTTTTAAAAGGAGCATTAAAGTTAATATTACTAAGTGATGATTTATGTATGTGCATTTGTAGCTACATGAGTCACTGGCCACTTCTTTAACAAATGGACGGGTGTACCCACACAGGATTTCGAATGTACATGTTGACACATCTTATGTAACACGTTGAATTCAGTATCGAACAATCACTTTCTAATGAGCCGCAAGATTGGAAGCACGGCTGAATGGTAAGAGAGAGAGAGAGAGCGAGTGTGGTTTTTCCTCCGGCTACTCTGTGGACAATAACCTGTTTGAACCTGGCTGAGTTGTTTTTACTGAATACTGAACACGCTTCCAAGGACATTTGCTCAGAGGAGAGTGGGCTGTTTCTGAAAAATCGTTAAGTGTTTTAGAGTAAGGATGTAATACAATATTTAAAGGATAATTCCAGTTTATTACATATATAACTTGGGTCATATATGTGTGGTTTAAACTGTTGCACTTGATAAGCTTGTTTCTGGTATCTTCTAAAAAGTCACACTCAGCCAGATGATCTAAGTAATGTTATAACGTAACTTGTTAACACTGCAATCTGCACACATGATGTGATTGGTCACACTGATGGAACATTATTCCTACAATATTGGGAGATTATACGTAAATATGTCTGAGTGAGCAGGGCCGTGGTGCAGGGCCGTAGAAAGTGAGTTTTTGTAGTAATTTTGGATGTCTTTGAACAGCATTTCAGTGACTGTGTTTTAATTGATCGTTTGTAAAGCCTCCTTTTCTTAAACTGGGCCCTGGAAACAAACAACACATTCAGAACACATTCAGAAGGTATCAAACTGAAATAACAACTCTTTGACTTCTTCATTTAATGCTGTAGGTCGCCTGATCTGGAGGGAATCTGAACTCATTGCTGCAATTGAGACATTTTGGACCTCCAATCTCACCAGAGAGGCCTGCAACAATTACATAGACCACTTGGACAAAGTGATACCGGAGGTCATTGCGTGATATCAGAAAATTCATGTTAATAAACATATATGCCTCCGGCTACCCTGCTAGCCAGGTTAAAAGCTTCAGTGAGATTAAGGGTTCTGTAATTTATCTATGTTATGAGTTTTTGGGAAAGGTCTTTAAGCACTTAGCTTCCTACTTTTACCAGACAGCAGGAGGGCTATTAACAAAACAAAAGTTTGGATTGATTACAGATGTCAAACTTACAGAAGCATATTGCTAATATAAATAATAAAAAAGGGATCAGTCATATCAAGTCATAACGTGACAAATTTACTGGTATTACAAGATGTATTTGACATGTTAAACGTACAATGGCACTCCAGAATTGGTTCCCACACCTTCGATTAATAAGTCACTTAATCTGATTTGCAGTTTCCTACATCAAGTTTCATTCTGCAGCAGCTGTGAGTTCAGTGTCGGTGGTTAGTTCATGTCTTTACCAGCAGGACAGTCGAGCAGCTGTGGTCCAAACTGCTAAACTCAGTTGAGTGAAATGAAGAAGTAACAGGGGAACCACCTTCTTGGAACTTGTAGGGTTAAAAAAAAAACTGGCAAATCCCACTTTAACCCCCATTCATAAGAATACCATAATTAATTAAATATATTGATGCATATTTTATCCATTTAATTTGTTGCCCACGCGGGATCTCCAGTTGCTTGTAAGTAAACAGAAGCACATGTCTAGTTATGCAGGATGAATGTTCTATCAATAAATACCAGTCTATGATTTATAGCTTTCATTTATGGACCTTTTTCACAGCAGACATTTTGACTTGTCATAGTAGCAAAAGCACAGCTGAAATTGATAACCTTAACGATGGCTCAATTGTCAAGTGTCCCAGTCAACCTGTGCTTTTCCTACTATGACATGTCAACATTTCTGCTGTGAAAAAGGTCTATGGAGTATTCCATGCAGCTGAAATATTGTGTCACACTTGTTACCAAAGGTTTTATGTTGTTACATGCATTTTGCATTTTGTTGAGTGGGATTGTTTACTGTAGGACAGGAAATTCCTTAATTGACTTGTTCTTTTTCAATCTTCCTGGCTAGCGCTAGTTTGGTTAGCAGGGTGTAACTGAACGCTTAACAAGACCAAAATGTTCCACATAACTTCAATGAAGTGAAAAGACACAGTGAGAGGGTCAAAGTTCTAAGACAAAACCCAGACACCCCAAACAAGTTCACAGCTATTTTAATGTACACAGCCATGGATAGCATTGCTAAACCAGTGGCTAAATCTGTTGGGCATTAGAAAGAATGTGGTTTAATGCACTTTGGCTGGGTCTGGCTTTACTTTCCAGACCCAGAAGCCACGTCCGTCCCCTGTTTTATAGATTATGATCATAACACAAATGCACATTATTAAATGAAGACTCTTGGATGTCTAAGTTTGTCAGTGTCTTGTTTCCAAATACTTTCATGGCGTTCCTCAGTCTACTGACAGGTCAACTGCATCTTGTCAGCTAACATGTGCCACCTGGTTGTTGTGGTGTGCACAGCAGCTACTGCAGCTCCTACTGAAAAAATCCTTCACCCTGTTCACTGACCCCACGGCAGTACCGAGCAACTACTGCAGTAACGCGTGAAATAAAAGCAGACATCTGTACATACCCCATACATTATTCACGGCATTACACTGACTATAAGGTCTAAATTTACAAAAAAAACAACACAATTGCAAAGGGGACCTCATGTGATTTACAAATTGCCCCCCCCCCCCCCCACACACACACACACACACACATCTGTGTGTCATGTTGTGCATTTGCACGGAATAAGCAAAGTCTGTATTTTACTCTAATTTACTGACATCATCATGATGTCAAGCCAGTACGACCTTGAATCACAGAAATGTCAATTTGCAAGGGACTTACACAACCTCTGTGTTTGGTGAAATATTGTAGATAATTTGCAGTGGGCTTTTTACTTGACAAATTACGGACATGGCAGATTCGCACAGGATTAAAATCACAGTCAACGTCTGCAATTATTACAAATTACTAGAGGTCCCCAGATAATACTAGTCCTGTGTGAATAGGGCTAAATTTGCAAGATCCAAGCCCAATTCAAGCCTGGGAGAAGTTTGAGAAATTGCAGCCTGAAAAGAACCAGTAGGGTTCCAGTGAAAACATTTGGGTAATTAAGAGTGGATTTGCCATAGTAGGGGTTGTGGTTCGAAAGCCTGGCTCCTCTTATCCATTAGCAAACACTGACCAAATTACTCTCAATGTATGTGAAAAATACTAATCCTGTCCCAAAGCTGACTATATTCTATAGCATCCCCAGTCCATCTGCGTCAGTTCTGTACCAGTGCCCATATTTGTCCATTACTCCAGAAGTGATTAATGAAGACACTGATAAATGACTTTATCTAACACACTTCAGGCAGTACTAGAAAATTGGAAGAAAAGACATAAATTAAGAGCGAAATCATTTTGATGTGTAATTACATGCAACAGTAACTATAAACAAAGTTTTCAGATCAGAGCAAGTGTTATGTCTTTCTCTGAAAAGAAAAAAAAGATCATCCGTTAACCTGTTTTTCTGCTGTTCTACATGATACAGGGACAGGAAATGGGGCAGAAAGGAAAGACAGAAAGATGAAAAGACAAAACGTTGACAGGGTTTTGTTTTTGAAAATGGACATTTTTGGCATTAACCCTTCTGAATAACAGCCGTACAAATGGAGTACCTTAAGTGACAGAGAGCTGGGTGGAGAGAGTGCTTTCTGCCAAGGAGGAACACACACTCACACAGTGGCCGGTTGCAGGCTGCTGGGCGGTCTCTGGGCAAGGTAACAAACAGCCACACTTCACTGCTGCAGCACTGCCAGCAATCACTAATCAGCCTCTGCCTGCATGAACACTCGCTTTCTGGACCAGAGAGGAAGGTGACAACGTCCCCCCCGTGGCGTTCTGAATTGCTCCGGTGCCATGAGCAGCCCCAAGCGCTGCCACTGTTGGACTTCAGCAACTCTGGCTTATTACTGTGAAAATTTGGTTTTGTGTAAGTGGACAAGCTCAGGGGAGTGACTGATGAGTGTGAGTGGGATGTAAGAGATGTGGATGAATGGACTCCATTCCCTTACCTGAACTGTGTCTGGCTGCCTTTGTGTTTCTACAGGAGAATCAGTCAAACATACAAATTATAGTAAGGATGTTGTAGTAAAACTTCCAGCTCACGAACTCATGCTGTGTAAGCTGAGACAGTGGTCTCACTCAGGTCAGTGTCCAACATAACAGCAGTAGGTCATAACCTGTCAAATGGTACGTGTCCATTTAAGCGATGTTTTCATGGCTTGGATCGCCCTGCCTCCCAGCATTGCACGCCAGTGGGCTAGCCACCATCAGTTATCAGTCTGCACCTTATTGGGCAATTGCGTCACATGGGGTTCCTTTGGAATACTTTTATTTTACGAAAATAGTTCAGCAACATGTCTAGGCTATGCAAATGTTGAATCTGTCTTCATTTCAGATCAACAACTGTCAGTTTGACCAGTTATGAAAGGGGACGTGGTTTAATCATAGGGGGCGGGCCAAACATGACCCATGACAAAGGAACTCTCTGCTGAGTTCAATGATACCTCACACAAGACTCTACCTCCAAAGCTTCAAAAGTTATGAAAGGGGATGTGGCCTGACTAAGTGGGCGTGATTAAAGTATAGGGGGCGGGTTACTATGACATGTAGACCACACATAAGTTTCATATAAATCGGATTATGTTTGTCATACAAGGCTGATTTCCTGTTGCCAGCGAGGGGTGCTATGACCAAAAGTCAATATTGGCCTGTAGATGTCCTCAGGCCTGGACCCTTGTTGATTGTGGGGAATTTCAAGCATAATGGACAATATACACTGTAGTTACAGCCACTTTCTCGTTCATCGCTAAACACTCCAAATGGCCGCCATGCCACGCCCACACGGCCATGCCCTATGACGAAAAGTTTTTCTTTTAACATCTTTTCATCTTGAACGTCTTAAGATGGTACAGACCAACTTTGGTAGTCAATCGGATAAAATCTCTAGGAGGAGTTTGTTAAAGTATGACGTGGAAATGGCCAAAAACGCACTCATTCCGAACTTTCAATTAAAAATGGCGGACTTCCTGTTGGGTTAAGGGTATGGGTTCAATGAGCTTTTTTGTACGTCTTGACATGCTACATATGTGTACCACGTTTCGTTAGTCTACATAAAACGTACTGCAGGGGCTCAATTTTTTACATTTTGTAGGGGCCGCTAGCGAGCAATGTTTTTTCACGCCTATCTACGAAACCCTTAAAATATCAAATTTTTCACCAGGCCTGATGCGTGTGCAGAGTTTGGTGAGTTTGTGAGTATGATAAGGTCCCCAAAAAGGCTTTTCATTGCATGGAAGAAAAATAATAATTCTTTCAATTCCAATAGGGCCTTCACCGCTGTTAATTAAATTAGTATAGAAGCTAGTGATGTCCAAATGAAGCTTCATGAAGCATTTTCCTTTCTTTTCTGAGCCCACTAGATGACGCTTTCTGTTCAACAAAAGCTTCAAAATACACTAAATTGCCATTGCCTTTTCTTCAAACCAAGATCGCCATGTAGTGGGCTCAGAAAATAGAAATAAATGTTTCACTTGCCATCGCTAAGAAAAGCACAACAAATGCAGATACCTCTATCCAGGGCACAAGGCCTCACTGAGTCGATTTATGAGCATAAGAATAATGTGAATCATATGCTTTGTCTTTCGAAGTCACCGGACCTCAACACATACACATATGGAAGATTTTGAAGTAACGTCATCTCTTCTACAGTTTGAATTTATTCACTTTACAAAGAAAGTTTTTTTTCTTTCATGTGACACCATCAGAATCTAATCTGCGGAATGCCATGAAATCTGCAAAGCATATTAAACCTGCATTCAATTCTTTTTTTAACACAAAAACAAGATGTTACCATAACATTGGCATGTTACCACCACGTTGTTTTTGCTGAACATGTTAGCAAACAGTTGTCAACTTACACATCCAGCAGACATGGAGCAACATGAGCTTTCATTCTGAATCAAGTTTGACAGCATGGTGGCACAGTGGTTAGCATGTCTACTTCACAGCAAGAAGGTTCTGGGTTCAAGCCCAGGTCGTCCCAGGCCTTTCTGTGTGGAGTTTGCATGTTCTTCCTGTGCTTGTGTGGTTTTGCTCTGGTTTCTTCCCACCATATAGACATGCATGCGACTACAGTTGAAAATTAGCCAACTGGCTAACACTGGCCCATTTACAGAAATGTTTATTAATGTGCATTGTCCTAATCAAAATAAATAAATCTTAAGTTTCTGGTAACCTGATAGATGTACAAAGTAAGTCCAGCATTCACTCTCCTTTCAGCTCAGTTTTGGTCTCTACCACCTGTAAGGGAAATATCTGGCTCTTCAGCTGCTAAATGTTCTATTATATTTATCAGCTATTTGTTACATGTGTCTGTCTGCTGTTTGTTGCTGAACAGGTAGTGTACATTGGGTTATTAGAGCTTTTTTGATGACAACAGTAGCCTGCTGTGGCTGGACGAACTTGATGAAAGCAGTAAGAATGAATCCAAATAGTTAGTTGCAGATCATAAAACTGAAACATTGAGCTTAAAGATGCTGAAACACTCCAGAGTTCAGGGGGAACTGCAGACGGGATAAAGGGCCGTGGGTTTGCCATTACGAGCAACTCCTTTCACATTATATGTAGTTATGTGATCCATTGTTAATATAAAAATAGAATCAGTGCATTAATGCATCCATAAGAGATAAAGCTTTTAGTTGCCAGACGATCTTCACTTTAGTGCCACTTTCACTCTACCAAACGTTTCATGTTTAACCCAACTGCAATAAAAAAAAAATGTTTAGTTTTAGTCTTATGTACCACAGTCTGGTACATCAGACTCCAAAACAGGACATAAGCTACCTATCACAGTCAGAACTGCCACAGTCTAAACTACTCAAGCTGTAATACATATTTCAGGTAAAAAACACAACAACAGAATATTTAATAACGTGCAAAATCAACTTTAATAAAAGAAATACAGCTCTGGGTTGATCTCACAAATCCTGGATGTTCTTTTTAGATCAACACACGGAATGGTTTCATTCTGAACCATATAGACCTTTATCCTTTTTCGGAGAATCTTTGCTCTTTGAAATTCACCCCACTATTGTTTTCCAAAAGACACATTCTATCCTCAGAAACATGTCTAGATTGTAAGCAAAGACCTGAAGATGACATTGCACTTTCATTTAGACATTTTCAATAACTTTGCCAGAGATGTTTTTTTTTTTTTTTTTTTTTAAGTATGAGGAACTTTTAAACGCTTCTGAAACTGTGTAGTGTTCCATCTGATGATCATAAATGACCTGTAACAGCAAACGAGACTAACTGTGAAAAGAACACTATTTTTTATGTAGTTTTTATGTCTTTGGCAGGGTGCGATTTTTCTAGCGAAGTCACAAAATGATTTACGGCAGGTAGACGGCGCTACAGAGCACACATTCTGACGGGTCATAGATTTTGGTGTAAGTCAAGTCAAGTCAAGTTTATTTATATACTACGTTTAACACAACCAGAGTTGACCAATGTGCTGTACAAATTGAAGTGCACGGCACAAGTAAAATCAAAGCAAAAGGAGTCATAAAATAACACCAATAAAAATAAAATAGCAATAAAAGCAAGAAAATACAGTACAACATGTAAAAATAAAAGAATTTTAAAATAAAAATAAATGATTATTAAAATGCTAAAAACCTCTAAGAGCAACCAAAGGCCATTGAAAACAAATGTCTTGAGATGTGTTTTAAAACCAATCAATGGAGGGGGAACACCTGAGACAAAGTGGAAGATTATTCCAAAGCTTTGGAGCTGCCACAGAAAAGGCACGATCTCCGTTACCCACTAACCTCAATCGAGGAACAGTTAAAAACAATTGATTCGAGGATCTAAGAGGCCTGGAATTAGAGTAGGGTCTGAGGAGTTCTGAAATATACTGGGGAGCCTGTCCTAATGTCATCAGAAGACAGGATGGCCTCCGGTTTAGCAATATTGAAAAAGAGTTGAAAAAAAGCAACATTTCACCACTGAATTGATCCGCTTCTCAAAACCAGGTGATTAATCAAAGATGAAACCAAGATTCCTGGCATGGGCGTGCAGGTTAAGAGACAGCGGACCCAGGTGGCTTGCTATGCTCGCTGTGGAGTTAGGGGGACCTAAAAGATTCACCTCTGTTTTGGAGTCATTCAGTTGTAGGTAGTTTTTGGCCATCCAGCATTTTACATCCTGGAGGCAGTTGAGAATGGATGTTAACACCGGAAAAGCCTGTGTTAGTGGGTAAAGGTAAAGGGTAGCAGGAGATTTCTTTTATATAGGCCTAATTGTATTTTTATTTTAGAAGTTATCTGTTGTAGTATAGTATGGCCGATAGTGGGGCAGGGCCATCACAGAAAAGAAGGAAATTAAACAAAGAACAACTAAAAGCTAAATGAGGCGACCGCTCTACCACTGAGCGGTCAACAATACAATACAATACAACTGCCAATCGGAAGGTTTGTAGTTCGATCCCTGGCCCTGCAGTCCCATGTCGAAGTGTCCTTGGGCAAGACACTGAACCCCGAGTTGGGGAGTGTAAATGTTTGTGAGTGTTTATCTGATGAGCAGGTGGCACCTTGTATGGCAGGCTCAGCCACTGTGTGTGAATGTGTGTGAATGGTTCCTGTACTATGTAAAAGCGCTTTGAGTAGTCGTTAAGACTAGAAAATCGCACGTGCGCTGGCACAAGTCCTCAAGCCAGGCCTGTTGTCAGTCTCATCTCCCTGAAGATTCCGTGATTTTCGCATGGCAGCAGAAGTGTAATCAATCATATGGCCCACCTGCAATTCGTCCACATTTCTTGATAGGATCCAGTAAGCAGATCTGTCTGTGACAGTCCTCATTTCCCTGCACCGGAGTCGCTTCTAGTTTGTAAAGCTGGGCCCCACATGAGTGTATGTCTCTGCAACACCAGCCATGCATGTACAGTGAGCTGAGAAACTTCACCAGTGGAGCTGATGATAACCCAAGCCTTCAGAGGAACTGCGCTGAAGCGCTGTGAGTGCATGACTGGTTTCACGACAGAACTGTAATCAATGACAAATCATGTGAACAAATGAATAAAAGACGAGTAACAGCAGCATGCACACATGCCTAAAGGATCGTCTTTTTATTCAGGGTAACCTGTAAAATCATGTCTTCATCCATTTCTACTCCACATGACCAAATACTCAATATATTTTTCACTGCAAGTTGAAAGATTAATGTTTTTTCAACAAGGTTGGTTATATTATTATATTATAGCAAATCTTTATTAATAATGCGACTGATCAAACCTATGACACATAATCACAGAGCTGAATGTTTTTGGTATTTTGTTTGGTTTGAAGCTACAGCTAGTAACTTAAAAAATAAGTTACTAAAAAACATAACTAAAAAATTACTTTTTGTCATATTTACTTAAACTGTCACTATATCCTGAAAGTGCTGCATGAATCCGATCATCTGAAAAAAATAAATCACATTCCACTGCCTCCTCCTGGTGTTTCTAATGGCATAAGGAAAACAACCAATCAGAGCCGAGGGGTCTCTAAAGCAGCGTCAATGCTTATTGTTTATTGAAATTGTTAAGAGAATAATCCCTTGAGATGAAGCATCTCATTTTCGAGGGGGTCCTCAAGACATAAGACAAGGACAATACAGCACATGTACATTCACGCTCGCTAGAGCTCTCATTCCATCTCGCCCACCCCACCCGCCCCACCGACTCCTTATTGAAAACAAGTTTGTGTATAATACATATTGCCATATATTCATACGCACACCTGCACCCACACTCGCATGTATACACATAAATAAAAAAGGACAAAAAGTATCCCAACTATTTGGATATATATAAAAGAAAAGTCCATTTATGCTTGAGGAAAACATTTACAGCAACAGTTTGCATACACTTAAGTAAAGACCGATGTTTTGAAGGAGTGCAAAGAAGTGAGAGATCTTAGAGACCCAGGCAGGCTATTCCAGTCTGAAGGAGCTTTAAATTTAAAGGTATGTCTACCAATCTCTTTATAGATGTTTGGCACAGTGAAGAAGGGATATTCAGTGTGTCTCAATCTATAGCTGGGTCTGTATGGAAGTAAATATTCCTTCAGGTAAGGAGGATAATCAGAGTACACACATTTAAAAATAACCTGGTACCAGTGATACTGGCTTTTGGTGATAATAAGTTCAGTGAGTCATACGTTACACAGTGATGAGTAGTAAAAGGACATCTCAGCACAAATCTGCATATATTATTGAAAGCAACATTTAATGGTTTAAGATTTGATTCTGATGTGTTTTGATAAACAACATCTGCATAGTCTAATATAGGAAATATTAACTGTGACACAATTCTTAACCTAATCACTTGAGTGAAACAGTTAATAGAGCGATACAACATTCGTAAATTACAGTTGATCTTTTTTACAACAGAATTTATATGATACCTAAAGGAGAGTTTTGAATCAAGCCAAAGGCCCAGATATTTAAGTTCATCAACTTGTACAAGTGAGGTATCATCTACAATCAAATGTGAGTGAAAGGTTGTTATCTTGATTCAATGTAGCTGATCTGGTGGGAAACAGTATGCTATATGACTTTCTTATTCAGTAGAAGGTGGTTGGATTGGAACCAAAGTTGAATAGCATTAAAGTTAGATTGCAGTGAGGATTGAATCTTAGAGACAGACACATTAGATGTGTAGATCACTGTGTCAGCTGCATATAGATGAATATTACAGTCTGAGCATATTTGAGGAAGATCATTGATAATAAGGAAAATAGGAGAGGCCCTAAGAAAGAGCCTTGAGTGACACCTTTCTCCATTATTAAGGGCTGTGATACACAACCATAAAAAGAGACACGCTGACTTAATTTGATTTTGGTAGCAATGCTTTTAGTAGAATTACTGAGTAAAGAATTAAGTATTTTAGTATTTTTAAGTTATTAGACAGGGAATTTTTATAATAATTTGATTTAGCATTTCTTGTTTTAGTTGTGCACGGATTTCTTAAATGTTTATATTTATCCCCGTCTGCTGAGTCCTTTGACTGTCGGTACTTTTCCCATGACTTCTCTTTGTTTAAAAATATGTATTAAATCAGCATCAATCCAAGGTAAATGTCGGCCCTTGACCCTTACTGATAATCCAAGGGGCATGTTTGTCAATTACTTTAAGAACTTCAGTGTAGAAAAAGTTCCGTGCATCTTCAACAAAGAGTATGAGGTGAAGCCTATTCCAATTTATATCTGATAAATCTTGGATGAAAAACTCAGTGTTAAGATGTTTACTCTGCCTTACCCTGATTACCTTGGGTGGTAGGCGAGGTAATCTTATTTTCCATACACAGAAACCCATGGAATGATCACTAAAGCAATCGGGTAGAACACCAGATTCAATGATTCTGTCAGAGTGGGTGACCAGAATCCAGTCTAATAGAGATTTGGATCTGTGGTCAACCCGAGTGGGTTATCTGATTAGTTGAGTTAGGTTTAGGCTTTCAAAGAAATGTCTGTCGTTAAGAGATGAACGATCTAACCAGTTAATGTTCACCAGTTAAGTCACCAAGAATAATAATTTCGTTTGAGCTACCAATAGATTTAATAGTAGTACCTATGCAGTGTATTTACTCTGTAGGGGAGCTTGGGGGTCTGTAGATGTTCCCTACACTCTAAAAAGTGTATCTCAGCAGTAGTTGAAGTAGTGTAAAGTTCTGAGTGAGTTTCATTCAGATTTTTGCTTTAGTGGAGGCAATCTACATTTGTGGAGTATTTCAACTTGGAATTACATATTGTTCCCTCAGCACACATGTAACTTGCTATTGTCATTTGAGTGAACCTGCATCAATTAGATTTTTCGTGACGCTGTGCGTCTGACGTCATGACGTCTCCGCCTTCTCCAGAACTTTCTACCTGCACTTGAACCGCCATTTTCTCGGCTCAGACAACTGGGAAGAAGATAGCTAGATACTGAATTACCACTGTCTCCATCGTTTTTGAAGGTAAGTCAGAGGTAAAACCAATAATTTCATATTTAAGATAGAAAATTGTCCAACTGTGTTGTGAAAAGTAGAGTCGGGTAGCATCCGCCGCTAGCATCCGGGACAGCTAGTGGGGCTAGCAACTAGCTAGCTATCCTACTCTGCTGCATGGGGCTTCACCAGTAGTTTGCGGGCGGGACTCTGTTGGATTAATACCGTAACGTTAGTTTACAGTTGTGTATCCATGCAGTGTATTGGTGTTGGCTTAGTGTTAGTTATTTATTAGCATTAGCCCATTATCCCAAAAAGCTGGGTCGCGGTTCTCTTCAGACTTCCCTTGGGCGCGCATTTTATACACAGTATTGGTTCACATGCCTGTCGGCGCGCTCACTTCATGCGGTCACGGCCATGAGTGATGTGGAAGGTAATGTTAATTATGCTTAAACTGTGGAGCTCCGGGAATCGTGAATTTGCTACCACATGCGTCGTTTTCAATGTACTTGAAGTTAAGAGGGAAAGGAGATACACGCACGCATCGGCTGTGGGAGAGGGAGTAGATGGTGTGCGGTGCCTCGGTGGCAGGGCTGCCTTCGTATTTACGCTAGATATTATCGAGGCAGTGGTGTTAAATGTTTACTGTGTGAGGAGTTGTCTGCTGTCTTCTCTGTCCTAAATCCGTTACAGGTGCAAAACCCCACTGCACACGTCTCGCGTCGCACGCCGCCGCCATTTAGTCCGTCCTGTATGCAACTTAAGACTCTACTGGGAGCGTTTCAGAAGCGAGGGTTTAGCCCGCCAAACTTTTACGTTTACTTGCTCAGATTTGGCCATTTTCACGTTAGTATGTTCTTCTAAACAACGACCAGCAGTTTGCTCGGGGTATTTTATTTTGAAAATCCACCGGATTCTCTTAGCGGTTTCTGTGCCTGGCTTTCACCCGCTGGAGGTGCTCTGTGTAAATTGACGCGTGCTGCTCGCGTATTAAACTCGTACACAAATAAAAATAAACACTGGAATGAAAATGTCCTTTTCTTTAATATTAATTAATTCCTAGTTTTTCTTTTTTTTTTTCATGACTGGCGGTGGTTACTTCAAGCCAGGATACAACTCATTTGGACTACCAAAGGTAAGTTGTAAATCTCTTAAAATCTAATTAAAGAGGGCTGATTACATTTGATGAATGGATTTTGTGTTTAAGTGATTCGCTTTGCGTTGGGTGATGTGGCAAAACATCACATCACAATCTTAATCATGATATCCAAAAGCTGAGATGACATCTAGTCTGATATATTGTAATATTGCCCAACCCTACTCTGCGTTTTTCCAAAATTATTTATATATACGCTCAGTAAAGCGCATCTCTGTGTTTCTCCAGTGTTGTGCTTCATGTGGAGATGCAAGGACTGTGGGACGGCATTAACAAAAAAGATCTGAACTGCTCAAGCACTACAAACTGATTCATAGGCATTACGGACGGGGCCACTCATATCCATGCACTTATTTAAATTGTGCATGTAGGTTCAAGACTTGGAATGCTCTACTGAGTCATCTATCAAGAAATCACCCTGCCCAACAAGCAGTCACCAAAGCTGTGTCCACATTCACATGCTCTATTTGTGGCCATAATCAACTCTCCACAGAAAGGGAATATTTTCAACATATCTATCAGCATCTTAAAAATAAGGAGACTGTAACATGTGTGTTCCAAAACTGTGAATATAAAACCAATGTCTATGAGAACTTCAAAAGTCATAAATACAGAAAACACTCTGGTACAGTGAACACCTTCAAGCCTGGGATAAGTTCTGTTGAAGAATCTTGTGCCAGTGTTGCCAGTGATATTTCAGATGGGGAAATTATAGAGAGTAATGTAAATTTAAATTCTGCTTTTGACAATGGGGATTATGATAACTTGGAGAAGGATATTGAACTTAAAATTGCTTCAGTGGTCCTTAAGTTGGAACACATCTTCCTTGTGTCTCATGCAGCTGTAGATGAGCTTTTGCAGGAGTTAAACTATTTGATTGGTTCTCTTTCTCTGCCGATTACCCAAAAGACTATTCAACAAGTATTACAAGACAATGGATGCCAATTTGACCAGTCAGTTGTTGAAAAGCTAGCCAGTGTACTCTGTGAGGCAAACCCTGTAAAAAAAGCAATTGGAGATAAAGGTCCACTTTCCAGCGCTTGGAGGCGAAAAGCTTACTATAAGAGCCACTTTAATGTAGTGGAACCAGTGGAATATATACTTGACCAAAAGAATCATAAGTCATTCCAATATATTTCAATTTTAAAGTCTTTGCAGCATATTCTTGACTGCCAGACAATCTTGGATCAGGCTGTTAATTTGAATACTGTAGATAATCAGCCTCAGAAAACTTGCGTGGACTTATACAAAACTATCTTTGATGGTGCATTCTTCAATGAAAATGGACTGTTGTCTAAGCAGGAAAGCATTTCATTGATATTATACATTGATGAATTTGAAATATGTAATCCCCTTGGTACATCCAGGAGGAAGCATAAAATTTGTGGTTTGTACTGGATTCTGGGTAATTTGCCACCAGGCTGTAATTCTGCTTTATCCTCCATCTATTTGGCTGCTTTAATCAAAAGTAATGATCTGAAGTGCTATGGGTATCACAAAGTGTTAAAACCTTTAATTAATGATCTTGTAATTTTGGAACAGAGTGGGATATTTCTGACAAAGTTGGGCAGAACAGTAAAAGGCACAGTGCAGTGTGCGGTCGCTGACAACCTTGGTGCACACAGTATTGCTGGATTTGTTGAAAATTTCTCAGGGACATACATATGTAGATTTTGCACAGCAACAAGATCAGAGTTCCAGACTGAAGAAGTCAGAAGTAAAGTCTTTACTTTAAGAACAAAAGACATTCATGCAGATCATTTACGAATCCTTGAGGAAAACAAATTGCCCAGTTATTATGGTGTGAAATCAAAGTGTATTTTGTCAGAGCACCTCTCATATTTTGATGTTACCACTGGGTTTCCACCAGACATTGTACATGATCTTTTTTTTGAAGGAATTGTTCCTTTTGAACTTGCACTTTGCCTCAGTTTGTTAATCAAAAAAAGTATTTCACATTATGTACATTGAATGAAGCCATATCATCTTTCAACTTTAAGTGGGCTGACAAAACAAATCGACCTCATCCTGTGGCTCTCAGTTTTGCATCCAAAAAAAAACTGTTGGGGAAATGCACATGAGAACTGGAGTCTAATCAGATTTTTGCCTTTGTTCATTGGGCAAAGTGTTCCATGTGAGGAGCCTGCTTGGCAGATCTTAACAGACCTGAAGGACATTGTTGATCTCGTTGTCTGTCCTGTTCATACAGAGGACTCCATTGCATATCTTGGTTTTAAAATCTCTGAGCACAGAATTAGGTTTCAAGAGGTTTTCCCAGACTGTGATCTTAAACCAAAGCACCATTTCTTGGAACATTATCCATACTTGATCCGTAAGTTTGGGCCACTAGTTGCCCTATGGACTATGCGTTTTGAAGCAAAGCATAGCTTTTTTAAAAGAGTTGCGAGGAATATCAGATGCTTCAAAAATGTTCTTCTTTCCCTTTCACAAAGACATCAGTATCAGATTGCGCATCATTTGCATGCAAGTAGCTTTACCAAACCCCCACTGGAAGTAACCCATGTTTCCACTGTTCACATTGATGTTCTTAACAAGGACATCTCAGATGCACTGAGACAGAAGTCTCCAGATATGGACAATGTGTGCTTGGCTAAAAGTGTAGCATATAATGGACTACACTACAAGTGTGGGATGATCTTGATCCATGGCTCACTGGGAGGACTGCCAGAGTTTGGCGAAATCATCCAAATGGTGATACTGCAGGACAAACTAATCTTCATTGTGAAAAAGCTTAGTGGATGGTATATGGATCACTACAGAGCTTATGATCTCAAAACATCACCAAGCAAGGAAGTGGAACTTGTTGAGCCACAAGAACTACATGATACCTACCCACTGGCAGACTACAAAATTAGAGGGCTGCGTCTTGTCACTTTGAAAAGATATGTCCATGTTTAAAGGGTGAGGCCTCTGAATGTGATAAGTTATTTTAAGTGGGAAAACAAAAGCCAGACTCATACAATACTATTGTGTTCTCAAAACATTTATTTTATACTATAAGCCAAATTGGTGTGATGTCATTGGCAGCTAATCGGTTAATACCAAATAGTTGCAGCTCTGGGGTAGGCATTATGTTATGTAGGCATATATCATTTTTTTTTTTTTTTTTTTTTTTTAATGTAAGTTTCTGGATTCCAGTCAGTGAATGCTTATCCTCTGCTCTTTCTCTTTGCCTTCTCTCTGCTCCTCCTCATTGTCTCCTCTCTTCTCCTCCACCTCTCTTCTTCTCCTCCCCTCTCTCTCGTCTCCTCTTCTCCTCCTCCCCTCTCATTCTCTTTTCCTTCTTTCTTCTCCTCTTCTTCTCCCCTCTTTGCCTTCTCTCTTCTCGTCTCTTCTCCTCCTTGTTGTCCCCCCCCCCTCTTCTCCACCTCACCTCCTTCTCCTCCCATCTCCTCTTTTTGCCTTCTCTATTCTCCTTGTCTCATTCTTCTTCTCCTCCCCTTTCTTCCTCTTTGCCTTCTCTCTTCTCCTCTAGTTTGACAGTAAATTCTCCTAATCGGAAATAAGTCAGTGGTACCCCAGAGGGGATTTGCTTCACATGTTGATCCTTACTAACTTGTGCTCTCTTTTCAGACCACCATGGCTGGTTCAACACCTGCAAGACTGAAGATGATTTTAGGGGAGAACAACATTGAAAAACTGACTCTTCCAAATGGCATCCCAGAGTCACTAGATGACCTTCTCAGCACGATAAAGACTACCTTTGGGTTAAAGGGTAACCTCAGACTGCAATACATGGACCGAGATTTTGGCAACGACTTCTTCAATCTGAGTTCTACCACTGAACTTCAGGATTTGGGGACAATCAAGGTGATCCACCAGCAAACAAATCCACCTTTGATCAGTGACACTCAGTCCACTTCATCTCTCTCTCTTTCATTTGAGTCTGATGACAGTGCTTCGTTGGCATCAAATGACACAATTATCCTCTCATCCCCTGAGTCTGTGTCATCGCGAACACAACAGTGGCCAGCGGATTTTGCAATTCCCCAATTTTCCTATGACACGGAGTTACAGCTAGAGAAGGGGAATACTGAGTACCGTGTGAGCCAGAAAATGTTGACTGTCAGCTCCCGAATGCTGTCTGATATCCTGAAAAGAGTAGCAGAAGAAATTTACCGTTACAAGGCCTACCCAGAGGAAGCACATTTCTGCGCAGCTGCAGAGGCCCTAATCAAAAAGCACCCGTGTTTAAAAGAACCTGGATCATTCAATGGCAGCTACGGTTGGAAACAGCGACTGAAGTACAAAATGGGAAACTACAGGACTCAGCTCAAATTACAGGGGTGTCCAGAGCTGTGTGTAAACTCCTGAAATCTAAAGCTACTGCAGATGCTTTGCCTGCTAAAAAAAGTGAAGAAGCCAAAAACGGTTGAAGCCAACTTTTATCCATCCTTTCCTATTGGTGAGACTTTGGACAGCCTGGAAAAAGTGAGACTAGAACTTCTGACAGAGATCGGGATAAGGAACAACGAAAGGGTCATCATGAGACAAAATGGCTAACACGTTTGCCTACAGGCGACATGAGGTGGTAAACCAAGAACCAAGCATTCAGGATTTCAAGGACAGATGGCCTGCACTCTTCACACAGAAGGAGGCAAGTATGGAACTGAAGTGATCAAAGTCTTTTTATGCTTCAGGATTTATTTCAGTGAGCTTTCATGAATTGGTCATAACTTGATGTGGTTGAGATTGTATAACACTGAACTTAAAGGCATTTACATTTTTAATTTCCACATGTTATACTTTTTGGGGTATTGATATTTTGGCAGGTATGCTTCAAGGGTTACTTGCGTGTTTATACAGGATTTTTTTTTAGGTTAATACAGAATTCCAGAGGCTCATGGCTGTTCCTCTTGAAGACAAGTTCATGGCCCAGTTAGACATGCACTCAAGTCAGCTGATCAAAGTTATCCGTGCCAAAGGAGGAGCAACACGCCAAAAGACTGCGAACATCATGGACACATTGGACCAGGTAAATCTGTACCATCAAACAAGACCCTTCATAACTGAGGGCTGTCACAATATATCTGTATCCTTCATAAATACATTAATATGGGCAGGGCAATGCTGATCATAGCTTTCAGATGGATAAATATTTTTAGCGACTCAAACTACACCACTGAGCGCATCCCTTTTTCTTTCTATAGTGAATATCTGGGCTTGTAAATGACTGTTTGTTTTTAAATAAAGTAAGTGTAAGATAAGAGTAAGGATGTCTGTCTTATGAAAATTAGAACAATAAAATGAAAATACGTTTGTTGTTCTAGACTGTGGACATTAATCTTCGGAGGGAATGTGTGCTGAAAGCCCTCGCTGTCTTCCTGGGAGAAGATGCACATGACCTGATCAAGGAATATCTTGTAAGTTTGTATGTCAGCACATCTTGTCAAAGGGACACAAATGGTTGGGTTGCGGACATGTATTTTATTATCATGGCCATATTTCTAGGGCTGCAACTAACGATTATTTTAATAATCGATTAATCTGTCGATTATTTTTCGATGAATCGGATAAAAAAACAAAGCATTAATTTACATCAACTCAATACATACATACTTGTTGTTTTAGTTAATAGTTGTGTAAAAGTAAGTAACCCAAATAGCAGATACAGACAAGACACACACACAGACACACACACACAAACACACACACTTATTCATTAAATTATTACCATCATTGTAGTAAGTGCAAGTTAAGTTCATTTATACACCACACACTAATATATTTGTCAACAATAACTGATATGGGACAAAGCACATAATATATACATGACAACAGATTGAAAAATAAATGGGCCAAAAAAGGCGAGTGAATAAAACCATGTCTTTAGTCTTGTAAACTATACCCCCCCTGCTTTATTACTGTTATTACCGAGCTAACGCTAGCTTGTCATGCTAGTCAGCTGGATAACGAGTAAACAGCAGCACCAGAAGAGCTCCTGGAGGGACGGTACGTTCCTCCCTTCAGACAGGAACAGAAGGAGGATAGTGTAGTGACTTTACCCTGCTGTTAAACTCCCTTCCTCCTCATCAAGGACTCCAACATGTTTACGTTTTAGGTGCTGACTCATCACCGTGGTGCGCCCGTGCCATGCCGTGTCGCTTTTGCTTATCTTGCAATTAACACGTTTTTGATTGATTTAGTGTGAAATGCTCCCACACCTTGGATGACTCGGGTCGTACTGATTTCTCTCCTCCGCCGAGTGTTTCAGAACAACGTTACGGGTCTCTCCGGTCTCTCTCCGTATTTCCTCTACCCCCGCTCTGCTCTTTTTTCTTTTCTTTCGCTCCGCGCCGCTCTGCGCCGCTCTGCGCCGCTCTGCGCTGCTCCGCTCTGCGCTGCTCCGCTCTGCGCTGCTCCGCTCTGCGCTGCTCCGCTCTGCGCTGCTCCGCGCTCAACTAAATTTTTTTTTTATCTCCGCGACTGAGTGGCGTAATAGTTGCGTGACACAACGAATCGATAATGAAATTCGTTGCCAACTTTTTTAGTAATCGAATTTTATTGATTCGTTGTTGCAGCCCTACATATTTCTCCTCCCCTCTCCTCCTTGTCTCCTCTTCTTCTCCTCTCTTTGCTTTCTCTCTTCTCATTGTCTCCTGTTCTCCTCCACCTCCCCTCTTCTTCTCCTCTCTCCTTGTCCTCTTTTCCTTCTCTCTTCTCCTCCCCCCTCTCCATCTCTTGTCTTCTCCTAGATTTAGTGTACTGTAAAAGATTTTTTCCAGAACAACCATGTCAACACCTGAACCATGGTTGGATTGCTGACATGTTGTATTTATTATCGTGGTCATATTGGACATAATGTAATTCCCAGCAACCATACACAACATATTGGATCAAATATTTTTTTTAGTAAGAAGGGTTTGCCTGGTTTAGTTGATTTTACAAGTTCAAAGGAATAGTTTGACATTTTGGGAAATCTTATTTTTCTTGCTTATAGTTAGATGGTCAGATTGATGACATCTGCTGTTTGTGGTGTGTGAGAACACGCAAAGAAATAGCCCAGCACATAACACATATTGGTACAACACACAATAAGTTCATCGCAGTAAGAAGTGAGGCCAATGATGATTTATGTTTGTGTCCTGTACCCCTCTGTAGGACTCTGGAGCAGATGATGCTCAGAGAGACCTGGAGCAGCTCACCATGGCAGTGTTTGTGATTCGGAAGGAGGGGGAAGGGCTGCAGGAGCCACCTGAAGATATTGGCATCGTCATTGAGGGCGTGGAAGTGTTGCATGAACTGACTTCGGTTGCCTCAGCTTGTGCCCTTCTTCTAGGATTGATTTACGCACTCAACCTAGCTTATCCAAAACCCTTTCGCTTCACTTTTGAAGTGCTCCAAAAAATCTTCATGCAGCTTGATCAGCACAAGATGTCCCCCAAAGTCCATAATCTGTATAGCAAACTTCAAAGCTCGCAGTAACGACACACAATGGTGTATTCCGCCCCTGGACCTACAAATGGCCTTGTGCCGTCAGAATGTGAAAGAACAATAGTGTTTGGACATATAGCATGTAAAAATGTAGTCTCTTTCAGATGTTGGGCCTTTTTTATGCTCCAAGAGACTCAACAAATATTCTTCAAACTACAATTTGAAATGCTTTTATACAGATTTTGTAACTGGTTTCTAGTCCTCTTTTCCTTCTCTCATCTCCTCGTCTCCTTCTCGTCTATTTTTTTTACGGCAGAAGTTTTTTTTTTCTTTCCCAGACATATATCCTACCATTTGTAGGGAAATGTTGCATTTCAGTTTTGATATGTTCAATTATACAACAAACTGTTTTTACAGTGTGATTTTAAAATTCTAAAAGTAGTATTCATATTTTTTCATCGCTATTGATCAGCTACACTGTTCAAATGTATAATATTCATTGCCTATAGCTGGTTAAAGAAGTTTCTGTATTCTCTTGGCACTTAGTGATAGCACTGTATGTGTTGAGATTGTTAGGCATATTTGTGTTAATACTTTGTTGCACTATTTTGCACTTTTGCACAAAATAACTTTGTGGTCCTACTAAACAGTTACTTGTGCATTTTGTGCGTATGTTTTAATATTTTAACGGGTTTCTTCTCCTCCTCCTCCTCCTCCCTCTCTCTCACATATCTCCTCCTCCCCTCTCCTTCTCTCTTCTCCTCGTCTCATCTTCTCCCATCTCTTCTCCGCCTCTCTCTCTCTCTCACATATCTCCCCCCGTCTCCTTCTCCTCTTCCCCTCTCTTATACTCGTCCCCTCCTCCACTCTCTCTCTCTCTCTCTCTCTCTCACACACATATCTCTTCTCTCTTCTCCTTGTCTCCTCCTCCTCTCTCCTCTCTCTCACACATCTCCCTTCTCCTCTTCACCTCTCTTATCCTTCTCTCTTCTCCTCGTCCCCTCCTCTCTCTCTCTCTCTCTCTCTCTCTCTCTCTCTCTCTCTCTCTCTCTCTCTCTCTCTCATATCTCTTCTCCTCTCTTCTCCTTGTCTCCTCTTCTCCTTGTCTCCTCCTCCTCTCTCTCTCTCTCACACATCTCCTCTCTTCTCCTCGTCTCATCTTCTCCGCCCCTCTCTTCTCCGCCCCTCTCTTTCTCTCTTCTCCTCGTCTCCTGGCAGAAGTATTTTTTTTTTACGGCAGAAGTTTTTTTTTTTTTTTTTTTCTTTCCCAGACATATATCCTTCCATTTGTAGGGAAATGTTGCATTTCAGTTTTGATGTGTTCAATTATACAACAAACAGTGTGATTTTAGTAGTATAGCTGGTTAAAGAAGTTTCTGTATTCTCTTGGCACTTAGTGATAGCACTGTATGTGTTGAGGTTGTTAGGCATATTTGTGTTAATACTTTGTTGCACTATTTTGCACTTTGACAAAATAACTTTGTGGTCCTTTGTGCATATGTGTTTTTAAAAAGGACAAATGTGTAATGAGTTGGCCCAAAAGCTGTTTGTTATTACATTTATACAGTAAAGTATAAAAAAACATCAGATTTTGAGTTTTCTTTTTTAATATTTTCAGCCAACTTAAGATTGTAATTTTAGTTATATTGAACAAACTAATTTCGTTTTAAGGTTACTACAAAAAGTAATTTACACTAAACCATAGTATTAGGTTAGAAAAGGGCAATATTTTACTTTAGGGTTATGCAAATTATCAAGTTGGAAAAACTGAAAACTTTAAATTGACTTTGCTTAATATTAAGTCGGATTAATGCAAAGTGTTGATTTGAGAACAATTGAATTGTTAAGTACATGTGACTGAAATCGATTGTGTTTAGCTAACTTATTAACTTAATTTTAAAGAACTTAATTCATTTAGGTGTTACCAATTGAAACAATTCAATTAAGTTGGTTCAACTATTTTCTTTTTTCAGTGTATGATCAACTGTTTATTTACGTGAAAACAAATTTTTACAAAAAGACATTCAAAGTGTACAGGGTTTTCCTTTGGGGTTACAAGCTCGGATAATGAATTTGAGGAGACATAAGTGGCTACCCCTCCTCCACGAGCACCCCTATCAGCTCTATACAAAACATAACCATCAAGTTTAATTTCCTCATCTGATATATTATTATTCAACCAGGGGCCTGTTTCACAAAAGCAGAATATATAAATCCAGGACTGATAAAGCAAGGCTTGACCTAGTCTAATCTGTGCATCCTGGCTTGGTGCGTTTCACGAAGGCCAAGCCAGGCTGAGGAGGAGCGACTAGGTCGAGCCAGGCTGAACTAATTCAGATAGATGCGCGTCCACGGCTTTCCTCAAAAGACAGCGAGGTCGATCACAGGTTTACTGATACCAAAATGGAGAATACGCATTGTACATAGGCTACTTTATACAGAGTGAGCAGCAGCTTCTTGTGGAAGTATGATGACGTGAAACACATTATTTGAATAAAAAGAAAATAACACGGCCGCTGTACTGAAACAGCGAGAGAAAGCGTAGCAGACGATCACGGACCGACTGAATGCGTAAGCAGCCTAAATAGACTAGGCACTAGACACTAGAATATGAAGCGTAAATATCTCTTTCACTCTGTTCCTCCCTCTCTCTCATTGGCTAAAATATTAATTTCCTAAGTCATATTAACTTCCACTACTCGCTTTTAATGCAAAGTGTACAGAGCAGTAGTTCATAAATGTATATTTTTAGACTATCATTTAGTCTGTCCGCTCTACACGCTTTTTCTCGCGTTTTTTTATTTTTTATAGAGGACAAGTTTCCTTCTCTACATATTATATGCCTTGCTCCCTGGTATACTGTATATGGACATAGAAAATAAAGACACTGAAGAAATTGCACTGTAAAATCTAGAAACTATAAAGGTAATAAAGTGATAAATTCCATGCACACTATAAACATGAATGGAACAGAGTATATTCATCAGTTATTTCCCCCCAGGCAAAATATAAGGTCAAAAACCATTAAGGTGTCCTCTCCATGTTGTTACATGAATGTACAGTAGCCTACATCACTAGATAGTTACTGGTCCAGTGAACTAAATCTATAATTTGGGAGGATTGTACAGTTAGGATATGTTCTTAAAATTGTACAATCCTCCCAAATTATAGTCCCAGTTTACTGGACAACACAAATTGTGTGCTAAGAATGCCAAATACAATGCACATGGAAGCAGAACAAACATGATCCTTATTGTTAAAGAATAAAAAAAGAAATTATAAACTAAAATAATTTAAGGTGCATTGGGGAACTATAGAAATGTACAGCATTGTATGTATTGCCCTTAGTAACAGACTTTATTTAAAACTCATTTGAAATTTTATCAGCCTTTTCTAATTATCTCAACAACTACCATAATATATTCATCAAACTTCTTACAACAATATGAACAGCAGTCTTCATACAGCAATATAACAGTAACAATGACAAATTTATAATTATAAAAAAAAATAATGGTCACAACTTTAAATAATAACAGTACTTAAATAAACAGAAATATGCACCTGTTGTATTTTAATCCAGGCTGATAACAAAAGCGTAAAACCACTGCTGAGTGAACAGAAAAGGTTCCAGGATTAAATAAATCCTGGCTGTTAGCCTGGTCAGGACCAGGCTAGCTGCACAGAATAAATCTCCATGGTGATTTATGTGCCTCTGCTTTCGTGAAAACGAGTCAAGGCTAAATTCATCCAGGATAACCAGGAAATCCCGGCTTCATCCCTTATCTTGGTTTTGTGAAACAGGCCCCAGGTCTCAGACAGTGTGATCACAAGCATAATCACTTACAATCACAGACTGACTAGGCCAGAACATAACCGAATGCAGATACCGTCTGCTAAATTTCTCACTGTAGTTAAATGAAGTGAAAGTCTCTAAAATTAAATAGTTTTCCATGGAGAAATAATAATTTGAGTCAATTTCAATCCAAGCCATTAATGGTTGCCTATAAAATAAGATGAGTATTGGCCAATATCATTCTAATAAGAAGGAAACAAAAACAAAACAAAAAGAAACTGCTTAATAAAGAGATAGCAGGCCTACTTAAATTAACCATTCATCAACCATGGGAGCTCAAACTCATACATACATATTATCATGGCCAAAATTAGGCTAGTCGGCCTGAAAAACAGGTGACTCGACTACTCAAATGAAAATAATTAAGTTCACTTCAATAATTATAAGCCTTTCATGCCACAAATAATAGCAACAGCAACATCAAAATCAAATCAGTTAGTCTTATACCTCAAGTTAGATGAGACGAGTAAAGTCATTCATTCTGTGAGTGAGTCTCAAGATCCCGAAGGAAAGACTCCGCATCTCCAGGGCTTCTGAACAGGACTACTTTGCCCGCTGCGTTGATCCTCAGTATGGCAGGATAAAGCTTTTTCTTAATAGCATCAAACTGCAGACGTTTGAGTACAGTGCCAGCGCTGAAATCAGGGAAGATGTGGACGCGGTTGCCTTTGTACATTAATTTCTTCTTCTCACGTGAAAGACGTAGAATTAGTTGTTTATCCTGGAGGCTGAGGATTGGCCTTGGTCCAGCTTTCGGCACTTTTGTTTGTAACGTAGTGGGAGAACGGTGGGCTCTCTCAATGACTGGAGGAATGGTAAAATTCTTTTCCCCCAGGAGTAGTTGGATAAGGCCTCTCATGAAGCTGACGATATCCTGGCCCTCAGATTTTTCCGGAACATTCAAAAAGCACAGGTTGTATGCCCTACTACGATTCTCTGCATCCTCAATTTTGTCACGGAGGTAAGAGTTTTTCTCACTAGTGTTTTAACATGCTTTTGTAGTTCAGTTAAGTTGTCTTCATTTGAGCTTACTCTTTGTTCAAGTTCTGACACATGCTCACCATGTGTGGACAGTGAGCCTTGTATTGTTTGTAAGCCTGATTGAATAGTATCCATTTTCGCGTCGAGATCCAATCCAAATCCAATTTCAGTTGCTGTATAGCGTCCCAAATTGATTGATTGGAAATGAGTGTCTAATCCATTGTGGACTCTTGACACGCAGATCTCAGTTTGAATGGTGGAAACTTTGCAACAGACAATTTCTTTGCGACTAACAAGGTTCCTTTGCAACAAACAAATGTTCAGTTCATATACTGTTTGTTGCGAAATAAATAGAGCTTTAGTATTAGGGCATGAAGGCCAAAATTATGTCATTTAGCAGACTACACCTGACGCGCACGTCACTCACGTCACCATCTTGTAAGTGTGTTGCCAGCTCGGAAACTCAAACTAGGCAGCGCTAATCAAATATGAGTCAAGTTCTGTTATTGCAGCGTCTATTTCTCATCTCAAATGTTTTCAGAAACTTAATTGAAGTTGTTTGCTGTAAAATGAGAAAGTTTGTGACCTAGTCAAGCAGAAACCAAGCACCGTACCAGGCAGACCAGCCGTAGCCAACTTTCTCATTTTACAGCTAAACAGTGCACTAAAATATGTTTTGGTCTTGATTCGGTCAGCAATGCCTTGTTTAATCGCAGTTCATTGCAACTGCAAAACTGTTCATGAGCTTCTAAGGAGTTTACCTTTTTAAAGCTATAGTGCATAGTTTCTGGTCGCCCCCATGAAGAATTCTAAGTATTGACAACAACACTGTCGGCGCGTCCACATGACACATGAGGGAAAAGATGCAGACTGTGGTGTGAGCTAGAGAGAGAAAACAGAGAGGGAGTAAGGAAAATGCTTGCCATGAAGTTGCTTTTCTACCCAGGCTTCTCCTGTATGAGTCACTATCAGGCTGCGTCTGCCCACCGCTGACGGAAAATCCTGTTTGATGAAGCGCCAGTGCCTCACTAATCCAAGCCCTTTGGCAATGGAGGTCAGTGGAATCAAACTGGTTTAAAAAGAGAAACAAAGGCAGCTTTTCTTCGGCGCAGTCAATAAGAAACTCCATTTGACCTCCTACTTAGCTGATATCCTGGAAAGAAAGCCCTTCATTATTTTTTAGAATATTACTAATTTAGAGCTGGGTGTAAACTTTTGTTCTGGTGGTGTTAACAGTGAAAGGAGGGCAGCTCTGCACAGTGAACAGAGTCTTCAAAGGAAAGTTTGTGTTGTTTGACATAAGGTGGTTACTCATCAGCAGGGATATTATTAGCTAATCTTTATTCAGTTTGATAAATTAATACATTAGCTAGATCTTCCAGACAGCTGGTGGATTTTAAGATTTTTATTAGTATTATTATTATTTTTACATTTCTGTCTCACCTGTTATAGAGGTTGCAATGTCTTCAGGCAAAGCACAGTCATCAGATGTCCTGTAACATATATTGTATCATTCTTAAATGAAGTTTACAGAGTCCACAAGCATTGAAACAGTGGCAGTTTTTCTGTTGTTTTGGCTATGTAGTGTAGCAAATTGGATTTGGAATTACTGTGAAAAGAATGAGCTGATGATAGAATGGGACATTAAGCAGCTTTATCAGTGTTTGTGTGTTTTTCATTTGTTTTTATCGGTAAATGTGTTGCATGTTTTAACAGTGAGTATGTTTACATGCACACTAATATTCCACTATTATTCCGAATATGAAAATAGTCTAATTATAATTTATAATTTGATACAGGTCATGAAAATAACATATTCCATTTGGATATTCCGAATAAGGCCCTTTTCTGAAAATAGTATTTTTAGATTAAGACTAGAGATGCACCGATTACAACTTTCTAGGCCGATTCCGATTTTCTTTGAGTTAGGCCAGATTCCGATTTCATTTTTTCTAAGCACTTTACAGCACACGCAAATATTTATTTTCTATCTTTTCTTTAGTAGAACATTTTGCACAGAACATAGAACATTTTTTGAACAGATAATGGATCACTATGAAATAGAACTATATAAATTATTCCTGGTGTGGGAAATTCACACACATCTAAAGTGCAATGTTAGAACCATTTCCTTCTTTTCACATCCAATATTCAACTAAAAAAATGAGATTTTGGGTTTTGGTGTCGTCCCACTTTTTCCTTGCAGGTGTTGCATATTGCAAACTTGTTATCTTATGCACACACGATGAAGAATTTCCAAACAGCTGACATGTTGCAGGTTAATTCACGAGGTTCCCTACTAGAATGGCGCGGACACGCGCTTAACCTCGCGAGCAGGTACGCGCGACACACGGCGGAAAAGTTAAGAGAAAGGAAAAAGAGACTGTGCTGTCGCGTCCGTGTGTGCGTGCGTCCTTGAGAACTGTAACTCGTATAACTTATGTTGTCGGTTAATTGTAGCATTTGTTATACTGACCTGCCGGTTGCCGGTTGATATGGTTGTTGTACGGTAGAGATGCATGCCTAAAAGAAAAGAAGGAGAAACACACCTACTTTTAAACATTATAAAAGACATGGATATCAAGGTTTTTGGATATGCACAAACATCAACGCCGACCTTTTTAAGAAGGTGGTTGAAGGAATGAAAGAGGTCATAACTAGTCGAAAGACGAGCGCCGTGCAAATAAGTCTGAGATTCCCATACTGTCTATGGAGATTCCACGTTGCACGGCATTCGATACTGACTGGTTTCCAAGATGGCTCCCGCAAGTAAACATGAACGCGACTGTCTTTATGATCTATATTTTTAATAAACTATCTGTACACTTACAATGTTGTCAATGCTTCGGTTCACATTTAGGGACCCTCATTATGCTAACGATATGGTGTGGTGATATTTCGAGCCTTTTTAGTGGTATTAAATAACGATTTAATTTGAGTGTCCCTATACCCCAAATACTAGCATTGTAAGCTAACCAGCGGTCCGCGGTAGCCTCGTCAAAGCTCCAAACTCATTCAATTAGCATGAAAACATGTCCCAGAGAGCGACAGAGTACCGTATATACCCAAATATAAGACGAGGTTTTTGTCCTAAAAATAGGCTGAAAAATGGGGGGTCGTCTTATATTCGCGATATAGACAAAATCACGGGGGGAAAGGTAGAAAGCAGGGGAAACAGTAGAGGGCGCCAACACGATAGGCTATCTAATTACCGGTAGTGACAGTGTTATGAATTAAATAAACAATGAAGTGCCGCCATGGAGAGGTCAAGAGATTATCTTGAGAAAAGCGCTTCAAAAGTTGGTCAAATAAACCAACACGTTTGAAACAGTTATGACGCCAACTATAAACTTATGGTCGTGAATGAGGCGGAATCATCTAATAATTGCAAAGCTGCCAAAAAATTTGGAGTCACAGAATGCAACGTTCGGAGGTGGCGAGCACAAAAAGAACGACTAAAAAATACCAACAGCCAAAGGAAAGCTTTCCGTGGACCTCAAAGTGGCAAGTTTGCAGAACTTGATGACAGAATCTATGAATATGTGATAGAAAAACGTCGGGATGCGATGCCAATCACAAGAGGAATCATTCGGCTGAGGGCTCTGGAGTTAGCCGAGGAGCTGAACATACCGACAAAGAATTCAAAGCTAGCACTGGTTGGTGTACACGAATGATGCGGCGCAAAGGGCTGACACTGCGTCGTAGAACGAGTCTGGTACAGCGCCTGCCCTCTGACTTCGAGGAGAAGTTGCTGTCTTTTCAGCGATATGTGCTTAAACTGAGGAAAACTCACTCATACCCCCAGGATCAAATAGGGAATGCTGACCAAACACCAGTGTTTTTTGACATGCCAACATATGTCACTGTTGCCAAGAAAGGGGACAAATCAGTTATTGTGCGATCTACTGGAAATGAAAAAAACCGAATCACTGTAATGTTGGCGTGTCTCGCTGATGGGAACAAACTTCCCCCGTATGTGATTTTGAAACGCAAGACTATGCCGAAGGATACGATGCCAGCTGGCATTATCGTACGTGCCCAGGAAAAGGGCTGGATGGAAACTGACCTGGTAGTGGACTGGCTCAAGGTAGTGTGGGGCAGGCGCCGCGGTGCGCTTTATAAGAAGAGAAATATGCTCGTTTTGGATGCATTCCGCGGACACTTGACGGAGCCCGTCAAAACTCAGTTGCGGAAAATGAACGGCGATCTAGTGATCATACCGGGGGGGCGATGACAAGCCAGCTACAGGTATTGGATGTAGTCGTCAACAAGCCATTCAAGGATAATCTGCGCAAGAGGTACACTGAGTGGCTCCTGTCAGGCGATCACTCACTGACGCCTACTGGAAAACTTCAGAAGCCAGCAGTGCATCTGCTCTGTACTTGGATCCTCCATGCATGGGATGCCATAAGCCAAGAGAGCATCATTCATGGATTTAAAAAATGCAGCATATCAAATGCCCTTGATGGGAGCAAGAATGTGCAGCATAAAGGCCCATTTGCACTGCTGTTCTTATTGCAACCCCACAGTTTGGTTTGTTTCAAAACTTTAATGTCAGATGTGTTTGATTAAAAGCAGATGGTTATTTTTCTATATATTCACAGTACCACAATTACATACATAGGCCTTCATAATTATTGCATTTTTGTGAAAAGGTTATTCATTGTATTAATCCAAATATTTAATGAATGGTGTTAAAATGTTTTTTTCCAATGAATTATCACTAGAATTTCCCAATAAAATTATTTTCTGTTGAAAACCTGATTTTTTTTCCACAAAAATCTCTTTTATTCCCAAAAATAAGTCTGGAAAATGGGGGGTCGTCTTATATTCAGGATTGTCTTATATTCGGGTATATACGGTAGGTACACATCAGTTAATAACCCCTAGGTTCGTTTTGCACCGGAATTGCGCTTTAACACCGCAAAATAAATCCTGTCTACCTGAGTCTGTGAACCTAACCTGGTCGGGAGCATTTTTTTTTTAAATAAACCTCAAGTTTGTCTCAGTCTCCTCCCTCTGACACAGCGCTCTTTCATTTCCTCATTCATTCATTTAGTCTGTATCAGGCGCATTTTAGCGCAGTTTGTTATCTGCATGAATAAATAAACAGGGATGGTGTATTAACTGTGTTTAGTTATAAAACGTTTTTTTTCTCAAAACATGGAATTTCCTTTTGTCGACGATCCCTTTAATGAAAAAGCTGTATTACTTCGCAGGGAGTTAAACATAAGTCAGGAGATGATATTGAGGACCTGACTAGATGTATATTTATTTCCATATAACTACCTGTTTGAGCGGTATCGTTTTTCTTCACAGTCCATCAGATATGTAGATACCTTATCCGTTGTCATATCGCTAACGTCACCCGTTGGGACATGCTCTTACATCCCAGCAGATTCTTTGTGTCGCATTATGTTTTTTTGCAAACAGCAAACAACATTGGTGATGCGGAACATATTAGTAAAGCCACTGTATGCAGGGCCGTCAGAAGAGTGTGCCTCGCTCTGAAATGTTTGTTCTTTAACGTTTTTGTAGTGTTCCAGTAAGAGCCATTAAAAAGGAGTTCCACAGTATTGCAGGTGAATGATGTAAACCCTTTGAAATAAAAGATTCTAATATATAATTCTGTCAATGATGGTGCTGCAGCCTCAGAATGGGATTAGTAGGCCTAGGACTTTTTCGCCTGCATGATTGCACCTAAATTAAATAGATTATAGGTTCAATACCATTTCACCAGCAATATTATACTTGTGATTAAATATGAAATGAATACACTATATTGGAACTTACGCATTTACTCCAGCAACAATTTCTCCCACACAACTTCTCGCTCTTTTGCAGCAGCCATGTTGCTTTTTTAACCAAATATATGTTCAAACTCGCTTTATGTGCGCATGAGTATTTCCGCTGACCAGTTTGTTTGTGGTTGTTGCCATGGTGAATTGTAGTATCCTGGCTCCATTCATGCTGCCTTTTTATTGTGGTGGTGCACACGCTTAACTCTGAGTCGACCTACTCTGAGTTGGTAGAACCAACTCAAATCAGCTGTTCTGGAACCGAAAACTCTGAGTTTCCCATCTCAGGGTAAATCAACTCAGAGTTCAGGGTTAGACTCAGAGTTTGTTAAACCTCCTTCCTGAAACGGGCCCCCGGACAGCTGTATTTATTTATTATTATTGCCAAAATATATTACCCAGAGTAACACAAATGATGCATTATTTATTTAAAATAATGCAAATTACTCAACTTATTACGCAAATTACTAGTTTCTCAAAGGGGAATCTGGTGATGCATTATTTTTGTTGTGCTCGAGTAGCAATTTTAAACCTAGTTCCTCCCATGACTGTATTATAACAAGTATTACTAATTTACATTTTTTAAGCAAGAACTTTGCAGGAATCCTTTAAAGGGAAGTGTCTCATCCATCAGATCAATAGCCCTTTCTCTGAACTTGTGTCCCCACAGATTAGTCAACAGAATGCCCTGTTTGCCTCATGAAACACACACCATGGATCTCATAGAGAGCGTGTGTGTGTGTGTGTGTGAGTGAGTGAGTGAGTGAGTGAGAGAGAGAGAAAGTGAGAGAGAGAGAGAGCGAGAGAGATAAAATGGTGTGTTTGTCCTCTGTGGGGTCATAAAGTTAACAGCCATAACCAACATCATAAAGACTGATCACAGGAAGTCTTCCCTGAGGCTCACACACACACACACACACACACACACACACACACATAAAAAATAAAATAAAATCTGCCTGACACACTGCAGATCAATCCATCACAGTAGTGGCACAATGTGCTGCATGGACTGCATGCATCAGGTAACAACAGCCACTAACAGTCTGTTCCTCTGGAACAATAGGAGAACTGTATACTGGAGGAGCCTATTTAAAATAAGGTAGAGGCTTAATTAACTTCCATCTGTGAGTGAAATAATCCCCCCTTTTTAAGCCCTGATGGCTGATCTGGTGTCGCATTCAATTACAGAAGTGACTTAAGTGTTAAAAATTCATTAGGTTTAGCTGTTAGGTTTTTGGCTGATTGATATAGGCTCTAATTGATATTTTGTAAATTTAGAATCTCATCAAAAGGTTGTATGGCAACATTCAGTCCATTCTCCAATCAAAATAAATACTGTCTCTTCTTCTTGTTTTCTGTGTCACAGTCTCCTTTCCCCACTCTTTTCCTCACTTTTTCAGTTTTGAGAAAACTTTTTGACATTAAATAAATATTGGCTGTCTGCACCAGTGTTCGGAATATTCAAAACAGTGCTGCAAAAACATGGATAACACTGATGCAGGTGAAAAAACCAAAAACTGAAACTTCTAGACAGATGTTTGAAAACAAAAAAACACCTTAATTACTGTATTTTCTGTTCGGTTAACTAAGAGTAAAATTGGAAATTGTATCATGCTATAAAATCATAAAGATCTTGTGCCTGTTTGGGTTGCACATCACTGCATGTCAGGTCCTTTTATGAGCTGCTCCAGTAGAGTTAATGGCAGGTAGACACAGGACTGGTGTGTGTGATGGACACCATGCTATTGTAGAACTAACTTCAAAAAAAATGCAGGATGGGAGAGTACAACTACTGGAACTCCAATGCAGAAAACAGGGATAAATGCATAATGTATCTGTAGAGCTCACAGTCCTGATACTATGGTGATAAATTGGGGTGAGGTTTCAGTCTTTTCTAATGTATTTATACGCTTGTCTTTTAAAATGGACATTTAGCTAATTTTACATTTAAAAGTCAATTTACAAGTCACCGAGAGATCTACACAGCCTGTGAAAACAGTTGCATATTGTCTGCTTTAACTCTGGAGGAGCTTTGTCAAGTCTGGAAAATATTTAAACCTGCATTGATTGATTTTTTTGGCCACAGTGCAACAAGCTATAAACACAACATTGCTGTGTGGTCACCTTATTAAGTTGTTAATGGTGAACGTGTGAGCAAACAGTTGCCCATTTTTATATATATATATATATATATATATATATATATATATATATATATATATATATATTGTGGCATCACAAGGGGGCGTGTGGTAGAGGGACACTATGTTCCTCTACTGGAGTGGCTACCCTGTGAAAAATGGCCGCCACCCAAACTACAGGTCCCAGAATGCACCGCACAGGAAGGTGCAAATAGGCTCGTTCGAGATGAGCCAGATCTGCGCAGAATCGATCACCGGCTGATCCCGACTTGCTCTGACGTCATGCACACGTGGGCAACAATAATCTCACGAGACCAAGGCGGCCGCAGTTCTGAGACGCAGGTAGCGCAGTTGCTTTTCACCAACTGCAAGAGCCAGGCGGACGCAGGCGGACCCAGTGCATGCTGGGAAACGCCGGCCTCTCAGCTGATCGAACAGCTGATTGGTTCAGAATCGACTCAACATGATGACGTTTTATATAAACTTTTTATTGATTTTTGAATCGGAGGGATTTTAACTGCTATTTGTCTGATTCAAAGGCTTATTCTGTACAGAACACCTGTTGTGAGGCTGATAGTTACGTTTAGAAGTCAGAGAGACTAAATCTGTTCAGATTACAGATCATCTACAGTCTGTTGGCATGTAGAGCATTCTGACAGCTACTCTGTCATAATAAAAACAACTGGAGACTGTGTAGGATCTGATTTATGGGTCTGATAGCATTTTATTAAATCGGAATCGGACCACAGTGTTTATGTTACTTCCTGTTCAGCCTGAAGGCTGCTGGAATCAGATGGAAAACTGTCCGACTTGAGAGCGGATTTTGGTCACCGCCCCCGGCTGCTCCCGCCTGCTCTTGTCCGCTTTACAGGCGAGGCGCAGTTCATCTCGAACGAGCCTAATGCCTCATCCCCTTGATTACAGCAGGTTCTCATGCACTGGGAGAAGACAAAGAGAGCAGAGGCAGAGAGCAGAGGGGAAGAGTTATTGGGGAAAGAACCTAAGCTACTAGGACTTTGCTAAGCCAGGTAGTTTTACTCCCGGGAAGTTTTTGAGTTGGAGTTACTTTTTTTTGTTGTACTATTTTCTGAAAAGACTGCTTTACAATAAAACCTTTGTTTGCTTGCAACCACGTGTTGGCTGGTCTCTGCCCTACACCCCGCCTGCTGAAAAGAAAAACCTCTCATGACATCACAATATATATACACATTAGCGCATATGGAGCAACATTCACATTAATTTGGAGTCATGTTTCTGACGGATGGATGTTCAATATTCACAGTTATCTCAGCTCTGTTTTGGTCTCCACCAATTCATGAGAAACATCTGCTTTTTTAGCTGCTAAATACTCCACTATGTTCAACCAGTTAGATGCTAACATTGTCAGTGGCTTTATCAGAGCGTTTTCACTGAAGACCACTTCCTGATGCAGTTGAGATTGACGAAGGTAAAGTTAAAGACTGTAATGCCAAAACAAGGAATGAAATGCCCCAAAAAGCTCAGGGGAAGAGCAGAGTTGGGTGAATCCTCTGTGTGTTTATCACTACGACACCTTTCACATTACATGGAATCAACTGATCCATTGGTAATAGCACATGAGTAATTTCTGGTTATGGTCTGGTTTGAACCATTAATTTTATTTTCTGAGCCCACTAGATGGGACTCTTTGTTAAAAGAAAAAGGCTCAATTGGCAATTCAGTGTGCTTTCAACCCTTTGTTGAACGTGAGGCACCATCTTGTGGTCTCTGAAAATAAAGATAATGGTTCACAAACTTCATGAACCTTCATTCGACCATCCCTAGTAATTTAAGTAAACCCACAATTGAATACACCACATAACATTAGCTACAGTATGTCAGCTGTATGGGTAGTCAGCGCATCTAATAGTAAGTTAGCAAGCAATGTTGTTAGCTAACATTAATTAGAATAAAATGACATAAGATGAATGAACATTACGTGAATGAAACTTGACCTTGATTAACCGTTTACCATGATGTAGTCTAATGCTATAACAAAAAGATAAACAGTACTGCCAATTCTGACTTAATTTTCAGCACAATTACATGATGGCCAGTGATCGAAGAAGTATTCAGATCCTTTACTTAAGTAAAAGTACTAATACCACACTGTAAAAATTCTCTGTAAAAGTCCTGCATTGAAAATGTTAATGTTGAAAAGGTTAATTACCGTTTTTTTTCAACCTGGACCCTATTTTCCTATGTTTAATTGTCTAAGTGACTGATGGGAACAACAATCTTTGACATTGGTCCAGTATTAAAGGGGTGATAGAATGATTATATAGGGTATTTCACACGGTTCCTAAAGGTCTCCTGATAGGGTATGTAACATTGGTTGGACTGGAAATGACCCGGGTGCTGTTCTATGTTCCCTAATGCAACCCTGTGAAATAGCCCTGGAATGAAATGAGAGGTTTTCTCCATTATATGGTATGCACATGAATATTTACATGAGCTGCGCGCTGATTGGTTGGTTTACAACGAGGTAATGCTGCTGCACATGAGGAGAGAGGGGAGGGGCTGCTCCTCAGCTCAGACAAAGAACAGAAGAGAGAGGTGATTTGGCAGCCACAGGAGAGAAATACCTTGCGTGCTCGACAATACTGGCGTCTTTTCTACAGAAAGTCGGCAGATTTGTCGCTAGTCACTTTTGTGAAAAAAAAAAAAGTTGCTAAGGTGGTCTGAAAAGTCGCTAAATCTAGCGACAAAGTCGTGTGGTAGAGGAATCCGCTTGTCACTGTTCTTGATTATAAAGGTTTTATTACATTAAGTTTTCAGCATCAATACAAGCCCTGCAGAGCTCGGAGCGGCACAAAGCCAAAAAGGCACTTTGAGTTTTTTTTTTTTTTTTTTTTTTTGAGACATGAAATATATTTTCTGTGAAGACGTGGTGATGGGGGGTATGTTCAATTCAATTCAATTTTATTTATAGTATCAAATCATAACAGAGTTATCTCGAGACACTTTACAGATAGAGTAGGTCTAGACCACACTATAATTTCCAAAGCCCCAACAATTACAGTAATTCCCTCAAGAGCAAGCATTAGCAGTGGCTATTGCGACAGTGGCAAGGAAAACTCCCTTTTAGGAATAAACCTCGGACAGACCCAGGTAAGTCCAGGTCCTGGGTCCACCAATCAGTAGTCTCCACATAGCCCCACTGTCACAGTGCGCAGGTAGGTATAAAGAGGAGAAGGGACAGAGTGCGGGGCCAGTGTAGGTAGGAGAGACAATGGCAGTGCTGCCGGAGCAGGAATGGTTGGAGCAGCCGAGGCCCGAGAAAATATCCCCGGCTGGCAAACTTAATAGGCTCATTCCAGATCAGCCAGGTCTGCGCAGAATCGATCACCGGCGATCGCCGCCCAATGCATGCTGGTTAGATTTGTGTCCGACTTGATGCTGACTTGCTCTGACGTCATGCACACGTGAGCAACGTTAACATCACAAGATCAAGGCAGCCGCAGTTTTTAGAGCCAGGCGCCGCAGTTGCTCTCCACCGACTGCAAGACCCAGGCGGACCCAGGGCATGCTGGGAAATGCCGGCCTCTCAGCTGATCCAACAGGTGATTGGTTCAGAATCGACTCAACATGATGACGTTTTATATATTTATATATTATATAAATATTTATATATTTGTCTGATTTAAAGGCTTATTCTGTAACATGATGTGTGGCTGATAGTGATGTTTTAGAAGTCAGAGAGACAAAATCCGTTCAGATTACAGATCATCTACAGTGTGTTAATTAAAATCAGCAACCGATCGCATGTAGAGCATTTTGAGAGCTACTCTGTCATAATTAAAACAACTGGAGACTGTGTACAAGCTGATATATGGGTCTGATAACATTTTATTAAATCGGAATCGGACCACAGTGTTTCTGTGACTTCCTGTTTAGCCTGAATGCTGCTGGAAACGGCTGGAGACTGTCCGACTTGACAGCGGATTTTTGTCACCGCCGCCGGCTGCTCCCGCCTGCTCTCGTCCACTTTACAGGCGAGGCGCAGTTCATCTCGAACGAGCCTAATTTCTGCTCCGACGCATTTAAACTCATCAACTAATGTTACTGTACAAGGCACCAGAGATACAGTTTAGTTACAGTTTAGTCATCTTCCAGTGTGTCGCACACACACACACACACACACACACACACACACCAATGCAAAGTTTCGACACTTTCATTACAACTAGTGTTGTTGTAATGTTACCCTTGGGACATAAAAAAGCTCCACTTCCAGACAAGGAATCACAACTCGCGCTGTAGCTAGTTCAGTGTCTCAACGCGGGGAGATTTAGCGAAGAGTGTCAGCATTCCCTGTACAGCCTGGAACACTGGATTTACGACCGTGGTTCATTTTCAGTATCCTTGAAAAACTTCCTAACTTTCGTCTTTGTAATTGCCCTGGAAGTGCAATGTATGCTACATAACTACATGTGTGAGATCTGCGCGACCTACATTCAGAAGACCAGCTGGTCTCAGACCAGTGGTCTGTATGTACATTTTGGGGAGTGACAAAGGCACAGACCAGAGCCAATTAAGGTACAGCCACCCAGCTGACGTCAACTATTAGCTTCGTTGAGATTCGCCCGTTTTCAGCTGCAGTTTCAAATTGTGAGACTGGCATAGGAAAGGGATGTCAATGGGACTTTGAGGTTCTCTTTATGCCCATTTCACCCCCCAAACTGTCGTTATTCAACTCTGACGAGGTAAACTCGGTGTAGGAGCCATTCCTTGATCACATATTTTGTTTTGATTATTCATTACAATATGTTGTAATATGTTGTTCTGTTCGTCTTAAGGCGTCCCCTTCACAGGTCGAAAGTTATGAAATAGGATGGTGACGCGAGGGAGGTGTGGCTGACTGGTAGCACACAGCTTTTTGACCTTGTTACAAACGATCTGCTGCTCCTCTTTCTTTTGCATTCTAAAATATTCAGTCTGCCTTATAATTCATGTAGTACCAGATAAAGGATCTGTTATAATAAAGGAACATATATTATATTTTTCAACCTACCCTCTCGGATATGTTTTTATTTTTGGATTATTGGTATTGGACCAAACAAGCGTCAAAGATTCCCCCAGTCAACACCAAGGTGACAAAGAACAAACTCAAGACAAAATAGTCACTACATTAGTCAAAAAGCTAGCTTCTGGATCTTGGAAAACCTTGTGGGATACTTGAATTGGAGTTCCGAAGCCGGTGGAAAAGGAACAAAGGAAAGCCGACGCCGTAAGACGCTGAAGATGCGGTAAGCCGCTGCTACTTTAAGTTAAATAAAGTTATGTTAAATCACAAGGAACTAAGGATAAATGAACCAAAAGTTGGATGAAGTTGTTAGGTGAAAATCTCATTTGAATTTTGGACAGTTTTTGACTCAAATTTGGACGGACATTAAGTCACTAACAGAAGGAATGTGAAGCGTTGCTCGTTACTCTGCACGCACTTTTTTTTTTTTTTTTTTTTTTGGGTTAAAAGGGATGGACTGTCCGGATTTTTGTAACATTCTTGGAAAAGACTTTTAGATATTTTTGTTTTTTGGACATTATGGCTGATCAAGAAGAAACATGTTTGCAAACTGATTTAGAGAAAAACCCTCCTGATATGGAAAATGTGTCCGAAACCGAGAGTACTTTGCGTAAAGCCAGAAAGATAAAGCTTGGGCTGCTTACGCGCAAAATGAACGTTATTAAAGACGTGATGATGAAGGAGGATTCAAGTGTTAAAGAAGTGATCAAAAGTATGGAAAAGTATGGAGACTTGTTGAACGATTTTGAAGCTAGACATAAGGAGTACCAGAACGTATTGAGTGAGAAGGATCGCGAATTGGATAATGACTTGTGGTACAAACCTAAAAGAGAAATCAACGTAGCGTTTGTTGAGGAAGTGGACGATTGGCTAAGCATACATGGAAAGAAAGAAGAAGGAGAATGTGAGACGACAGTGTTTCTGTGACTTTTGCTAAAACAGCAGAAGAAACGGGATCAAAGATCTCCATAACCTCCTCCGCTTTAGGCCGTTCGGCAGCAGAAAAGGCTGCGCTAGAAATTCAATTAACGGCGCTTAAAGAAAAACACGACATAGAGAATGAGGAGGCAGAATTGGCTAAAAGACAGGAAATGTTGAGGAAGCAAAAGGAAATGCTAGACCTCAGAACTGAATTGGATGCCGCTACCGCCAAACTCAAAATATTAAGTAAAAGTAGAAGCAATGTCTCAGTGGGAGATGGAATGAATGAGTATTTAGAAAGATCACAAATGACAAAGGAACTAATTGGAAAGGAGTGTAAACCAAAGTTGGAAAATGCTCAAGGAATTCAAGATGCAAGTGTCAGACCTAAAACTCATGCCCTCCTGTCTCAACCAGTGCAACTTCATGCTGAAAAAGAGCCCTATTTTCTACCGTCAGTACGGTCATCCATCCGGCCAGATCAGTCTCCGTACATGTCCTCAGCCCAACTAATGCAGCTGCGCTCATCTCATTCACAACCCCTAAGTCAGACCCATGAGCCCCCACGACCCCGTGTGACCTCTCACCAAACGCAGCTATCTCGTTCCCTTCAGCAAACCCAAGGGTCTCCATCGCAGCCTCAACCAAGATGACAGCCTGCAGGGGACACACCCATTGCTCCTCTCGAACCCCCTATTGGGATCCCACAAGATAATGCTCAGCTCTACAAGATTCTACAGCGGCAAAATGACATCACAGCTTCATTGATAAAGCAACAGGACAAATCGTTTTTGCCACGAAAGGAGATGAAGGTATTCAATAATGACCCAATTGAGTACAGATCATTTATCACTTCATTTGAGCACGTTATTGAGAGCAAAATTGAGCATGCAAAAAGATAAACTGTATTATCTAGAGCAATACACGTCCGGTCAGTCTAGAGAGCTGGTTAAAACCTGTCTCTTCTTAGATCCAGAGAGAGGCTTTGTAAAGGCCAAAGAATTGCTCCAGGAGCACTTTGGAAATGAATACCAAATATCCAGCGCAAACATTAAAAAGGCATTGTCATGGAACCCCATTAAAGCTGAAGATTCCCAAAACTTGAAATCCTATGCTCTGTACCTCAGAGGTTGTTTGAATGCCATAGATGATATTGTATATATGGACGAATTGAATCTGGCTTCTAATCTGAAATCACTAGTCAGCAAGTTGCCTTACAAACTAAAGGAGAGATTGCGAGTCGAGGTGTGTCGCTTTCAAGAAACAACCAATCGCAGAGCCACATTAGGAACCTTAGTTGAATTCATTGAAAGGCAAGTCAAAATCTTGACGGACCCTGTCTTTGGTGATATACAAGACCCTTCACCAAGAGCACGAATTGTAAGGCCCGCCCAGTCAAGATCTTCGAAACCCAAATTCACTTACAAAGGCTTCACAAGCAATGCAACAACCGTTAATGTCAATCCTACTACTCTCAAACAGAGGGATAGCGTCTCAACATTCCAACATAAGTCATTCTGTCTGTTTTGCTCAGGAGAGCATCTACTGGGAAGCTGTTCCTGGTTTAAAAGGAAACGTCACACTGACAAAATCTCATTATTGAAAGAAAGAGGGATTTGCTTTGCATGTGTTGTTACAGGCCATATGAGCAAGGACTGCACCCAGCAACCGACATGCGTTATCTGCTAGAGGCCACACCCTACAGTACTGCACATAGGAAAAGTGGTGCAGAACAAAGGAGCAGAAACACCTGGAGAAGCGGCCGACGAGGAACCAAAAAAGGTGAACACAGGACAGGTTTCTCTTAAAGCATGCAGTCATATTGGGGCCGGTGAAGAACAGTGTTTAATGTCCATTGTGCCTGTGAAAGTAAAATTAAATAAAGGCAACACAGTCGTACAGACCTACGCCTTTCTTGACCCTGGCAGTACCGCCACATTTTGTACAGATAAATTAATACACCAACGAAATCAACAAGGGAAAAGAACCAATATTCTGTTGCGCACAATGGGCCAGGAGAGAGCTGTGACTACCAATGTCATCACTGGACTTGAAGTAAGTGGACTTCACAACAATGTGTTCATAACTCTGCCAGAGACATACACACAAGGAAAGATTCCTGTGTCAGAAAGTAACATACCCAATCAGAAAACTCTGTCAAAGAGGCCTTACCTTAGAGGTATCCAAATTTCCACCATCAATGCAGGCATTGAGTTGCTGATTGGCACAAACGCACCCAAAGCAATAGAGCCATGGCAAATCATAAACAGTGAAGGAGATGGCCCATATGCCATGAGAACAATGCTTGGATGGGTAATAAATGGGCCGTTAGGAACAGGATCTAGCAATGTCATGCCCTCCCATACAGTCAATAGGATATCAGTACATGATCTACATGAGTTGCTGATTGCCCAGTACAACACAGATTTCAGTGAAAGATTGTCTGAGGAAGTGAAAGAAATGTCCATTGAGGACAGGCGTTTTCTGAAAATAGCAGATGAATCGGCCACAATTGTGAATGGACATTACAGTCTTAAGTTACCTTTCAGGAAAGATAACGCCATGCTTCCCAATAATCGTTGCATTGTTGAGCAACGTTTGCAGAGCCTGAAAAAGAAATTCAGAAGGAACCCATCATTCAAAGAAGAATATGTCACGTTCACGACAGACATGATCAGTAAGGGATACGCAGAAAAGGTGCCTGAGGGGCAGTTGACAAGAAAAGACGGGAAAGTGTGGTACCTACCACACCATGGGGTTTATCACCCAAAGAAAGGGACATTAAGAGTGGTTTTTGACTGTGGTGCATCTTTCTGTGGAAGAGCTTTGAATGCAGAATTGCTCAAAGGACCTGACCTAACCAATAGCCTTATAGATGTGCTCAACAGATTCAGCCAAGAGCCAATAGGACTTATGGCAGACATCACCGCCATGTTCCATCAGGTGAAGGTTCCAGACAGTGGTGCTGACTTCCTGAGGTTTCTGTGGTGGCCAGAGGGAGACGTGTCCAAACCTCCTGTGGAACACAGGATGATTGTCCATCTATTTGCAGCAACGTCATCCCCCAGCTGTGCGAGTTACGCGCTTAGGAAAACAGCAGAGGACAACAGAGAGCACTTCAGGCCAGAGGTAATTGATACAATTCTGCGTAACTTTTATGTGGACGATCTGTTGAAGTCAGTGCCCACTGTACAGGAGGCAGTGCAACTCATTGCTGACGCCAAAACAGTCTGCCAAAGAGGAGGCTTTCACCTTTCAAAGTGGGCCACAAACAGCAGAGAAGTGTTGTCTCTCATTCCTGTGGAGGATAGAGCCAAAGAAATGATGGATCTCAATCTTGACAAAGACAAACTTCCAACTGAAAGGGCTTTAGGCCTGCAATGGTGCATTGAGAGTGACAACTTCACCTTTAACGCTCAGCCAAAATCACAGCCACTTACAAGAAGAGGAATGTTGTCCGCTGCCCCTGGATGACCCTGAGGTGAAAAGAATGCACACAGTGAATGTAACCTGCACAAAGGAAGAAAATGCAACACAAAAGCTGATGATTCATTTTTCTGACTGGACAAAACTCCGGCTTGCAGTTGCATGGTACCTGAAACTCAAGGAAACTTTAAAATCCCTGGTGCAAAAAAGGAAAATAGTCACTACACTCGGTTTTGCATTCTTTCACCCCTTTAAGCAAGAGCACTGCAGTCTGCAACGGCGAAACAAGCTATAATGTAAGTTATGGGGAAATTGTAAAGCATGGTATTTACGTTCACAAAAGTGCTCGTTTTGCCACTGACAATTAAGTGTCTGACAACATTATGGAAAGGATCCCTTCACAGATAGACCTTTTTAAAAACCTCTTTGAGACCTTTCTGTTTAACCAGAAATAGCTCTGAAGTCGCTAGCGCTAAACCCACCAGACTCCATTTAAAAAAGCAAAACTTTTAGCATGTATAGAGCCAACATATTTTTACATATAAATCCGTAAACTATTTGAGAAAAAAGGATCTTATTCTTTAACAGAAAGGTCAACCTCCTTAGAAATCCTTTCCATAATGTTTTCAGACACTTAGAATATTAATCTGAGCATATCAGCGGCAAAACAAACACTTTTGTAAATGTAAATACAATGCTTTACAATTGCCCCATAACTTACATTATAGCTTGTTTTGCCGCTTAGATACAAAAACATAGGAAAATGGGGGTTTTCCAGGTTGAAAAAAAACATAGTTAATTTTTAGGTAAAAGTAAGTAAGTAAGTAAAATTTATTTATACAGTGCTTTTCACAGACAGGGTTACAAAGTACTTTACAATGTGTATAGACAATAAAATAGTCTAAGAATAGAATAAAGTACAAATACAACAGATACAATTATCAGTAAATAAAAGACATAGGTTACCCAAAAGCTAGCCTGAAGTCTTCACTTGTCCCTTAAAGTGATGGTTCGGAGTAATTTCACCCTAGGGTCCTTTGCACCATGACCTCGAGCCAAACCCCCAGAAGCTTTTTTCAGCTGGGTCTAACATTGGGAGAGTTAGCGTAGCAGCGTTATCAGCTGAATAGCTTAGCGCAGGGGCTAATGGACCCACGTTTGTATCTTGTAAATGACCCCACTAATAATGCCTGAAATGATACCAAACGTCTACAGTAGTACATATAGGTTATGTACTCATAAAACGATGGATTGGAAAGTTTGTAAGTACACCACAAGTTTATGAACAATTGCCTGCTGGCTTCTGCTCTCTGCTGTTGTTGCTGCTGCCGGCAGTAAGACGAGTGCTTAGGGCTGTCTACAAATTACAACACCGAAAAGAGATGCAACAAAAATATTTTTTAATTTAACTTTTTTTTTTAACGAAGTGCTGTAGTATAACTAGCAGGAAACAAGTAATAACTGAGGTAAGTTTGGAGACATTACCTTATTTAATCATTAAATAAATAAATATTTTTGTTGTATCTTTTTTCGGTGTAGTAATTTGTAGACGGCCCTAAGCACTTGTCCAACTGCAGGTAGCAGCAGCAGCAGCAGCAGAGGAGTGCAACAGAGAGCTGAAGAAAGCAGGCACGTGTTTATAAACTTCTGGTGTACTTACAAACGTTCAAATCCATTGTTTTATGAGTACATAACCTATTTGTACTAGTGTAGAAGTTTGGTATCATTTCGGGCATTATTAGTGAGGTCATTTACGAGATACAAACGTGGGTCCATTAGCCCCTGCGCTAATAAGCTATTCAGCTTTTGACGCAACTCTACGCTAACTCTCCCAATGTTAGACCAAGGTGAAAAAAAGCTTCTGGGGGGGGGGCAAGGGGGGGTGTTTGGCTCGAGGTCATGGTGCAAAGGACCCTAGGGTGAAATTACTCCGAACCATCATTTTAAAACAATCCACATTCTCAGCAAACCTAATGCTGGTTGGAAGAGAATTCCAGAGTCTGGGTGCCACAGTATCGTCAAAGTATCATCAGGAAAATGTTCTTAAAGTATTAAAAGGAAACTTACTCAATGCAGAAAAATCCTCACATTTTAGAAACTGGAAACTATCCAGTTCTGTCAATCAACTATGTGCTAAGTCGGCTAACCAGCTGTACTTGTAGGCCTATATATTGTTCTATATATTGTTGGGTAATTTAATTTATAATAAAATATGGTAATTTACAAACTACATGTGTTTTGTGTGCAAAAATCTTAATTTTTATAGTACAATATTCTCTCTTTCTTTCTCCGAAATGTAGTGGAATAGAAGAAGAAAGTGCAGAGAAAAAAAAAGACTCAAGTGAAGTACCCCCAAGTACCTCAAATTTGTACTTAAGTATGTTACTTGGGTAAATACACTTAGTTACCAGCTGCTACAATCTGAAAGGCAGAGTCCACAAAGTGCAAAAAGATTTCAGAATCAGAATCAGCTTTATTGGCCAGTAATTTGACTCCGGTTAAACTTTGCTCTCAAAGTACACTCACTTAAAGGGATAGGCCACCGTTTGTTGAAACAGGTCTTATCCCGGTCTCCCCTCGCTGTAGATAGGTAGCCAACAAAAGACAAAAAAACAACCTAATTACTTGCACTGAGACAAAAAATGCGTTGGCCCACCTATCTACAGCCAGGGGAGACCGTGATAAGCCCTAGTTCAACAAATGGTTGCGTATTCCTTTAACATATAAAGAATAAAAACAAAAAGGACAGTAAGAATTATAAAAAAATACTGTTACATATACAGTATAACACAGTATAACAATATATTTCTCTTCTCCGTGAACCATCACCTTATCGTGGTGGAGAGGTTTGTGTGTCTCTGTGAACCTGAGGGCTGTGTTGTCTGGAGCTTTGTGCTCCTGGTAGGGTCTCCCAAGGCAAAGTGGTCTCAGGTCAGGGGCCAGACAAAGAATGGTTCAAAAACCCTATGGAAAAACAAGGTAGAGATGGAGTGACCCTGCCCGGAGGAAGCCCGGGGCCCCCGTCTGGAGCCAGGCCCAGACGGCAGGCTCGTCGGCGAGCGCCTGGTGGCCGGGTTTGCCACGGAGCCTGGCCAGGCACAGCCCGAACAAGCTACGTGGCTCCCATCTCTCCAGCCCATGGGCCCACCACCTGTGGGAGGAACCGCTGGGGTCGGGTGCGCTGCCACATGGGTGGCATGTGGCCACCCATGAGGCCACCCAGGAGTTCGGAGTATTCGGCCTCTTGGAGACCTTGAGTGGAGTCCTGCATGGGGCGCCAGTGGGGGACTCCATTGTTCTGCTGGGGGACTTCAACGCACACGTGGGCAATGATGGAGACACCTGGAGAGGCGTGATTGGGAGGAACGGCCTCCCTGATCTAAACCAGAGTGGTTGTTTGTTGTTGGACTTCTGTGCTAGTCATGGATTGTCTATAACGAACACCATGTTCGAACATAGGGATGCTGGTACCAGAGCACCCTAGGCCGAAGGTCAATGATCGATTTCATAATCGTTTCATCTGATCTGAGGCCGTATGTTTTGGACACTCGGGTGAAGAGAGGGGCAGAGCTGTCAACCGATCACCATCTGGTGGTGAGTTGGGTCAGGGGGTGGGGGAAGACTCTGGACAGACCTGGTAAGCCCAAACGTGTAGTGCGGGTAAATTGGGAACGTCTGGAGGAGGCCCCTGTCCGACAGACATTCAACTCACACATCCGGCGGAGCTTTTCGTGCATCCTTGTGGAGGCTGGGGGCATTGAACCTGAGTGGACAATGTTCAAAGTTTCCATTGCTGAAGCTGCGGCGAGGAGCTGTGGTCTTAGGTTCTTAGGTGCCTCAAGGGGCGGTAACCCACGTACACCGTGGTGGACACCGGTGGTCAGGGAAGTCGTCCGACTGAAGGAGTCTTTCCGGAGGCAGTTGCAGGGTACCGAAGGGCCCGAAGGGCTGCAGCCTCTGCCATGAAAGAGGCAAAGCAGCGGGTGTGGGAGAAGTTTAGAGAAGACATGGAGAAGGACTTTCGGTCGGCACCAAAGTGCTTCTGGAAAACTGTTCGCCACCTCAGGAGGGGGAAGCGGGGAACCATCCAAGCTGTGTACAGTAAGGATGGGACACTGTTGACCTCAACTGAGGAGGTAATAGGGCGGTGGAAAGAGCACTTTGAGGAACTCCTGAATCCGACTAATACGCCCTCTATATTAGAGGCAGAGCTGGAGGATAACGGGGGATTGTCGTCGATTTCCCAGGCGGAAGTCACTGATGTAGTCAAACAACTCCACAGTGGCAAAGCCCCGGGGGTTGATGAGTTCAGTCCAGAAATGCTCAAGGCTCTGGGTGTGGAGGGGCTGTCCTGGTTGACACGCCTCTTCAACATTGCGTGGAAGTCTGGGACGGTGCCAAAGGAGTGGCAGACTGGGGTGGTGGTTCCCCTTTAAAAAAAGGGGGACCAGAGGGGTGTGCCAATTACAGGGGTATCACACTTCTCAGCCTCCCTGGTAAAGTCTACTCCAAGGTGCTGGAAAGGAGGGTTCGGCCGATAGTTGAACCTCGGGTTGAGGAGGAACAATGCGGATTCCGTCCTGGTCGTGGAACAACGGACCAGCTCTTCACTCTCGCAAGGATCCTGGAGGGAGCCTGGGAGTATGCCCAACCAGTCTACATGTGTTTTGTGGATTTGGAGAAGGCGTATGACCGGGTCTCCCGGAAGATACTGTGGGAGGTGCTGCGGGAGTATGGGGTGAGGGGGTCTCTACTCAGGGCCATCCAATCTCTGTACGACCAAAGTGAGAGCTGTGTCCGGGTTCTCGGCAGTAAGTCGGACTCGTTTTAGGTGAGGGTTGGCCTCCGCCAGGGCTGCGCTTTGTCACCAATCCTGTTTGTAATATTTATAGACAGGATATCGAGGCGTAGTCGGGGTGGGGAGGGGTTGCAGTTCGTTGGGCTGGGGATCTCATCGCTGCTCTTTGCAGATGATGTGGTCCTGATGGCATCATCGGCCTGTGACCTTCAGCACTCACTGGATTGGTTCGCAACCGAGTGTGAAGCGGTTGGGATGAGGATCAGCACCTCTAAATCGGAGGCCATGGTTCTCAGCAGGAAACCAATGGAATGCCTTCTCCAGGTAGGGAATGAGTCTTTACCCCAAGTGAAGGAGTTCAAGTACCTTGGGGTTTTGTTCGCGAGTGAGGGGACAATGGAGCGGGAGATTGGTCGGAGAATCGGCGCAGCGGGTGCGGTATTACATTCAATCTATTGCACCGTTGTGACGAAAAGAGAGCTGAGCCAGAAGGCAAAGCTCTCGATCTACCGGTCAGTTTTCGTTCCTACCCTCACCTATGGTCGTGAAGGCTGGGTCATGACCAAAAGAACGAGATCCAGGGTACAAGCGGCCGAAATGGGTTTCCTCAAGAGGGTGGCTGGCGTCTCCCATATAGATAGGGTGAGAAGCTCAGTAATCCGTGAGGAGCTCGTAGTAGAGCCGCTGCTCCTTTGCGTTGAAAGGAGCCAGTTGAGGTGGTTCGGGCATCTGGTAAGGATGCTCCCTGGGCGCCTCCCTAGGGAGGTGTTCCAGGCACGTCCAGCTGGGAGGAGGCCTCGGGGAAGACCCAGGACTAGGTGGAGGGATTATATCTCCAACCTGGCCTGGGAACGCCTCGGGATCCCCCAGTCGGAGCTGGTTAATGTTGCTCGGGAAAGGGAAGTTTGGGGTCCCCTGCTGGAGCTGCTCCCCCCGCGACCCAACACCGGATAAGCGGACAAAGATGGATGGATGGATGGAACAATATATTTCATTGAAATCGGACAAAACCAATAACTCTGTTCTCTGTGTTTGCTGTCACTGTGGCCTCATTATAATGACTAGCCGCTATTGACTCTTAGGGGCCATTCTGTTTTTCACTCGCACAAAACAATGCAGGTAAACAATCTACCAGGAGGCCGTGTAAGGTGCTTTGGATAAAGTGCCCATCAAATGGCAGATGTGTAGGTGGTGACCTGTCTTGTCTCGGTCTTGCAAAAAAACAATTTTGTCAGACTGTGGGAGCGGAGTGTTTCTTTATTTGTTTATAGCCATCTTCACCTGAGAATTTAAGGTCTTAACTTTGGAGTTTGCTCGGTATGCTGAAGAGAGCATTAGGGGTGCTCATGTGAAGAAACGTCCCCTCTCCATGACTCTGCAGATTTGTGTTTTCCCGGGTTGAAGGGAATGGCAGAGAGAGATTGACACACCCTAGCTCCTGACAGAGAGGCAGTGATCGGCGTGAAAGCCTCTTATAGGATTCTGAAAGAATGAGATGCAGATGACAACTGAGAGATGGAAACTGCAGGATGACAACAATACACAGAGGCAAACACACACACACACACACATTCACAAATCTCATCTCTCTCACCTTCACGCTGACTTAACCTTCAGCAGCTAATGAAGATGGAAGCTGCTTTTTAGCTTTACTGATCAATATTAAGACGTGTGTGTGTGTGTGTGTGTGTGTGTGTGTGTGTGTGTGTGTGTGTGTGTGTGTGTGTGTGTGAAACCGTGTTCATCTGTGTGTGCATGAGTGTGGGTGTGTGTGTTCTTAAGCTGAATAGAGAATCTATGAGAAAATGTTTTTTTCCACCTTGCCTTACCAGCTTCTGTGCTTCGGTAGCTACAGCAACAACTCATTCTCCACACAGAGAAGACACACACAGTATAACAGACACACACTTTGTAGGTTATTTGTGTGGATGTGAAAGTGTGTGAAGGATCTTTTTTTTTTCTGAACCCAATCTCTTACATTTCCCTGCTCTCCCCCTTAGAAAGGGATAAACCATATATCTGTCTTCACATGTCCCAACCCGTTCTTACTCCCAACTCGTAAAACACTGACGCTTGGTCAGTGGCTCTCAGCGTCAGATACCGACGCAAAAATCACCCTTTAGCGTCTGTATGGAACGCGCCGGGCAGAGCAGCAGCTCGACCGCAGCGCTGTAAGATGACGTAATCATCAACAAGCTCCAGACTGCAGTGTTTCAGATTTCGAGAAGCATGCGATTCCGTAATTGCAGGTTTTTGAAGTCCAGCAAGAGAACAGGCTGAACACATTTGCCTCCCTTCATCTTAATTTTCAGCTTTTAATAATAAGGTGATTTAAGGTAGTGTTCACCAGACTCCTGATATGTATTTTCAGCTTAGCTGAGACCACGTTCAAAACAAAACAATACACAGATTAGGCAAAACTGAAGAATTTCCACAGTGAACTTTGTCAGTGAAACTGACAAGATATTGCAGGTTTAATTTCAATTCCTGACACTTCACGTTGTCCTTTATCTTTGCAGGTCCACTGGCCTAGAGGAGCCTGCCACCCTTATCAGTGTGCTTCCCACAGATGTAACACCTCTCTCTTTCTCAAGAGGAGACTGAAATCTTCCAGTAAAAGAATTAAATTCTACTATCGCTCTGCATCTTCGCCCACTCATAAACCCAAGGAGAGACTTACTTCAATGTCTCCCTCAGATAAGTGTTCCAAGGCCTAAGTAGTGAAGGTTAAAACTTAAAACAAGTGTTTACATTTCTAACTAAAGTGACTTTTTCTTTTCACAAGTTTTCAGCAGTCTCAGAGGAGCACAACACTTCACACAAGGGGTACCTTTTTGTACTGGAATAGAGGGATTTAGCCATTTAAAAGTGAGAATACAAGTAATGTATGAACAATGGACCATTCATCATACTGAGGTGATATGTGGTATTGATTGAGAAATCAATAAGGGGCTCACAAAGATTGATAAAGCACTGAGTAAATGATAAACACTGCTGCTCTTGACATTTTTACTACCAAAGCTGTTTTTGCTGCTGGATGCTGTATAATGATTATTGGATGTTCACAAAATGTACAAAATACACCAATGTGGAATGGCTTGCTTTTCTTCATCTGCATCTCCTAAAATATACATTTAACATTTACCATGATTCATCGTTAGTATACTTCATGGAAAGCGGAAGAGATTAGGGCTGTAACAAAAATCTATACTCTGTATCTGTATTGGGATTTATGCTCACAGTGGGTCTACACTCTCTTGGTCCATTAGCTTAGCATTCACTTTTGGGATGGCCCCTAACTTCAGCTTCAGTTTCCTGCCTTCTGTAACACCTTTGATATCAGATCATGAAGTTAAAAAAAACTGTGGAACATTCAATTCAATTTATATTCAGATCATAACAGTAGTTATCTCAGGACACTTTACAGATTTGAATTAATTTACAAAGACAACGATTCTCCCCAAGAGCAAGCATTTGGAGGAAAAACTCCCTTTATATAGGCAGAAACCTCGGACAGACCCTGGCTCTTGGTGGTTTTTATTCATCATTCATCATTAATAATAATTATAGCAGTTGATATGACATGCAGTGGCAACTATAGTAACAATAAAGATAGTAGAACTATGACTAGAAATAACAGTAGTAGCAGTGCAGGGCGTAGCAGGGCGTCGAGCAGGACCACGGCAGCAGCTGCAAAAAAAACAATCCAGGTGCTACCACAATTTAAGAAAATCTGCATCTCCAGGGAATAAGCTTCCCGGAGCTAAGTTAGTATTATGCATTACTGGGACATGAGTGCACACAGATGGAGAGAATCAGTCAAGCTTTAACCTGTACTGCCCAACAACTCTGGTAACAATAAAAAAGTTATTGAGAATCCACATAGATGAATATCTGAATAAGGAACTTGAAGATCATCCAGACCTGTCTTAAGACACAAAAACTAAGATTTGCATGACACGGTGTCAATGCTTCACTTCAGGCTCAGAGGCTATCGCTAGTAGTAGCATGCTGCTGGTCGTCTTGCCGTGGGATTAACTGTACTAATAAACCATAGAAACGCCGCGGCCACGCCGCTGTGACAGCTCCCCGAACGTCATTGTTGTTATCCCTCTCCGCAGCAGTCTGCTCCACTCCATATCTTTATAATGGAGCTAACTGGAGCTGACCAGAGCTAACCGGAGCTAATTGTTGCTAACCGAGCCTTCAGTTCCTGTTCTCCGTACCCGTATATCTTAACTATATGTATGGACTCAAGCCCAAATAAAACCTGTAATTTTATTAAGTTGGCTGTACAGTATACATTTTAAATTACTAGCCCAAATAAAACCTGTAATTTTATTAAGTTGGCTGTACAGTATACATTTTAAATTACAAAGATTTGTTTGAATGACATAAATCTGTTCAGATGAGATCTTAATGAGTGCAACATGGACATGTAACGTTATAGTACAAAACAGCGTGTTTAGGATACCCCAAACCCGGATTAAACACTTCAAAAAACTAACATTGATTTAACAAACGAAATGAACAATAATTAACTTTAGATAGCATTAGCATTAGCCTTAAGACCCTGACACACTAACCCGATTATCGGCCATCGGACAGTCTGGCGAGATCAGTGACTCGAGTCTGTTCTTTGTGTTCCGTTCCGTCGGAGGAGCCGTCGGCCTTCATTTGGGCCGATTTGACATGTTGAATCGGAAGGCGGGCAGTCGGACTCAATGACCAATCTGATTGGTGGAGTGCTAACCCGGAAATGACGAGTGGGATGCGCGTGACTAGAGTCTCTCAAAATCTGACGAAAATCTTTTAAACTGACCTTTGTCGATCTGAAATGAAGACAGATTCAGCAACTGCATGGCCTATTTCTCGCTTAAAATGTTTTCAGAAGCATGTTTCAGTGAACTATTTTCGTAAAATATGAGATTGTATTCCGAACGAGCCGCCGTGATGGTCTGGCTTTGAAATTCCGGAGAAGCCAGACCCACGTGACGCGTTTTGTCCAATCAGCTGGTTTTCATTTTTTGGAACGACAATACAGATTAGCGCCGCCTGCTGTTATGGAGACGTATTACGTCTCGCGCACGCGAAGAACGTACGCTCGAGTCTGCATCGCTTCGGTGTGTTCCAAGGCACTTTTTTGACCAACTCGGAGAGGCAGTCCGACTGCCTTTTCTGCCGAAGGTCGGCCGTCGGGTTGGTTTAACAGGAGTTAGGAGGAGACAACGTTGGGATAATGACAACTGTCTGTATGGATCATAGCAACTCAACCTGTGGGAAACGCTGGTATTCATTTACATCAGTGGTTCTCAAAGGTTTTGAAAACAAGGACTCCTAAACTGACACAAATTAGACCACGGACCCCCATTTGATTAGATTTTGTCCCAGGGTCCCCACCTGATGGGATTTCTGCTTTTAGATGTTTTATTACAGAAAGTCTATGAAAGCCATGACCAAAATAGTCATAGTCATCCATAGCACCTGGGGGTCCCCGGACCCCACTTTGAGAACCATTGATTTACATCTCTAGAAGAGTCCTCAATATGGTCTTCCTTCAGTTTATCTACAGTACAGAATAGGGCTGAAAAGGATATATGGGAGCTGGCTTTGACATCTGTATAAACTTTCATGTTATATTGGCAGCTGTAGCAATATAATAAGATTATGATGCTAAATTTGACTGATACAGTAATAAAACACAAGTTGGACCTACAAGGTTTCTGCAGCGCACGGATGAAATGCTTGAAGCTTAAAAAGAAATGATTGTTGGATGAAGCGGGGATCAAAGGGGCCATATTTTTGCCATCAGCCTACAGCTAAAAAGTCTTATCCGTCTGTCTTTGTGTGGGCTATTTTTACCGTCCCCCTTAATCCTTCGCTTTTTTGTTGAAAGTCCAACCTCATTACCACAGATGTTAGTCACACACAGATTTTACACACTTTTACAGATGCAGTCCATGGGTCCAAGTGTGTGAATACATTCATCATTGTATTAATGCGTGGATGTGTCCCTGTATTAGTATCCAAGTGTCATGACTTAATATGTGTGTGTGTGTGTGTGTGTGTGTGTGTGTGTGTGTGTGTGTGTGTGTGTGTGTGTGTGTGTGTGTTTGATCAAGGCGAGCAGGGTTAACACTAAGCTTGCTCCTGTCTATCACAGAGGCTAATCATGTGCTTAATAGAGCAAGTGGGATATGTTTGATTTCATATATAGAAAGAGACAAACACACATTTACCACTCTCTCTCACACACACACACACACACACACACACACACACACACACACACACACACACACAAACCCACGCAGCCACATATTACATTACGGATTACAAGTTGTCTTGCGCTAGATAGTATGACACAAATCAAATAACAGACTCACTTCTTTAATCCTTACAGTGCAAATCAGTAATCTGTAGTCTGATTCCTGGGAGCTTAAAGATGTAATTGGCCAACAATGACAGCGGGGCTGTTACGGCTTTACTTCATTTGAAATGCATAAAACTTGCAGAATATACATTTGCAGTTTGGTGTTGTAGGCTGAGTCAAAGGGGGGAAAAGTGAATGTCGGAGGGCAGCGTAGGAGTGCAATCCAACAAACTTAGAGAACTAAAGGCAATGAGATGAAAGGATGTCTGCATGCTTAGATCTCTGCCAGGGAATCTACACTGTGCGCTCTGATTAAAGTCAACTGAGCTGAGCAGAAGAAACTATAATGGACCGCTTCGTGCAGAGCTCCCTGCATGTAATTTGAACTAGCCGGCTGTTAGTCAATGTGCCTGGTGGAATCTCTTGATTGTATTCCTAAAAAGAGTTGTGAGGCCAATGAATCTATTTCCCAAGCTAAAGTGATATGCTAGAAGAGTCTTGTTACCCATGCTAACAAAGTGGTAAGGAATGGATTGATAGTATCGACCTATTAACAACCCTGGATTTTTATCTAAGGCCACCAACGTTGGTTGGGTGTTGGGCTCTGAGTGCAGGTGACCTACACTGAACACTGTACTTGAACGCATCATGTCTCGCCCGTGCAATTTCTTAGGCGAGAGAAACTACACATTCTCTCCGTCTAGGCAAACTCCCTTTCGGAGTTCCCACTGAGCTTAGTGTCTTATGACGTCAACAGAACTTCAATCAACAATCAACCGTCAAATGCATAAACTCTCTTTTTAGAATTTTAAGCACTGTTAGAATCTGAACTGCTGCTGTAGTCCCCAGGGTGGACACAACATAATGGATTCCTTCCTGAAACACACAGACACACACACACACAGATTCTTTCTAGTATAGTTAGAAGTATCCAATACAATTTCCACACAATTAACATAGGGCAATTAATTCCCTATAACTTTTTACGTACTGTGTCTACTACTGCTGTCTCACTCTTGCTGGAAGGGTGGTCACAGGGTGTCTCAAAAACCCTTTGAGGGTTCTATGATTTTTCCTCAGCTGCTACAGCCGTCCTGGCCAGTGAGTGATAACCTTTACTTCAAAAATGCAGCAGCAAATTTTGGGGACATCCCGGACAAGCTCTCAGAATGTCTTTGGCAGCAGCCCGGGTTTGAATCTGACCCATGGTCGCTTTGTTGTGTGTCATCACCTCTCTCTCTCCCTTTTCCTGTCCATCTGCACTATCTAACAAAAATCTTTTCCTACTATCTGGAAACTGTGTACAGCAAGGTTGTCTTTGTTGGTGTTTGAGGCAAGTTTATTGTAAGTGTATGACCAATTAATGTTTCCATGATGACTATCCACATTTGTGCCTTAAGAGCCCATAGAAAATGTGTATTGTATATGGATACACAATTTGTTGAAACTAAAAACATGTGAAATACAAAGTCTACCCACTGTAAGCACTGTCAAATATGGTAATAAGCTATTTTCACCTATTTAACGATTTTATTTTTAAAATCTGATGACACCAGTGTGTACCCCATCCCAAAAAACCCCAGGGTGTATCCAAAATTCTACACTACCAACTTCTACTTATGAGAAATATACCAATATATTTAAAAACTACAACTCCCACTATAGACGCGGCCCAGAACCTGTTACAAAGCTACTGTATTCTGATAAAATCCCCTGGGCCCACCCTGACTGCTTTCTGGTCCTCCCTGTGCCACCCCACTTAAAAAATCCTGGAATCGCCCTTGCATCACGGCAGCATTATGCGAGTTAAGTTAAACCACTGGAGGTCTGCAAAAACATTTTTAATTTTAAGCTTTGTGTTGAGTTTATCAACAAAAATAAAAGGTTCCTCTTTGTGTTTCATTCATCCAACAATTTTGTTTTCTGGTGTGTAATGAGCATTATAGCTTTGCAGGGCTGCTATAGTTATGTGATCATTGCTGTGGCATTTCTGTCAATTTGGTTATCACTGCTCAGTTATTTTATGTATTGTAAACATGTATACAACTAAATCTCCTAATGTGTGCTATAGGATGAAATAAAACAGCTACCAGTGGTACACAACTCACACACAATTCACAGAATCACTTCAATATTGTTGTTAGATCTATGCTAAGCAAATGCAAGTGAAATTCAGACATGCAGAGAAAGAGACAGTGATTGAAATGAAAGGAGTTCTGGCAAATTAATGCCTGCAGGACGGAGACATTATATGGGAAACATATTGGGCGTAAGATAAAGATGAAAGACAGCAGAACAGAGGAAAGAGAGAATATAGATGTGCGGTTCAAGGGATAGGCAGTGGAGGCCTAGGGATTGAAGAAGTGAGTTTGAGATTGGGAGGTCGCTGATTCAATCTGCAGGCTGGCAGGAAAAAAAAGATCTTGGTGGGAAAAGTGAAAGAGCAGTGCTTGTTGCTCTCATTACCACCACTGAGGTGCCCTTGAGCAAGGCCCTTAACCCCAACGCTGCCCTCTGTGAAGCTGCTCAGTGGCCAGCAGATCAGACTGTGGTTGTACTGGGCAGCTTCCAGGTATAAATGTGTAACTGTGAATGTGTCAGGTGATCGTTGCAAAGAAGTTGTTCTCAATCGATAAAGGTTAAAAAAAAAAAAAGTCCTCATAAATCCATTTATTTGCTGCGGCACCGGAGCAATCACGGAAGTGGAACGTCAAGGATATAGACTAGCAGGTCAGTAATGTATTGTGGCGCTAGTCCATTTAAGGGTTTAAAAACAAATAGTAAGATTTCAAAATCAATTCTATATTTCACTGGTAGCCACTGCAGGGGAGCCAGAACAGGGGGGATGTGTTGTGTTTTCATTGTTCCAGTCAGAAGTCTAGCAGCTGCCTTTTGAACCCTTTGGAGATGCAAGAGGTTGGAATGGGTCAACCCAAGATACAGGGAATTACAATATTCAAGCTGAGTAGAGAGAAAGGCCGACGGACTGACAAAGAGAGTGACACACACACACACACACACACACGTATAGGCTACAATTACCCCCGTTTTCCCTACTCATCTCGTCTCTTTCTATCGGAGAGAGCAAGAGAGAGCTGAGGGGAGAAGGATCGCTTTGTGACTGGCGCGGAGAAATATGCGTCCAGTATAAATGGCCAGATGCGTATCTACGCTTCACGGGCTATACGCGACGCTTACACTTTCACTGTGGATTCCGAATTATGTAGAATAGGTTGTCAGTCACTCCCCTCTGGTAAGAGGCTGTGAGCAGTTTCTTCCCGACTGCAGTGGGCCCAAATAACAAGCCCCGGTTCCCCAACGAACACAGACTCTACACTTTACACTAACAAACATCCTGGACTATATACATGACCCTTGTTAAACAGTTATATTGTACATACAGTATTTATTAGGTTATCGTAGCTTGCATATTTTTAATTGTAAATGTTCGATTCTATATTTATGTTCTTGTCTGTTGCAGTACTTTGCTTTATTGGTTGTCCTTATATGCACCAATCACCTAGGCAAATTACTTGTGTTACTTGGCAATAAATCCTATTCTGATTCTAATGCTCATTTCACTGGTTTGGGAGACTTAATGTTGTGAAAGACACACTCTATGCATGCACCACTTTCCACACAAACTGATATTAATAAATTGGTGCAGGCTAAGCGAGCTGCATCTGATCAAGTTGAGTGGCAAAGAGAAGAGTAACATCAAAGAGGGAATTTGGAGACTGAATCCCTTCAGTACATCATGGCTATTAGCCATCACTGGTTTCATTTTATAAAATGTATATGTCTGTTATTAACAACCTTCTCTAAAAGCGTGATTTACAGTCTGGCATGAGTACATTTCTTCTGAAGCATACAGTAATGTGTGAAAAGCACACACTAACATACTGTATGTATTGCTTTTCAAAGGGCATTGCTAATGCAAGATGAAGGAGAAAACTCTATTTTTGTGTGGAACATTATGGGGTTAGTGTTTTGCCTGAACCATATTAAACCAAACTGTGTTGAAATCCATTTCTGACTAAATGTAGGCGGGGCCATAATGCATGTACACAACATTTCATGTAAGTGAGGTGTGGCGCACTCTGTGTTCACAGATCTTTTTGTGATCTAATGAAAGTCTTTCTCTGATTTTTTAATGCAGACTTAATCCACACAGAGATTTATACATCTCACTCCAGGGTCTTAGGTACAGAATGAAGGGATATGAGGCCCCAACTTGTGTCTTCTAAGTTGGCATGCCACTCAGCTATAGTATTTTTTTATGTATTCAGACAGGGAGGCTGAGAGAAGGAACGACAGATGTAAGAAAATGTGCTGGAAGTTGATCCTTGGCCACTGGGGGTACGAGAAGCTCAAAAGTAGGGAACTTACACAGACTTTTGACTATATTCACACTGCAGCTTAGACTGTCCCAATTTAGAATATTCCCAGCTACAGTCTGTGACTCAACCCAGATCTGAACAGCCAGAATAAATGATTGGGGTGGTACTGTTATTAGACTGTACCTCTACATCTATTTTACTAAAAACATGGATTACATAAATGAAGCAGCCAGTGACGAAGCCATGAAGTATTTTTTGAAAAACACTGCAAGAAAAATAAGGACACAGACTTTTCAAACAATCAATCATTTTATTTGTCATGTGAATTCATATAAACTTCAGTGAAATGTAATCTGTTCCTTTAATTTATGCATTAGAAACAGTAATAATAGTTAATGTGTGTATGATGGGGGGGCATTTAGGATCCTTTTGGCCTGGTGTTTCTGGTATCATCTTCCTGTCCGGAACAGGGAGAAAAGGCTGTTACCCTGGTGATTTGGAGCTTTAATTATTCTCCTGGCAGGGTCGGTCACCAACTATTGCATGTTTGGCCGATCGAGCCACTCTCTGTAGGGCCTTCTGGTCCTGTTCAGTGTTGTTTCTGTTAGTGCTGGGTGGTATACCGGTTCATACCTAATACCGGTAGTATTTATTTCCTGTATGATATGAATTTTTCATATCCTGGCAAAATGGTTGGAACTTCACGTGCTCATGTGATGTTTACTCTTTTGAGCGAGGACCATTTTCTCCGCTGCACTGCTGAAAGCCAGCTAAACTGTGCTAGCAGTAGCATTAGCTTTTCAGCTGAGAATAACGATGGACAATCAAGAAACAGAGACTGGAAAATGGAAATAATGATGACACAGGAAAAAGTTGTGCCAAATAGAGGAGCTGTTTCTGTCGTTTGGAGCTTTTTTGGGTTTAAAAAAATCTGACATGGACCAAACAAACACTAGCAATTCCTTTACCACCTTAGCCAAAGACGTTGGCACACAAGACGTTGGGTGGGTGATGTAATGGATGTTGATGTTGAGGTCAACGATGGTTGTTGTTGATTATATTAGGTTGACTTTGTAAGGTTGATCTGCACTTTTCCAACCCTGTGAAGACTGTACCTGTACCTATGCTGCTACCCATGCACCTTGCATAGTAATTTTATTTCCTTTCTTCTTACAATGCAACAGCTGTGTTCCATTGTCTACTGTTGTTCAGGCACACCCTATAAACACTTCAAATACAGAAACCATGTTAGGTAAAAAATACACAAACCCTAAACACACATGCTGGAACTGTGCTGTTTTTCAAAATGTATTTGTGTTGTAGTTTTAATTTTTGTATTATATAATTTTGGTCTCAATTAACTAGTTGCCAACACCAAAAAGGCAAAGTAGAGTTTAGTGGAGTATTAACATCATTGTTAGAAAAAAATTCAGGTCTGCATCTCCCACTGTAAGGTGATTGTACACCTTACAGTACAATCACAAGTAAAAAGCAGAAAGCCATTATTATCATGCATAATGACATAGACTGATATGCATGATCTTGCCATTGCAAATCAGAGGACAGAAAGAAGACAGAAGAGCATCCCACTAATCAAGATGTCATGGATGTGGAGGTGAACGATCAAGGGTTAACTTAAGCAGAATGCACGCTCCATCCAAAAAGGGCAAAGGTTAGATTTTGATAGTAGTTGTCCGAGTACACGAATGCTCATTAATGAAGCTTTAGAAGATAGAAAATACTTGGGAGTTCTGCTTAGCAAAATCAAGTTGTGCATTTAGTGATCAATGTTTGGTTATATCCCATTGCATTGACGGTTCTCTCCAGAAGCGAATTAGACATAATTATTGCACAATTAGCTAGTTTCAAAATTGACTGAAGCTTAACAAGATAGAACAAGATTGGCAACATCTATTGGGAATCAACGTAAAGTGGCTTATTATGTGCCTGGCAGCTTACTTTGCTAAAAGCATCAAGTGCCTTAGTTTGGAGAACATAGAGCCGGCATTATGAAAGAACATGCAATTGATCTTCATTGTCTTGCCGTTTTCAACCACGAAAGGTCAGTAATATGTATTGTATATGCGAAACCCTACATCCATTAAGGCTCAAGCAAGCGATATAGACCACTTACACCAGTCCACCAGTAAGTTAATCAAATCAATTGGCAGAGTAGCTTGAGTATAATCAACATAATGGTGAGAAATCTGGAGAAAAGGAGTATTAACTGAAGTAGTCATTAATTAATTAACTGCTTGTTACATTACTAAGGAGCCTAATACAGCACCAAAGAGAGGAGATGTCCAACCAAAGAGAGAAGACATCTCAATTCAGACACTTAATGGCAATGGGTTTCTCCTCATTTTAAAACCTGGCAATGTGGGTTTGTATGAAAAAGAAGGAGGCCGGCTGGTTCACAAAATATTCCATTAGCAAGAGGATGGTTTCAATCCAATTCGATCCCGGGGTTATGTGCCCTGCACACCGCTGCTGTCCCACTCTGCTCTCTGTTTGAACTGCTTGGGCATGCACCTGGAAACTTCTTGTCTTTCAGCGCCTTGGGAGTATTTAGTAGCTTTTATTGGGAACAAGCCACAGGAAATGCAATGTGTTTGTCCCCGCTGTTAGCACTTACTGCAACTGTTTGTCAAAAGTGCATTCATAGTCACTGGTTTTCATTTTTGAAATGGAGTAATGAACAAGAGTGAGAAGGCAACACCACCAGGATACCACCAACTCTTTTCGAAAAGGAGTTCAGTTTATGGCCATAATCCCAAGATCGTTCACAGATATTCCAAGTACCCACAGTTAAAGATGGCAGTGGTGGGATTTGAGCCCATGCCTCCATAGAGATTGGAGCCTAAAGCCAGCACCTAAGACCACTTGGACACACTACTACTTTGGTAGTGTCTTATAGCTGTTTCACTTGGTCTGATTTAACGAGAAATATATCTAAGTCATGAAAACTCGAACATTCACCAGACAGGAGATGGACCTTTAACTGCTGTGGTCATGGTTCTGTAAAATCTTTACCCATAAAAAATGCCACAGCTATAATGAAGATGCAGCGCTGGAAAATGGCGAGATGCAGCAGCAGCTGAGCGAGTGACTGTGTGTGTGTGTGTGTGTGTGTGTGTGTGTGTGTGTGTGTGTTTAAACTGGTAGATGTGGCACCATTCTCAAGAGGTTGAAAAGACCGGGCCACAGTCAAGTCACTTCGTAGTAAAGTCGAAGACCTCGAGGCATAAATATTTAGGGACCGTCTCAGAAGAAAATTTACCAGTGGACCTGTATCATGTTTATGCGGTGTGTAAGAAAGCCAACCAGCGCTTGTATTTCTTTCATAAGCTTCGAAATGTATACATTGATGTGACTGCACGAGAATGTTATATTGTTGTTTTATGAAATTGCTTTTTACTTTTACTTTTGTAAGACAAAAAACGACTTCAGGGGATAGATAAAGTGTGGGGAATTTGCAGGCACTACTCTGACCGATCTCTCCAATTTATTTAAAGCGAGAGTTTTTAAGAAGGCAAAGTCAATTTTAGCAGAACCACCCTCTGTCACAGGCATTTCAGTAGCTCCCATCTGACTGTAGGTACAGGCTTCCTAGATGCAGGACTAACAGAAAAACAAAAACTTATTTATCACTGCTGCCATATGTGCACTAAGAGGTTAATCCTTTTTTATTGTTGTCTTTTGTAATGATTGTATGTGTTGGTAGCTGGCTGTATCACAAATTGCCTCTCAGAGATAATAAAGACTACCTGACCTTACATTAAGACGATCTTTAAATGAAGGCAAATAGGCAGAGTAATACAAGGAGATTTAGTGAAACCAAAGGCTGCTAGAGCACAACTGTTTGATATATAGCTACTGTTTCAACTACAGGAAACATTGAAGACGTCTCAGTTGTGACGCTTGTGGTAAGGGGTGCTTAATTGTCTGAAAACCAGGCAATGTGGGTTTGGATGATTAAGATTAAGAGCTGGTGGTTGGACCACACTCCCCTGTGCCACTCTGCTCTACAATGCCCACTACCTACTACCACAGTGGAGTTTAAGGAGACCGGTGCCTTAAGTTTACAGCGAACTGGGGTTTATCAAGTGAAGACCAGCATGTGGATGGTGGTGTGTTCCAATTAAATCTGACATAAGACTCTCTGTTTGACTGTCACTGTCTTTAAACTAGTCACATAACCTGACTAAAGCTGCCATCCTGTGTAACAGAAAACTCAGATTGGACAGATAGTCTAGCTAGCTGTCTGGATTTACCCTGCAAAGATCTGAAGATCTGAGGAGCAGTTAACCATAGTCCTTATAAATTGACCAAAGTTTAGAATGCAGAAGGTGACGGATATCCGGCTAAAAATTAGGGACATCTGGCGGAATTTCCAGCGGCACCTGAACAATCCTCATTAATCAACCGGAGTTATTACAACACAAAGAAAGCAGAAGGTAATGGACATCCAGCCGAAAAGAGGGAAATCCGGCAAAAATCCGGTGGAAATTCCGGTGGCACCAGAACAATCCCGAAAGTGGAACGTTGTGGATGTAGACAAACAGAAATATAAACATCTGGCAGTAGGTACTCAAAACCGCCTCTGTGCTAGTTCCTGCTACAGTAGGTGCCATGATGACACACACAGAGTCTTCAGGTGAAAACAGTAACAGCGTAGCTGTCGCAGCTGGTATTGACGGCCATATAAACCTTCATAAAGCTTCCATTGTTTATTTTCTGAGCCCACTAGGTGGCGCTCTCTGTTCAACAAAGGGTTGAAAGCACACTGAATTGCCATTCCTTTGACATTTTTCTTTAAACCAAGAGCACCAACTAGTGGGCTCAGAAAATAAAGAAAATAGTTCACGAAGCTTGTTTGGCCATCACTAGTGGCAGTAAAAAAATCGCGGTAGCAATCTGTTCTCATCTATGTCTCTGTTTTGAACCGAGTGCCTCTTTAGGTTCATGTGTGTGCCTCCAAAACCCAACTAATCTGCCCCGAATAGATTTATATGGAATTGAGCTTTGAAATATTACATTTCCTTTGATTCCTTTTAGGCCAAGTGTGTAGAACAAATAAACAACCTGCAAATCCAAGGACTCTCTGGCGTTTACTCTCTACATTGGGTTTGTGTGAATCAGTTTCTTTGATCATTTGCGTTGCATAAGTACTGTATCTGCCCATGTGTACGAAATGTTTCTAAAATAAGTTGAAAAGGGGAGTAGAATAACAAAAGGAAAAGTTCATTATTTCGTCTGACTGAGTCTGGTTCCGTCTCAGCCCATTTCAATGTACAAACATAAAGGGGGGGATGCAAAGAATAAAAGACAAATGTCAACACATATAGACACTTTTCTTCCACTTGTATGACCACGGTGACCAACGTCAGACCAACGTCAGACCAACGTCAGACCAACGTCAGATCAATGTCTAAAATAAAAAGGGAGCAAATCTCTTTCTTTCGGCCCCTTCCTACATTCTTTCTGTCAATCCCTAAGTACACAAGCTATTAATTCTCTGTCTCCCTCACTCCCTGCCTCGCTCTGTTCATTCCCTGATTACACACATTATTAATTAGACAGAGACCCAGGTGGTGACAGAGGAGACAGTGCAAGGCCCCAGCATGCAGCTCGCTCCCAAAGCGCGGTCCTCACTGTGCGGCTCACTTCGGGCCCCCGGCGCAAAGACCTAAGGCAGATGAAATCTCATCTCAGATTGTTTTATTGTACTTTGCTCTAAATTAATTGAAGTACACGTCTTGGAGCACCAGTCTGTGTGGCGGGGGTGGATGGGTTCCTGCACAGGGGATTTTTACAGACAGACAGAGAGAGGACTGAGCCGGCATATAACCTTTTCTGCGTCATCTCACTTTCTGTTTGATTTTGATAGACACTTTTTATTCTCTGTCTGTGAGAGAAGTTGGAGAAATGAGATTTAAGCACGCACTCTGCCGTCAAACAGTGTCATTTACTCCGCGAGTCTGGGGCTTCTTGAACATTTCACTACCTACATCTCAGGTGGGGGTGGAAAATAAGCTTTCTGACAGTTGCTGAAAACCCATCACGGCTCAAAATACAGACTGAGCTCCACTGTTTACCCAGATTACAGAAGTAAGCAAGCCTTCTGCACCCTCAAAACACATGTAACATTCATATTACTGTAAAGTATTACTGCCAGTCCTTGTATCAAAAAATCCTGTGTATGTTTGGGGATGTGTGTGGATGTGGATGGGTGTGTTTGCAGGCAGAGCCTGGTCTAATTTGCTCGCACTAAAGAATCTGGAGGTTTAAAAACCAAGGACACACACACACACACACACACCTGTCAAATCACTCTGTGCCTCATCAATATTGCTTTAATAGGTTGAAAGTTTTAGAGGGAAAAAGTTACCCTGATTAGAGACACATGCATGCACACACACCCAGAGCCATGATAACTTCCAATGTACATTTACTTCTTTCTTCCAGTTATGTGTGGGTGTGAAGAAAAACAGTAAGTAGATTACTTTGTTATGTGACAAAGTTATCTCAACTCAAAGGTCCACTTAACTAGCCTTGTTCATTTAGTTTATTTGCATTTATGAGGAATTATTGAAGGAATAGGCTACTAGCTAATCTTTGTTACTCTATGAAGACATCGGTGCCACTGTTACAGTACATTACCACAGGGTTGGTTTATATCGAAGACGTTCCACTTCCAGGATTGTTCAGGTGCCGCTGGAAATTCCGCCGGATGTCCCTAATTTTCAGCCGGATGGCCGTCCCCTTCTGCTTTCTTTGTGTTGGCATTCTAAACACCGGTGGATTTATGAGGACTATGGTTAACTACTCCTCAGATCTCTGCAGGGTAAATCCAGACAGCTAGCTAGACTATCTGTCCAATCTGAACTTTCTGTTGCATGACTAAAACAACCTATGAATGAGCACATCACCACCACCAAAACAAGTTCCTTCATTTTGCAGGGGCACCCTCATTCTGTGTAATTGGTTTAAAGAAATGGCAATAAACCAGAGCACATTTTTTCCCATCCCGGAATGCTGTGTGGACTAGCTAGACCCTCCTCTGCAGCGCTGTGGAGTAGGGTCTGGCAATGCGCTGTGGTGGAGGAGGAGGGTCTGGCGATGCGAGACTACCATAGGGCTTGCTGAGATAAGACTTTCAGGTTTTTCCCTGGATGACCAGCAAGCCATAACATGGCCAACAGGACCTCACATTGACAAAAGAAGGTAGAGGAAAATCAAAGCAACAAATTGCACCAAATTGTCACACAACAGCCTTAGTAAAATTCTTCTTTCTCGCTTACTCGCAATGTTATCATTTGTGTCATGGTACGTGTCCATAGGCGTTGTTTTCAGGGCAGGGTGGGCAGGTGGGCTTTCCACCAGCAGTTATCAGTCTCTTTTCAATGCCCACTGACAAGCAAAGAAAACAGGATCCACCATCCAACAACCGCGATGGCTGCACCTGATTGGACGAACGCTTCACATTGGGCTGTCTGCTCCCAGTTTTCAAAACAGACAATAATGGCAAATTCTTAGGAAAACTTTCTCTTATTTTATGGAAATAGTTAACTGAAAAGTGTTTCTGAAAACATTTTATGCGAGAAATTGGCTATGCAGTTGCTGAATCTGTCTTCATTTCAGATCGACAACGTTCAGTTTAAAAGATTTCCATGACTTTCTGAGAGCCGTCGAGCCGAGCTGGACACTCCTCAATTGCATAAAGTAGACTGGATTCAACTTTATGCAAATGAGGAGCAGGAGAATCCATGCCCTGCTTCCAGAAAGTCCTTGCACCGCTCCCAGAATGCATTGCACGGCTGCTCACATAAAGAACAAATAGGAAACGTGGTAATGGCACTTGACAGTGGACACGTACTATAAGTAAATGAAAAGTGTCTGCTCAATTCTTTAAGGTGTTATTTAGGGTTCAAAATGCTCAGGCTAGGTAGAATTAGGGTTAAGATTGGGATAACTACTCTACTGTTCACTTATTTCTACTTAATTCCCAAGAAAAGCCTAAATTATATGACATTTGCCTTCATGTTTCCATCTGTTTTAATACAGATGTGACCAGTCGCCTGCTGGAAGCCTTGGACTTCCATTGTTCTCAAAACCAATTAAGAAGCAGCTTGCAGACACTGCTGCCTTGACTGATGTAATCCATCATGGTATACAACACCCATGTTGTATTTTCTACTAACGTCACTTTATAAAACCAAAGTGGTTGCACTGTACCAGAGCTGGGAACAGATCACTGTGTCCATCAGACATCACCCCTACTCGAGTCCTCTTTACCTTCTCTGCCTCCACAACATGTGCAGTATTTGCGAAAATGTGATGAATCATGCCAAGAAACATGATAATTAGCTGCAATAGGAGTGATTTTTTTGATAATGGAAATGATGGATTGTATTCAGTGCAGCAGTTTGTCTCAGTAAGACGATTTTAATGGATTTTAAAAACAATGGCAGCCAAATATTTCAAACCTTCAGTAGAACAAGCAGATCAAGTTGTTGGAATATTACTATTGGGATTATTATTGAAATGGATTAAGGTTTCAATCCTTAGACCTGCAATAACTGATTTTTTGTTGTCCACTTGGGGGAAGCAGAAAAAAGATTCAGTTGATAATTCTCTGTAGGTTCATTACTACGAGCGACCCCTTTCATATGTGTTCATATTGTCATTTGATAAATTGTTATTGTCAAAAATATTGATTAGGGCTGAACGAATAATCGTTTTCGAAACACAAATGGTGTAACATTTGGTATAACATTTTTCATTCCTCTTTTTATTATTATATTTACTGTTTTTTCATAAGATAAATGCTGGACTCATGTTACATATCACAGATTGTTTACAGAAATGTCATATTTTAAGGGGATTTTATTTTTAATTACTTTATTTAACATGATCGTAGAAGGTGCTATATGTAGATGAGGATGATGTCAGTTTACAGGAAATACTGATATTTCTTTATTGGAGTTTTTATTATTATAACTAGCTTTTGTGATAAGTGTTCTGTGTTTGACTGTTCAGTGACCCATGCTTATTAAAAGAAAAACACTTATTGCTGGTTACACAGTGAACATTGAACTTAAGCTAAACTTTAAAAAAAAAATAATTGCAAATCGAATCGTAATTGCAATATCTGGCATATATATATATATATATATATATATATATATATATATATATATATATATATATATATATAATATTGATCATGAAAATCCACTCCATCTGTGATACTAGCTGATACTATACTTATCTCATTGATAACAGCATCAATGTTTACTGGCCACTCTCTTTCCAGCAGCACGGGGGGGAGGCCATAGGAAATGCATTGTGTTTGCCGCCGCGGCAACTCTATCAAAAATTCATCTTCAAAACAATACAACAGCCTTTTGCATCAGTGGAGAAGTTTTTGAAATGGAGTAACAGTCAGGAGCAGCCACAGTCAGCTGTGACAGATGGCACACCTGCAACTCCTCAGCAAGGTGACCGACTTTACTGTGGACTGCTTTCGTGTGGACAACTACTTGCACTGTGCGCAACAATTATTGTATTTGACTCCTTTATCAAATTTGAGTTTGTTTGGCAGCACTGTGATCAGATACACTAGCTGCTATTCTTTTATTTTACATTACATTACATGTCATGTAGCTGAAGCTTTTATCCAAAGTGACTTCCAATTAAGTGCTTTCAACCTTGAAGGTGCCGCCAGACAAGTAGTAAGTGCAAGTACATTAGCTTTAAATAAGAAAAACTACAAAGAGCCATATGAAAGTGCAGCTCTAAGAATATATATATATATATATATATATATATATATATATATATATATATATATATATATATATGGCATCAAAACTATGAATGAACACATATAGAATTATGTACTTAACAAAAAAGTGTGAAATAACTGAAAACATGTCTTATATTTTAGATTCCTCAAAGTAGCCACCCTTTGCTTTTTTTGATAACTCTGCAAACCCTTGGTGTTCTCTCAATGAGCTTCATGAGGTAGTCACCTGAAATGGTTTTCAATTCACAGGTGTGCTTTGTCAGGGTTAATTAGTGGAAGTTTTTCCCTTATTAATAAAAAAAGCAAAGGGTGGCTACTTTTTAGGAATCTAAAATATAAGACATGTTTTCAGTTATTTCACACTTTTTTGTTAAGTACATAATTCCACATGTGTTCATTCATAGTTTTGATGCCTTCAGTGAGAATCTACAATGTAAATAGTCATGAAAATAAAAAGGAAACTCACTGAATGAGAAGGTGTGTATATATATATATATATATATATATATATATATATATATATACATTCCGAGATGCAATCGGAAGAGATGTGTTTTTAGCCTTTGGCAGAAGATGCGTAGGTTTCGACCATCCTGATGTCAATAGGGAGCTCATTCCACCATTTAGGAGCCAGGACAGAGTCAGGATTTTGTTGAGTGATTGGTTGTCACTCGCTGTGAGGGGGCAGCAAGCAGGTTGGCTGATGCAGAGCGGAGTGGGCGGGTTGGTGTATAGGGTGTCACCATGTCCTGGATGCAAAGTAGCTGTTCAACCAGAGGTAAAGAGTTTAATGCTGTAGTAGTGTTAAACCGTACTTGCAGTTACCACAGTAACCACAGGAGTCGCCATATCAACCAGGATGGAAATCTTCAAGGTTACCACTTTAAGTGTGAAGGCTTTGGCATTTAATAGAGGATTGTTGTGAATGATTGAATGATGTCAGTTGAAATCTTTACATGAACAGCAACAGAGACATATTGTATAGTACGTGAAAGTGCATGTTAAGTGCGTCTCTTAGCTGTTATGGCTGAGACACAATTTTCACTATTTTCTGAGCCCACTAGATGGTGCTCTCTGTTCAACAAAGGGTTGAAAGAACATTCCTTTAACCTTTTTCTTTAAACCAAGAGCGCCATCTAGTGAGCTCAGAAAATAAAGAAAATGGTTCACGAAGTTTCATGAATAGGGTTGGGCATCGTTTGGATTGCGATTGCGATTCTTCCTTTCGATTCCGGTTCTTATCGATTCTCGATTCCAAGTCATTGAGGGGTGGAGTTGAAACGGGTCACATGCTTATTTCACAAATAAGAGGAAATTTTATTTTGATTCAATCGTGGGTTGCAGTTTTACCGGGCTTTTTCAACGTAAAATAAAGCCACACTAGAGCGCTGCTTACTGTGCTCCATGGCTGCAACACAACAAGCACTTGGCCGCTGCGGAAACCAAAACTTGCGCATGTTAAATTTGGAACCCACGATCAGATTTGAAACCAAATCCTCCAAACGATTCCAATAAAGAAACGATATCACTGGAATCATAATTTTTGAAATGAAGCTTCATTTGCCCATCAGTAATTCACATAGAGAAGCTGCGAGCACAAACCTTACTAAGCCAGTGCCAGTGTGTGTGTGTGTGTGTGTGTGTGTGTGTGTGTGTGTGTGTGTGTGTGTGTGTGTGTGTGTGTGCGCGTGTGCGTGCGTGGCGGGTCCCCATGGTAACCACGTGGAGGAATGGTTTGTTTTGCCACCTGACTCTTTTGAGGCATGCCATCTGGTACCATAGTACAGAAATGTGTGTGTGTGTGTGTGTGTGTGTGTGTGTGTGTGTTTCAGGAAGACATGAGAGTTAGTGTGCAGTTTACCCACATATGCATACTAGATGGAAGCAAAGTGATGTGAAATAAACTGTGTGCAGCAACTGTGTACGTATGGCTCTTGGGATATTAACAGTTTGTCTTAGGGGGCTGCGAGAGAGAAAGAGCGAGAGATAGACACAGAGAGAGAGAGAGAGAGAGAGAGAGAGAGAGAGAGAGAGAGAGAGTAATAAGGTGTTATCCACTGACCTTGAAGAGTAGCACCAGGAGGCGAAGCAACATTGGTATTTAGGCACTCAACGATGCCACAGGGGCAGTCATTTATTGTGTGTGTGTGTGTGTGTGTGTGTGCGTGCATGTGTCTGTTCATCCATCTGTTGTGTCCACCCCGGGGACTACAGCAGCAGTTCTGATTCTCACACACACACACACACACACACACACACACACACACACACACACACACAGATAGAGAAGTTGGGAGAGGATGGGTACATCGAAACAAATTAACCGATTGTGTTTATGATGAAGCTGTGTTAATTAAACATCACTAAAGGAAATCCGGTGTGAGAGCAGTAAATAAAAATGCTGCAACCCTGGAGCCAGTGCAGAGTGTTTCGCTCTAGAACATTTCTGCAGGGCAGGTGTAATAACGTTTGATCCTAACTATATCCATTTATTCATTAGTTTAATTAACTTAAACACTGTCCGAGAACACAGGCTCTGCATTGTATGTTATATTGTCTATCGTCTTGTGGGTCAGATCTTATAGAAAGCTCCACAGCACGACAAGCACATTATTTATGATAAGCTGCAAAACGCTTGGAGGGGGACCAGGCCAGGCAGCGCGCCTGCAGAGGGGAGATCTGTATCAGCCGAGCTGCAGACATCTCAGATTCAGTCGTTCCACTACAGCTGGTTATCTGCAGGCAGTACGTAACACACACACGTCTGCATACACAAACACATGGGTGGTCATTTTACAAACCCCCGTACGATGCCGCAACCAGCATGCACATTCGGAATGATATCATGGGGATGATAAGGAGGTTTTATGGAGAAGCACTTGTGCTGCAGGGTTGAAGTTCAGACTTAAAGAGAAACCCACGGAGACCCACAGAGACTAGATTTCCACCAACACGGACAGAGTTTTTCAGTCTCGACAGTGTGTATTACCATGATACGTGACCTAGACTCAGTGCTGGCCAGCTCTCTCCTCTTTCCTTCCTCTTCGACGTTTCTTCCTTTTTTGAATTTCGTTTCCCATGTTTTCTCCTCATCCTCAAGTTTTTTGAGGTGGCACTAGCTCAGTCTGTATATAGGGAGTTGGGTTAGGAACCGGAGGATTGCTGGGTCAAGTCCCCCTTATGGACCAAAGTATGGTGGTGGACTGGTAGCTGGAGAGGTGCCAGTTCACCACCTGGGCACTGCCAAGGTGCTCTTGAGCAAAACTGTGGCGCAGCCGGCACATAGCACTGATGTGCCCGGTGGAAAATCTGGGCTGAGGTGGGCCGAATGAAACCTGGTTGCTGAGCTAGCCACCTGTGAAATTAACTCTAGAGACCAAAACTGTTTTTTGTAAACATTGTTTATTTGAGGGCAAGGGCTGGGTTTTTTTCCACTTTTTTTCGTGCGCTTGCGACTTACAATGACTTACAAAGATACATAACAGCTACAAGTGTATGCACTACAGGATTTACCCTTTTATAATTTTTCGACAGGAGAAACAGCAAACAGCCAGCCACAAATAGTCTATAAACAAAGCATCAGGCTGTCTTTGAGATTTCACATGAACAACGGTCAAAGTGACTCAGGCTACCGAAGAATAACATAATTCCTTCGTTCAATTAGACCTTAGCGACGCACCACAAGCTTCCATCCTTAACAAACAGCCGTATATGGGCTCTTCCAGTCTCTCCACTGCTGGCTGTTCCAATTTAACGGGAGAGAGAGAGGAGCAAGAGGGGTTAGGATCATCTTCAGCCAGAGAGGACATTATATCTTCAGCTTCTTCTTGCGTTGTCACCCCGGTTGGAGGTGTGTTAACAGGGCTTGCTGCAGGTGAATCGGTACACAATTTCTTAGTTAAACCAAAATGAATTAAACTGCCTTGTTTTCTTTTTGCCATGGCTATATGACGCTTACTGCAGAATGGATTTCAAGGACTTTGCACACCGATTAATGGCCTCCAGTGTTTATGTTTTTTCTGCAAATCTTTGAGTTAACATGTACTAAACAGGAGTTGAATTTGCACCGCAGCGCCGGCACGCCTTGATGCTCATAACAAGAATAGCATGTATAGTTATCTTTATTGAAGTGAATTAGGTTTAAATCGCCGTCATGCATAAAAGAATATATTTGCAATTTTACACATAATAATCCACGATGCTCACATTACACAAACCTGAAATTGCACGTCAAAATTACACATTGTCAGTATTTCAAGAGACCCCCCCAAAATTTCACAAATCACGTTTTTAGGGGAGCCCATGTCTTATTAAGGGGAGCCGAGCTCCCCCTAGCTCCCCTGTAGTTCGCACCCTGCAGTGTTCTACAAGCAGGACTGAGCCTGCATTGTTTCAGATGCACTTAAAGCTCCAAACACTGCAGCAGCCTGCACACAATCTAACTGACTGACTGACTGACTGACTCAATGTAACACACACACACACACACACACACACACACACACAACCATACACACCACATAGAATCAGGAAGTGTGTTCAGTGACACACAGTCCACCTTTAAAAGCCAAGGGAATGCATGTGTCAACTGTAAAAAAGACTTCAGATACTGCATGTGAAGCACTATGAATGTGAAAGATGCACACACACACACGCACACACACACACACACACACACACATATGCACATAGAGATAAGCAGGAGAAAACATGTTTAATTCATAGCTTTAACTGAGAGGGACTTATCTGGTTTGTGGGGGCGGTGAAGATAACACACACACACACACACACACACACACACATAAGAGCCATACACAGACAAAAAGCACAAAGAGATGCTAAAATGTAAGTTAACACACATGCACACACACAAACAAACTCAAAGATATCTGAATACAGCCAAAAACACAGAACAGAGGCAAGGTCTTGCCATCCTCAGAGAGCAGGGATAAGACAGCTTAGAGACAAAGGGAAATGTAAGATAATGATTTCACTGGCTTCACGGGCGGAGGGATGGATTTGACTCGCACTGATCAAAATGCCACGGTTTCCAATATGACATGGATGAAGATATGAGCCACAAACCCACTAGGTCTCTTTGTGGGCAGCAGGGACGTACACATGTAGTGGCCAAAGTGACTCGAGGTGCTGCCCATCTACCCTTTTTGGAATAAGTGCCCCTTAACAGTATTACCAGAGACGGTTTAGAACCGAGACGCAGAGTAGTTTCCTGTATCTTTATCACGTGGGCTCTGCCACTGCCTTAGGAGACTAGCGGCAGCATATATATAGAACAACATTTATTGTTTTATAGCTATGAGTGGCAGGTCCATAGTGTATTGATTCCAATGGGAGAAGTGAACGTGAACACAGATTATGAGCGATTTTTTTGCCCCATAGTCACCAAAAGTAAATAGTGGACCCATTCTTCACAAGCCACATATCTCCATAACATTCTGACACTAAAATGTAATTTTTAAGATGGATAAATCAAGAGAAAATTAACTTTGTTTAAGACCTGTTTCTGTCTCAGGACCAGACTCTCGCGCAATCTGGCAACACAGATAAGCTAACGTCAAATAAAGTTTGTGCGTCTTTTAGCTGTGTAGATATCTAATGTTAGCAAAAGAAAATAATAAATTATTAGTGGAATATTGGATCCTGTGAAACACGCGCCCCGTGTTTCAAATCTACAGAAGAGAAAACAGTGCTTCTCTACAAGAAAATCGGACAACATTCGGACATTTTCATTGAGTCAAGTCGACTGAACTTGCTCCCCGCTGCCCTTGGGATCAACAAGCTTTTCCGTTTTATTAATGAGTGAAGGCTAGTTGTTGCCATTGTTTTGCAATTAATGTGATCGGACCGCTGTGTCCCAGTTTTGCTGTGAATGTATCATTTGATCAATTGAATTGAAATTGAATTGAGATTGTGGCTTTATTGGAAATGTACATGCTACACAGCTCCCGCAGTGGAGCTTAGTTACTGTACTGAGCGAGAGAATAAACCGTCTGTTTGTCATTTGGGCCACAGCCCCGCGGTGCAACAGGACCTATGCCTCGCGGCCCTGTGCAAACAAAGGAACCGGTTATTCTTTCAGCGAACAGATCAGCGGTTAGCTTACCAGAGAGGCTAAACATATAAACATCCCCTCGTTAGCCAAGCTTCTCAGATTTCGGCCGTAACATCACGTTAGGCACAGAGTCGTGAGTGAACGAGAGGGTGGTTATTATCAGAACCTCAAAAACCATGACTCTTTGTTTCTCTCTCTAAGTGTGCTTTCTTTCTTCTTACATACTAACCAAACACATAAGCTAACGGCTAACCCCTAGTCACGTGGCATGTAACAAAGCTTCATACACGCGCCATTTTGAACAGCTGGCTTGCAGCCATTTTTGATGTTTTAGTATTGAACTACAAAGGGTCTCACATCCGGCGGTGTGTCATCCGCCGTCTTGATCACGTGGCTTAGCTACCCACACAGTCTCGTCACTCCTTCCTCCTCCTCACACACACACACACACACACACACACACACACACACACACACACACAGACAGACAAGACACATGCTCACCACGTTTGCTGTTTTTGCTTTCGTTGTAGTTTGTAACAGGTAATAGGTTTATTGATTGAAGAACTACTGATTGACAATTAATAGTTTGAAAGTTAAATAAATTGTATTATACTTTAAATAGCAGTTGTTGATTATTTGGTCAGTGCACGAATGTCACCCTTCTTTTGTTGCTTCAAAGATTCCAGATGAATTAATCAAATTAATTAAGATCTGTATTTTAAAATGAACACCACCTATGAGGCTGTTTCACAGTTCAGTTATTGGTCCCTGATTCCAGGGTGGTGCAACGTTTTGATTGTTTGTGAATTTGGTAAAGTTATTAATGCACATATTCATAACTTTATTAATATTGATAAAACATCTTTGATAATTGCCAATAATTGAATCTGTACCCCTACCAATCCCCAACACTTCTTTCTTTAGCAATAGAGAATAATTTCCTAATTAGTTCATTAGCACATAGTGCACCACGCAGAGCCTTCAGTGTGTTTGGTTTGGTTGTCAGTGTGTTATTAGCCTGAACCCTTGCAATGTGTGTAAAGATTTTGTCAGAGCTTATATCATTTCTTACAAAGTACTGTTGCCCATGGAAACATTTTCTTCCTGATTTTATCAAGTTGCATTCTAAATCTTGGAGCTTCTAGGTGCTTTACACCATGAATCTTGAAGTGTTGATTGTGGTTAGTTAAGCGTGTGTAGTTTTACAATAAGGGGATAGAGTGTCAGATATTGCTACTCGTCGCGGTCGGGCAGAAAACTTGTATCTTCATATTTCGTCATTTTCATAATTATTATTTTTTTTAAATCGATGCTATTGGTCTCTCTTTACGTCTGTTTGTGGGTTTTACAAATATTCAAACACTGATGAGGCAATTTTGTCTTATTTTATCTGATTTTGTCTGACCTCAATAAAGTTTTTTCAAATTAGCCTATTTTCATTTCCTGAAAAACAATCGTTTTGGACATATAAGGTTTTCACCCGACATCGACGTACTGTTAATAGTCTAAAAGCTCTTATATACTAGACGCAGCCCAGCTTGCGCGTGCAAATGTGACGTCATGGGATCACCGTAACTATTTGTACACGCGCTGGTGCTCGCGACATTAGTTGCAATCTTCTCCTGAACAGAGGTGGCGCTAATGAGCAAAGGCTACCGACTATGCTCTTTCTACGGACTAGAAAAAGAAGAAAAGGGTAAACAACGGCAGAACAGAACTGGCAGCAGCATTGCCGTCAATGCTTCGATTTGATTCGATGACCTACTTCGTCAGATCAAGCCTTCACCATAAAAGAACTCATCTTAACCCAGTAAGTTTACCAGACAGACTTGCAGTCACTCTGAGAGTCCTGGCATCCGGTTGTCGGCGAACTCGTTCAGGCCTCCTGTTTCCACTTTGTCGCACGCCGCTGAAAAAAAAGAGCTGTGCGCGACCTCTGTTTGCACGCCATAAATCCGGGCACGCCGGCAGGATATTACGTCATTTTGACATCACAATGGCGCGTGCCACCTTGGCTGTGGCTAGTATACCGTACATTTAAGCGTAATAAAGGTATATTAGATGAATAGGTTGGCCCTCTCAATGACTCGTTCAGATCCATATTCAAGTATGCTTGGTGGTGGTGATTGCGCGGTGGATGTGACACATGCCTTTGGTGTGGGAGATCTGGGTCCGATTCCCACTGCGGTACATCAACCAATGAGCAAGACACTTGACCCCTATTTGCTCCAGAGGCGTGCAACCTCTTGGATAAAAGCGTCAGCTAAATTACATGTAATGTAATAATATCTGTGAAATATACTTAAAATGTGATAAGTAAAAGTACTCATTGTGCAGTCAGTGTTTAACTGTTATATGTTTTGGATTAATATTACTGCTGCATGAATGTGTCTGTTGCATTATCATGCTGCAGATGTTTACAGTTGTGCTAATTTTAACTCCTTTATATACTGTTGAGCGGTTAAATCTACAGCAATGCATCGTATTCTATAAGATTATTGCTTTTCAAGTTTTTTGCTCCGTCATCTTGGTGTGAGCAACAAAGTCACCTTAATATAGATTATTTTATTAGCATGGAAGATTTTAAAAACAGGTTTAAGGACTTTCTGACCACTGAATGCACACGTCCTGTTACTTAAACCATATTACTTTCATACTACAGGACTTTTACTTCTAGTTCACTTGTGGTATTAGTAGTTTTACTTCTACTATCTGAATACTTCCACCACTGATTATAAGTAGCAATATTGGCCATAGTGTAGGCCTCATTAGAATATTATGATATTACATAATGCAGAAAATAATTCCCTCTTTTTCTACCAAAGAAGAAAAAGATGTAACCATGTTATTGCAGGAATTGTTATTAATATTTTTTTGGCCTTTTCATTTATGTATCACTTTCCAAAACGTAATTCAAAAGCTCTACAAAAAAATTTACAAAATGCTCAGAGCAACAAAATAAGGTGAGACATATAAGAGTTAGGCAAACAGCATTACAAGGAGGTCTTTGCCTAAGACCGAGGCTATTGATATGATGTTTTTTAATTACTTTTTCGGGGCATTGTCCTTGGCCTTTATTAACACACAGTAGTGAAAAGATTCCTGGGATGTTGCAGTTCTTTGCCAGCTGTCTTAACCCCTAAACCCAATCCTAAACCACAGGGACACGCCAAGGACAAACTAAAAACGCCTGAGGCTGAGAGGTCCAATCGACCTTTGAGCATTTGGCGTTCAACCCCAACTGTCCCAGTGGAGTTAGCAGGTATGTTAGTAGGAAGTAGTGATGGCCGAATGAAGCTTCATGACCTTTAGGGAACCATTTTCTTTATTTTCTGAGCCCACAAGATGGTGTTTTTGGTTCAAAGAAAAAGGCTCAAGGAATGAAGTTCCTTCAGGAAGACTTGTATGTTTCACATTCCTCTCTCTTCCAACCAAATCGGCTGCATTATCATCAGATAAACGTGGGCGTTCAGTCTTTCAGTTGAACCAACCGGATTTACCACTATCTCCGTTTAAATCTGTTCTCCTCTCTGCTGCTGTCAGTTGTCATTTCAGGCAAAAGAGATGCTCCTCCACCCCATTCACCTCCAGTTCTCATCATTCCCAGCTCAGGATTCCTCCATCATCAGAAGCCCCGCTTCACATCACATCCATCCACACCACCAGTGTCCAGCCATTGGGGGGATTTTCCTATATATCCACGTTCTTTATACCCCTTATAAATGAACATTGTGATGGAGTCTAATCGCCAAAGACTCTGAACATATCAACCCATTATGCACCATGTTCATTAAACTTATTTCACTCTTAAATGAAGTCTCTTCGTGCTTTCACCCCTTTGTTGAACAGAGAGCGCCATCTACTGGGCTCAGAAAATAAAGAAAATGCTTCACAAAGCTTCATGAAGCTTCATTTGGCCTACACTATTAGAAAGCATGCCATGGCATTGAAAACACACGCATGGCTTTTGTGGGGAGGGGGAGGGTTGGGGTGTGCTGTCGTTGTTATAAGTTCCGTATTTGTCTATGTGACATAAATGTGTGTGACCTGTTTGTGATAAAAACCACCAAAATGAAATGTTAAAAAAAAATAATGAACATCTTACCGTTTAATATCCTGGCTGGCATGGTCATGACAGAGAGCTTATCTCTTTCTCCCTTTCAATAAACTTCATGTGTATTTCAACAGTTTGCCATAGTGTCTTTGAGCAAGTCACTGACCATACTCCCTCTTTGAAAGAGTGTGGATTGGAACATCAGCTAAATGCCAAACTGCAAGGGAAAAAAAGACCAAATAGATTTGATAGAAAACAACGCCCCGCTATCGAAAATATCCCACCAAATAACCTCATCAGTCATCTGGAAAATTTCCTTCAGCTCCTTCAAGAAAATCATTGGCTTAGTGGGCAAAAGTCCCAGCTAATTCCACAATCCCCTGCTGGGGTGGTGACCATTATTATTACCATTACTCCCAGTGGAGATGCTCATAAATCCCTGTTTTCACTCATGGACTTATAGAGAGGCTTTGTGATTTGAATAGGGCATTAAGATCATGCAAGGCGGGCTTTTACTGTTGAAAAATCGCAGCCTATAAATGCATCAGATTGTCTGAACCCCTTATTTGTCGACGTAAATTCTCAGAGAGAGAATATATATTTTGTGTGTGTGTGTGTGTGTGTGTGTGTGTGTGTGTGTGTGTGTGTGTGTGTGTGTGTGTGTGTGTGTGTGTGTGTGTGTGTGTGTGTGTTTTCTTGACCATCCCACCATGTTCACATCACAGACAGTATTCCCTCACCTCCATCACCTCCAACAGCAGTGGAAATGGAACCTGCCTGCCTGGGTTTCCCCATTGATTTACAATTTGGACAAAGTGCCAAAGATGGAGACTGTAGGGCGGGTGAAGAATAAAATATACTCATCAGCAATTTCACTGCCAGGAGAAAAAAATTAGAAAAAAAGCCATTGCCCTGCATTGGCACAACATGGACACTGTTAGAGAGCAAAAAACACTTAAAACATGCCAAATCATTTAAGATAATTACTATATAATAGATACAGAAGGACAAGAAGACAACAAATTTAACGGCTAATTAAACTCTCCACTTGTAAGGAATTTTCTACAATCACATTATGGTGTTGTTGCTATGCATTCGCCTCTTTTGTACAATAAAAGCAACACATCTGATTTCAGAAATTTACTTTGAAGAGGCCAACATCATTCATAGTTATGAAGGTTTTTTTTCCGTCTATATTATTGGTTTAATTATATGTTAATATTTACCTTGAATACTGTTTGATTTGGGAAAAGAGATGTTTCTTTTCAATGTCACAAATATATATTTTTAAAAACACATGTCTGATGAGTTAATGTGTTTTACAAGAGGTACACTAGCATTCTGCTGTTAATTTTTGTTTTCAAGGAATAGTTCAACATTTTAGGAAAATACACTTACTTTTGCCCTCTTTGAGAGTAAAGGTGCAGTAAGTCATTCTGCGCAAAGATTGTTGATAACGCCCCCCCAGATTCACAGACAGGGTTTCTCCCGTTGCGTCCTGCTGTCTCTCCTCCCTACATCGGCCCCCACACCCTGTCCCCCCTCCCCTTCTAACTGCCTGCTCAGTGCTGCTGCACGTGAGGAGAGAGCAGAGAGGGGAGGGGCTGCTCCTGAGTCACAGAAGAGAAGAGAGAGGAGACTGTTTCGGCGTTTCGCATTGCCAGACCTTCCTCCACAGCACTGCGGAGGAGGGTCTGGCTAGTCCACACAGCTTTCTGAGATGAGAGAGAAACGTTCTCTGGTTTATTGGCATTTCTTTAAACCAATCACAATCGTCTTGGGCAGCGCTAATCGCCAAACAGAGCCATGGTGCCTCTGCAAAATAGCCTCGGGAGAGAACTTGTTTTGGTGGTTCAAAAGTTGTCCTAGTCGTGCAACAGAATACCCAGATTGGACAGATAGTCTAGCTAGCTGTCTGGATTTACCTTGCAGAGATCTGAGGAGCAATTAATCATAGTCCTCGTCAATCAACCGGAGTTTAAAATGCCAACACAAAGAAAATGGAAGCTAATGGACATTGGGCCGAAAAGAGGGACATCCGGTCGAATTTCCGGCGGCACCGGAGCAATCCCGGAAGTGGAACGTCATGGACATAGACTAATGTGGCGCATACAGCAAAAGATTTGTGGAATACACACAAATTACAGTGCTTTACTTTTCGTTGCTATATGTACTAATGGTTCATGAGAACAGCCTGAGTAGTAATAGAGTACAGTTTAGTAGAGGTCTCTGTACAAGCAAAATGGCACCAAATAGGATTGAAAGCTTCAGAGCAGCTACTAAATGGACCTTGTGTTGAAAATGTTTTCTCAAATTACATTTTCTGTTTGTGTTCACTACTGAGCTATATATAGGGTGGTTAGGTGCTACAGTATAGATATTTTTTGACCAGGCTAGCTGTTTCCCCGTTTCCAGTCTCTATGCTAAGCTAGGCTAAACACATCATAACTTCAGCACTGTACTTAAAGACCCTGTGCACCCATTGTAAACCCACACAATTGATTTTAATTATTCACTAATTAGACCTCATCAAATGAACTTTTCCTTTAGGTAATATCCATGACATGGACGTTACAGTAATTAAGAAGAAAGGAATAGTTTTTCTACAGCAAACATCTTTGACAGGTCATAGCAGAAAAAGCACACAGGTGTAATCAACACCTTTAATCATGGCTTCACTACATTCAGGTATGCTGCCTCCAGGATCACTACTGGCATGGCTTAATGGACACTGAAATAAAATGGAGACCTAATTAATGTTATTACTTACACCAGTGCTTTTCCTGCTGCGACAAGTCAAAATGCCAGCAGTGGAAATACTCTGTGATGTACAATACATGTTTTAAAGAGCCCCTATTATACTCCTTTTCAGCATCATATTTGTCTATCTTGGGGTCTGCTAGAATAGGTTTACATGCTTTGATGTTCAAAAAACATCATACTGCCCATTGTTGCAGTGCCTCCACCTGAAACACTCTAGCTGTGTTCGAAACCGTTTCCTCATTCACGCACTCACTATTCCATATATAGTGTTTATTAAATAGTGAACTATATAGGGAAGGACCAAACGAGATTTTGGACACTGCACTGAAAACACATCATTGCATGACTTGAGCCAGTAGATGCGCTGGTTATGTAAGTGATGGAGGCGGGCGCGCCCAGCATTATGTAAACAAACCAAAACATAAATACTTAAAATACGTCCCTGAAACAAAACGAGCACTCAGTCAGATAGTAAAAGTGTGCCTATATGTTGCATATGTTTCGCAGTTGCTTCTGCCTCTTTTTCTCTACACCACCGCACTGCTTTGTGGTATATGGGAGTTAAATGTAGGGTGCATCATATGTACTCTCAAATTAGCTGTGCATTGTGGGTATTTCAAACTGAGCTTGACAACGTAGATATGACGTAAGCAACCTGTCTGAAAGTTTTCTGGTAGCCGTGCCAAGAGAAATCTGTTTGTTCGTGGATAAATGTTACTTCATATGAATTCACTTGCCACATACCTAAGTATTTCCAATCCATCAAAACGTTGCAGAAATATTTTTTTCCGATGCTTTCATGGAATCTCTATGGGTTTCTCCCTTGACTGTATGCCTCCACGTCCCCCCGATTGCCTGCGAGCTTCTCCTGACTATACAGTAATTTCTCTACTGTGCGACAGAAAATCATGTGGTTATGACACAATCGTTAGCCTATTTTTACAAAAAAGGCTGCTACGGGGCCATAACTTGAGATACAAGGTAATGGAGCCTTTTATACATTGTCGTGTTTCTTTAGAAATGAACATTGGACAAACAGAGTCTTCAAACGCTTCAGATGTAAATAGTTATTCACTGTCAAAGTGACGCCAAAATGAATGGGAGTCAATGGAATGCTAGCGGAAGGTGATGGCTTGTTAGCCTCCGATTCTCCCCATAGGAGGTACGCTTTCCAGATGCTTGCTTACCCCCTTGACTATTTCTGTGATAGGAAACGCTTTTCAACACAATTTCTGTCTGAGCTCTTGGCCCGCCTTCCTGAAAAGCCCAGTCTGCTCCGTTGTGATTGGTCAACCAAATTTAAACAAGCCACTGGGTGAGCTGTGCTTGCTCAGGCAGCACCTATGGGCAGCACATATGAAAAACTGGGCTAGTATTCTCAATTTGTGACATCACCAGTTGAGGGATTTCAAACAGGAATGTGGGCGAGGCATTTTTAGGCAGTTGAGAGAAAGTGCTGTCTTTGAAAGAGAAAGCTGCATTTTGGAGTGAAATGTGTTTTTTTGTACTTTATACATCTATTACATACAAAAAACTATATAGCACACTAAAAGAGTGACCATATGATTTCCATTAAAATTCACAACGTAGCCAGCGTGTACTGTGCTTTGCCTTAGGGCACTTGGGCAGTATTTGAAGGATCAATGTGCATGTGCTGATTTTCTTGCCTGGCATTTATGTCTAATTACTTAAAAAAAAAAAATAATTAGCAGCCATCCACTGAATGAGTGTACATGCTCTATATTTAGATTTCACTTTGTCTCTGATTTACTCTTTTTTAACTTGCAGTGGCACACTGTAGGCGCTGCAGCTCTGATGGCCTTCTCATGCTCATGGGCTTGACACTATTGCTCTCCTGTGGTTGCTGTGTGTAACTGCGGCTGGTTAGGTGACAGATATTTGAACCGAGAGGGAGCGGCTTGCATCCCTGTGAGATTGTATACAGCTGCACAGAGCAAAGCCTATGGATCATCCCCATTTCACTGGGCTCAGCAACGAGGCGACAAAATTGCAGCCAATCACACTCAGCTTTCTCTGTTAATTCAAAATGGAAGATTAGACAGTTCCTCCCTCAATTTGGTGCACTGTCTCTTTTTTTCCAAAAGGGTTGAAAGCACACAGAATTGCCACTCATTGAGCATTCTTTCTATAAACCAAGAGTGTCATCTAGTCAGGTCAACAATTACAACTATGAAGCTTCATGTGGACATCATGTCTTCCCCCATTTTCTCCTTCATTCTTAAAAAGTCTGGCTGCACACAGACCAAGGGAGCCCAAGTGGATGCCAATACTGCTCAGCAGAATGCTGACTTCAAACACACACACACACACACACACACAAACACACACGTACACACGCACAGTTGGCTCAGGATGCTATCTTATTGGATTGGACTGGCATTGTTTGATTAAATGCCTCTAGGAGGGAGGAGGGGGGGGGTAAGGAAGGGGAGAGGGCAAATGTGGGAAATCTTTAGTCTCAAAGCATGATCATAAAAATCATCTTTTTCTTAAAAAAATGCAGTAAGATAGAGGAAGAGAGAAAGCAAGAGGGGATGGAGACCAAGAGACACAGAGAACAACATATAGAGGAAAGAAGAAGGGAAAGGAAAGAGGTAAGGAGAGAGGGATGAAAGGAGGGAGAGAGAGAGGGAGAGAGAGGGAGGGAGGAAACATTGAATAAAGTCAAGATGGTGGTTGAAAGATGTGAAAAGGAGACGAGAAAGGAGGTAGAAGGGGAAGGGAAGGACAAGATAGAAAGTAGTGAAAGGGAAAGAATGAGATAAAGGGAGAATGAGGGATGGAAATAGCAATTGCAGAGAGGGGAAAGCAGAAAGGACGGGAAGAAGGAGAGAGCTGTCAGGCCAGAGCCGGGCTAGGGCTGAACGTCTTGGATTTTAAGCCTGTGCAGGGCTCTAATTATGAATAACATCATGGGGTAATGATATCATGGGCTAGTCCACATGCTAGTCGTTCATTAGCTGTGTTCGAAACCCTTCCCTTTCATGGAAATAGTGCACTATATAGTATGTTTGCCATTTGCGGTTAATTTGATTCACTGTATAGTCCACTATAAAATACCCACAATGCACTGCTAATTTGAGTGTACATAAGATGTACCCTACATTATACTCCCATTTACCACAATGCAACGCCGGTCCTGTTTTCCCGGCCGAGAAGAAGAAGCAAAAGCACCCGCGAAAACTGAAAAGGAAAAACGGACCATGGCTTTCGTTTCTAAACATAGGAAATGTGACATGCAACGTATATATAACCTTTCACTATTCTCCTGAGGGCTCGCTTTGTTTCAGGGACGTATTTTTGTTTCGGTTTGTTTACATGATGCTGGGCGCGCCTAACCTGACTCCGCCAGGTGGATCGCTTCGCATTTGCTCGCCATATCCATCTGGGAATTTTCCGTTGGAGAACTTTTGGGAAGGGGCAAAAATACTGGTAAGCTGATTGGATAAACCATCTGTCAATCACCACCTATGTTGGTGATAGACGGGCCAAATCAACCAATCAGATCAAACTCTTGCCGAAACCAGTCGGGTGAAGAGCAAAAACATCTTTTCCTCCGACAAAAGCCTCCAGTGCTGTTTTTTTGCTCTTCTTTCAATGAAGGAATACTTTTTAATTTGGATAAAACTTGCGCGATAGCTACACTCATCTCATCTTTGGAAGCTGCCATGTTGTTTAGATGCTTCTCGTTGCGTCACACCTAAACCCGCCTCAAAACCAACGCTGATTGGTCGGTCGTTTGGCGAACGGCTCCAAATTTTCTCTATCTCAAGATGCCAGACTGATCTGCAAGTGGAAAAATGGAGCTTGCGAGATCAGGACTCACAAGGCTAGGGCGCGCCCACCTCCGTCACACAAATAACTGAAAATTATGTTTGCAGTGTCCGAAATCTAGTTTGGTCGTTCCCTTTATAGTTCACTATTTAATAAACGTTATATAGGGAATAGTGAGCGAGTGAATGAGGGAATGAGGGAAGGGTTTCGAACACAGCTATTATTGTAGGATTCAAAGCCAACGAGCATAAATTACCCAGGTAATTATCTTCACTCTGGTTTCTGCGCGGGAAAGTCGCCGGACGCCACAATCTTCTGAACGTAGCCATACTGAGAAATCCAGAGAGAGTTGTGTGGAGTTGACAGTCTTAATTAGCTTTGTAGCAACTCATTTGGCAATGGCTTGAATGTAACAGACGTTCATTAATATCAAAAAGGTACGCACTAAAGATTTAATTAAAAATTAAAAAGTAAAAGAAATAAAAACAAATCCAGGCACAATAGACTCAACACATACAAATACCACAAAATACAGACGATCCCAGTACAACTCTAACACTTGAAGAATATTCAACAATCATATGTCAATTTTTCTTTCAGACTTTTCTTGAAGATGGAATCAGAATGTGAAAATTTCAAATTTTCATCAAGTTCGTTTCAGATCTGTGGTCCCCTACAAACTACACTCAGGCTCGTGCACTTTAGCTTTCGTTTTTTTTGCCAGTGATTACACATTTTTCCTTGTGTCATAAGTGTGATGGGGACGACAGCTCGTCGGACTCCACTGATTCCACTCGGTCCGGTTCCACTGAACCGAGTGGCCGTGTGAAGACCAAGTGCCATGCTCCATGAAGTAATGTAATATCAACCATATCATTAGAAGTAGATGCTCTCAGCTGCCAGACACACTGACAAATACATTTGGCCTCTCACAAAAACATTTTCATATTCCGTAAACCTGTCCTGTTTTTGTTCCGAGTGTTTGAGTTGGATTCAGCAGCTCATTTCAGCCTGATGAATGCCACCTGTTCATGAGCAGGTGTGCGTTGGTGAGACTCGATCATTAGCATAATCTGTATAAGGCTGCCTGTTCTCTGTTTGTGGCCAAATTTCCTACACAAATATGTTAACCAAGAGGAAAAAGAACACCGCTGAGCTCCTGCTGTCACAAATCAACAGATGAAACAGAACTAATTTCTTAAATTCTCATGTAAAAAATATGGATAGTGTATTCAGCGCCGAATTAAATGGAAAGACTACTCTAGGCATACATTTTTCGGCCCCCTCCAAATGGATACTTTGTTAATTGGTGAATAAACAAGATTACTTTTAACTGCCACATGATTATTATTATTATTATTATTTTGCTAAATTATTTGATATTTTAATGCATCTAATTTAGGCTTATTTGAAGGGCCTGAGAGAAACTTGTGTAAAGCCCCTCTTTGTCGGGGCGTGGTCACGGAAGGCTTGTATCATGTGGACGCACTGACAGTTTTGTTGTCATTACTTAGAATTCCTCATGGGGGGAGACAGAAACTACGCACTATAGCTTTAAAGCTTAACTCTTCCCTCTTAGTGGCCCCCTAGTGGCAAATGGGCCCTAGGCACTTGCCTAGAATGCCTATGCATCCAGGCCTGAGTGTATTGGCAGGCCATGACAAACATCACTCTTTATTTTGTGTTTGCTGAAATGAGTTCACTGTATGAAGAACCCTAGACTTTTAATTCTTGCATTTGTTCCGTTTTTTTATTAACAAAAGACTGATCTATGGAAGGTCGCCTGCACCTGTTACAGAATTGATTTCCACTTTACGGTACGTTGATGATGAGTGTCTGTCTGCCCTTTATATGAACTTCTCAAGTTCTTTCCTCTCTATTTTCCTGGAAAGATTCTGTGAAAAGAGACATTTGCACTCATCTTCACCTTCTATATAATGTGTACTTCCACCTTTCCATCTTCCATCACCTAAATCACTTCTTTGATTCCCACCTCTCTTCTCCTGTTTTTCCTCATTGCCAAGCAACAGCGCACAAAGTAGGCAATCTTGTTAAAAACACCTTAGTGTCCAGTGTTGGTGAGTAACTAGTTACATGTAACACCGTAATTTAATTTTCAAAATAAAGGTAAATGTAGTAACTGGGAAAAAATGTTACCTATGAAAATGTTCATGATTACATGGTGGGTTACATCTGAATGTTTTCTGTAAAAAGCTAGGCTTTATGTTGAATAATATACATTTTTCATGTGCACAATGTCTTCTTTTGCCATTTCGTTTCTCGTTTGGCTCTCTGTGAAGGTGGTTGCATTTTCTCCCTCTCCTCCCGTTGCCTACCCTGCTTTGCTCTCTCGTCTAGTCTTTGTCTCTGTGTACTTCTAGAGTCTCTCTTTCGGCACTGCTCCTAAACTACGAATTATGGATTTGATCAACTGGTCTCTCAGCGCAATTGACACCATCTTCTCGACGAGAAGCTCGAGTTCGGGGGAACCTGACTGCCCTGCCGGGACCTTCGCAGCTGGCTACACAATGGACGCGTGGGAGAGGTGGCGGGTCGTGTGTCTGGCGGTTCTTTCCGTGGAGGACATTGAAGATATCTACCTATTCGGAACCATGATAACAGGTCTTTTGCTGATTGGCTCAGACACTGCCCTGGTTTATCGAGAAATTAAGAAGAAGACGGGAACCGAGCAAAATACCAGGCTGCCCGTCATGGTTGAAGCCGTGGGCAGAGCTGTCGGAACTCAAATTGTGACTTTGACCACCTTGAGCCACAAATTGGATACTATGATCACCATGGGCCAAAAATTGGATACCATCTTGGAGAGACTGTCAGCTCTGGATAGGCTGGACAACATCTTGGGGAAACTCACGGTTTTGGCAAGGAAATTTGATCAATACGGAGACCAGAGGGGACATTTCAGAGAAGTCGAGAGTGACTAACTGCGGCTCCTGGCCCTAAGACAAAACTAATTCCAATCTTATCTTTTTTGGCTCCCTGAACCAGCGCTGGCCTTAGCCGAGGCCGGTGTTGAATAATCACCTCCCCCTGGAGCACTGCAGCGAGGCACACTCTTGCGTTCCCTACCCGATTCCCACAAACACCTGTTGATTGTTGACTCGGACTGGGTCCTGTTTCAAGGCTGACTCCATGGCAACCGGCTGTGTATCGCAATGACAATCGTGCGGACTGAGAAAACCAGATTACGGGGGCCAGACGTAGCTTGACTACTCAGGCCTACATACACACAAACTCTTACATATATACAGATATGCAATCACCCCCCACCCCCAATCCAGCGCCTTCACCGCTTCTACCCCCAGAGAGGCGGGCGGGTCTGTGACCAGCGCCTTTGTTTGGCTGCAGGACCAGATGTCTGCTTGCCTGTGCTGGACTACCTGCGCCCCAACACCCCCCCTCCCCCATGCCCCCCAAGGCTCCCCTCACCCATTGCGTGTCTTGTGTGCCCCTGTATTGGTTATGTGCTTATGTTGCTGAGGTGTTTTTTTCCTGTTCCCACACTGTGCTCCTAGTGGGGGCATAGTCTGGGAGTTGCCTTTTTCTCCTCGTCTCTCCTCATCTCATGCTTTATTTTCTTTACCCAATGTATGTTTGTATGTACCTTGTAAAGCGCTTTGTTGGTTTCTTATCTGTGAAATGCTCTCTATAAATAAAATTGGATTGGATTGGATTGGATTTCCAGCCATAGCCGTTTAGTTTAAAGTTTGATTGTATTCTGATACTTTCAATTGGTTCTCCTGTTTGAATTTGCAGTCTTAGCTGTCTGAGAGTTGCCACTATTGTTGAGTACTGCTGTCAGGTTAACACTGCCAGGTTTAAACATTTTGTTTGAAACCATTCATTTGGAATTTCTAAATTAAAATCAAAACATAATTAAATGTAATAAGTTACATTACTTTGATAAAGTAATTGAAATAGTTACACTACTATTACATTTTAAATAGGGTGACGTGTAATCGGTAACCTACTACATGTCCAAATAAAGTAGCCTTCCCAACCTCGGTAGTATCTCTCTCTTGTTAAGACTCCATTCAAATTTTCTTCTGCAAGTTATGTATGTTGAATTGGGCTAGCTGGATGGAAACTCAACATGTTGACCAAATTTCATCACATTGCAAAGTTTTAAACCTTTCCCTCGCATACAAATTTAATGTGAACAAGTGTTTTTCAGCCATATCCTTTAAATAGTAGATGTTATCATCAGTACATAGTGCAAGGTCTGTCATAGTTCTCTGTAAGACAGCCAATAAAGAGCACCTCATACTGTCTGTGCAGTGATATACCGTACAGCAGTTCAGTAGACATCCAAAATAAATTATCATCCCCTGTGCCAAAAGCTGAACCCATACTTCAGCTGACATGGGGGTGTTTCCTGCAAATATCTGCCCATCAAATTCTCCTAAAAATGTCATCTGTGCTCATCCCTGACATGCTGTGTGGCCATCAGTTGGAGCATTAAACATACTGAGGTAGAAAGCACAGAAACAATATGTTAGCATGCATCCATTGCTCCACTGTAAATGGACATTAAAAACATCAGTATCCAGCAACCATGTCTCCACTGAATACTTATATTATATTTATATATATATATATATATATTATATATATATATATTTATACTTATATTAACAATTAATCAAATTACTCCTTACGGTTAGTGGATGCTTGTAGTGATGAACCTACAGAGAATTATTATTATTATATATATATATATTAGGGCTGTCAAAATTAACGCGTTAATTTTTGCATTAATTTTTTAATATTTAACTCGTTAAAAAAAATTAACGCAGCTGTGTTTGTTTACTTCATGTGGCGACTGAGAAACGTAATACGTCTCCATAACAGCAGGCGGCGCTACTCGGTAATGTTGCCCAAGTAATGAAAACCGGCAGCTGATTGGACGAACGCGTCACATGGGTTTGTTTTCTCCGGATGTTGAGAGCTGAGAGCCAGACTGTCATGGCGGCCGTTCAGAATACGATCTCATATTGTACTAAAATAGTTCACTGAAACATGTTTCTGAAAACATTTTAAGCGAGAAATAGGCCGTGCAGTTGCTGAATCTGTCTTCATTTCAGCTCAACAAAGGTCAGTTTAGAAGATTTTCGTCAGATTTTGAGAGACTAGTCACCTCATTCTGCTCGCCATTTCCGGGTGAGTCCCGACTGCCCTGCCGCCGACTGAACTCTCGGCTCGTTGGAGATGAACTGCGCCTCGCCTGTAAAGTAGACGAGAGCAGGCGACAGCAGCCGGGGACGGTGACAAAAATCTGCTCTCAAGTCAGACAGTTTCTAGCCGTTTCAGCAGCCTTCAGCAGGACTAAATAAGCCAAATTGTTGCTGCTGTTGTTCTGAAAGATATTAAACATTCTGAACTTAGCAGAACCTTTCCTTGTTTGTTTTTTTCTTCATATTTGCAAAGTTAAGTGATTTAGCATTTAAATATCCATTATTACAAGCTTCAGTCTCAATTTAAAAAAGCGATTAATCGCGATTAATTACAGTAAATTGTGCAATTAATTAGTTAATTTTTTTTAATCGATTGACAGCCCTAATATATATATATATATATATATATATATATACATATATTACCCTCAGGAGTTGGAGGAGGCCAAAACCTTTGAATCAGTTTGACCAGACTTTTTGAACCGACTGTGTTTTTTGAATTCTGTGTTTATTTTCCTGCTGCTAATGTAGCTAATGTTAGCTAGCTACTTTGCACAGATTGGTGGGTTGGGAGTGTGACTGCATGTTTGTGTGACAAAGAGATTTGGGATCTCAGACAAATTTAAAGGTCCTATGACATGATGCTTTTTGGATGCTTTTATATAGGCCTTAGTGGTCCCCTAATACTGTATCTGAAGTCTCTTTCCCGAGATTCAGCTTTGGTGCAGAATTACAGCCACTAGAGCCAGTCCCACAATGAGCTATCCTCAGGACGTGCCATTTCTGTGTCTGTAGCTTTAAATGCTATTGAGGAGGAGAGAGGTGGGGCAAGGTGGAGGGTGGGGGTGTGGCCTTGACCAACTGCCACTTTGTTTGTTTACATGCAAGCCATGATGTCTCTTTCTTTCCCATGGGCGGGCCAAATTCTCTGGGCGGGCAAAGCAGAGAAAGGGGAGGTAACCTTGCACCTTATGACCTCCAAAACAGTCGTGGCAAATTTCTGGTCTTTTTTTAGCCTGCTTAGTCTTTCCCTAGTGATCTCTCTCGTTTAGCTGACCTGAAGTTGTCACAACAGATCAGAGGAATTAATCAAATTAGCACATTTTAAACATCTTGTATCGTACATTTTCTGACAGGCACCTTATAGGCTGTTAACACTTTAAAAAATTTTTTTTTCCCATTATTTATTGTAAAATAGGCAACCATTTACAGACTGTGGAAGAAAAAAGTCTGGAGTGCTCAGAAGTTCTAAACAAATTATGAAGGCGCTCTTTGGACAGGGAACAAAAGCTTCAAAGAAAAAAGGATCCAAGGCACTCTTCTTGTGAAAATTATTATAAAAAAGCCTTTATTTAGATGGCTATTTCATATCGAAATCTTAGATTAAAAGTAGAGCTGGGCAGTAACCCACGCGTATCGGCACAAAGCAGCCTTCTGCAGGGTGCAGCCCTCAAGACAGTTTCCCCTTTTAATACACATCATGAATGCAAACAACTGGTAAATGTAAACACCTGAGCACACATCCAGGGATCTCAAAGGTGACAAATGTAAAGTAAAAAAAAAAATACACACACATTGTGTGCAAAACAGAAAAAGAAAAAAACAAGGAAAATGAGAACAAAACTAAGTATGACTAAATATGAATTTACAAATTTACAGGATTTCTTCCCCCGCAAATTCTTTTTTTGTTGAGTCCTGGATAAATTGTGGCCTGCATATTAAATATATGAAAGGCTTCTCTCTGCAATAATAATTTTAACCAATCACCACCCCGAATGTTCTTATGTGTGGCTTCAAGGCCTTCAATCATAAGGCTATTTGGGTTGCTGTTATGTATTTTGAAAACAAAATGTAGCCATTGGATAATCGAAATTTGCTTTTCTGAGGGCATACTTGTGTTCGGAGACTTTCAGGCGTTTCTTTGTTCTTAAGCCAGCTGGGATGAAAACTATCTGTTTTCAGCAGAGTGTTTTTGTCTGTTGCTTTCCTATATACTGTGGTGTGGAGCTGGCCATCCTTCCCCTTAGAGATAGTCGAATCTAGGAAATTGATATGAGTTTTAGAATACTCAATACACAGTTTTATATTCCTGTCATTAGATAGATAGATAGATAGCTAGATAGATAGATAGATAGATTTTTATTGATCCCAAAAATGGAAAATCAGACACACAGCACACATACAGCAAATACATGAAAAGATAGGATACAGTATTCATGAAATAATAAATAGGATAGAATACAAGAACAAATATTCAAAATGTATACAAATTAGGAGTAAAAATGTACAACTACTGGATGACTGACCTGGATGTATGATGGCAGTTGTTGAGCCAGTGGCTTGATATGAACGTCTACAAATTGAGAGGCGGACTCTGTATTTACGGACTGTGTTGTTCTAGCTAGAGATGGTCCGATACCAATACCAGTATCGGTATCGGCTCCGATACTGCCTAAAACGCTGGTATTGGTATCGGGATGTACTGGAGTTTATGCACCGATCCGATACCACGTAATAAAGCCCTAAAGAAAATCTACGTTAAAGTAGTTTATTTATGTTCTTTTTCCGTTATAACTGACTGTCAAACTGGAGAATAAAAGAAAGTTCTACGACATTCATTGTTTGTGTTAGTTCATGTTTTCCAAAGAGTTTAACCTGAGCCAGACAGCAAAGATAGAAATCATATCACATCCATACAGGGATAGCAGTATACAGTTGTTATAACATAATAAAATATATGACACACTGGTATCGGATTGGTACTCGGTATCGGCCGATACGCAAGTTCAGGTATCGGAATCGGTATCGGGAAGCAAAAAATGGTATTGGGCCATCTCTAGTTCTAGCCCTTGTCAATAGGGGGTGCTGCAGGACCCACCTTCACGCACCCATGCCTTTAACTAGCGTTGGCCCAATGAAGCTTTATGAAGCTTCGTGAACCATTTTCTTTATTTTCTGAGCCCACTAGATGGCGCTCTCTGTTCAACAAAGTCTTGAAAGCACACTGAACTGCCAATCCTTGAGCTATTTTCTTTAAACCAAGAGCACCATGTAGTGGGATCAGAAAATAAAGAAAATGCTTCAGCAAGCTTCATTTGGCCATCACTACCTTTTAACTCAGAACAAATGTTGTTTCTTCTGTCCCTGATCCAGCCCACAGAAACTCACCAAATTCATAATGACATGTTTAAAACATCTCTTTCTTTCTGTTTCTGCCCCATGTCTATCCTGCAGTGTCCATAACACACACACACACACACACACACACACACACACACACACACACACACACACACACACCAACGTGTTCTCATGAACAGGTCCGTATGATATAGTACGAATAATGAATGCACAACAATTGTACGATATCCTACGAAACTAGGCGAGAGCCGGGTAATCACATAACGCCGGCTACAGAGGCTGGCTACAGAGCCCTGTGACGCCAAGCCCCAGTTTCTAGTTGTTTTTAGCCGCTACGGAGCTCTGTGACGCTGAGCCCCAGTTGCTAGCTGTTTTTAGCCGCTACAGAGCTCTGTGATGCCGAGCCCCAGTTGCTAGTTGTTTTTAGCCGCTACGGAGCTCTGTGACGCCGAGCCCCAGTTGCTAGTTGTTTTTTGCCGCTACGGAGCTCTGTGACGCTGAGCCCTAGTTGCTAGTTGTTTTTAGCCGCTACAGAACTCTCTGACGCCGGCTACAGAGCTCCGTTGTATCAGCAGTAGTTGGTTGTTCAGTTAACCCCATGAAAGGTGACTTTCAGCCGGGTACAGGGCACCACGAGCTGCTGGTCGATTCGGCGGACATTACAGTTAAGTTTAGGCGACAAAAGGTGAGCATAATGATGCTACGACAGTTAAGTCTAGCCACCAAAATGACTAGTTAAGTTTAGGAAAAACATCGTGGTTTGGATTAAAACACCTCCGAGGAACACACATTTCCTGGGTTTTCCTCTGGGAAGCGAATTTCGTGGGCTTGAAGGCGCTGTGTTTTATGACCCACCCATCTACCCCTATCTACGCGGTCCACAGCGTTTTTATACAGCAGCAGTCATTGTGGTGCATTGAGCAGAAACACACACACACACACACACACACACACACACACACACACACACACACACACACACACACACACACACACAGACAGCAGCCAGAGCTGTAGTGGGGAAGTTCTGCCTCAGACAGAGAGGCCCCATGTATTTATCTGTATAATTACCACTGTCTCTTCCTCTCTGTCTCTTCCTCTATGTCTCTTTTCATCACCATCTATCAGGCAAACCTCTTCTCTTTCTCCTCTCCTCCTGCAGTCTGGACTTCTCCTTTTTGTCTCTACACTTTCTTGTTTTATTCCACTTTTTCATTCTCTCTCATGTGACTATTCACAAGCTACAATCAGACAGCAGGATCTGCCCCTTGTGGCTCTGTCTGGCTGGCAAACTGTCTGTCTCTGTGTGTCTTTTAGATAGCTCATCAGTTCAAAGTCTCTCTGCCTCTGTCTTTCTCTCGTCTTCTCTTTCATCCCCCACCCTTTCTGCCAGCTAGCTTCCTGTGCAATGAGATGATGAGGTATGAGGTATACAGTAATAAAATAAGAAATAGTTCCCAGTAGAAGGGCTTGACTCTAATCCACAGACTGTTAGGATGTTGATGGGCTGTGTTAGTGTTTTGGTTGGGGTATGTTCCCTGCTGGAGGAAACAAGGAGAAAAACACTTGCCAAGAAGCTTGTACTGCTTATCATCGCCTTCAGCACTCAATTTCATGCAAGAAATGTTGACGTTTTGTATTGCTTGCATCCTGCTGTTGCATCCTGCTATTGCAGCCGCATCATGAACGATTGAAACGATTAGTATTTTGTAGATTAATTGAATAAAAATGCCAATCAGTTACAGGTTTGAGCTTCCTAAAGGCCACCTGCTGCTCTTCTCTGTTTTGTGTCTTTGTAAATGAAATATCTTTGGGTTTTGGAGTGACGTTCAAACAAAACAAAAGTTGGATCAATTGAAAAAATAATGCACAGAATAAATTATGATGAAAATAATCATAACCTAAAGCTTGCTGGAACACAATGTTTTTACAGTGACAACACTTGTTGCTGTCCTGTAAAAACCATGCAGCTCTAAAATGTCCCAAAAAAGTTTTCATAAGCCAAAATACAGCCCTGTTTTGTGACAATGTTTCTTTTTTTGCTAATCCAATGGGTTTCCTAATACCTCATCTAGCATTGGGATTAAGGGTTAGGAATTATCTCAACATAAAAGAAAACTTAATCATCCAGTGCATGAGTTACATAAGTATATGAAAAACTCAAAAGTATCTAATTTTCTTAAATTAAGCTTAATTTAGTCTTCATTGTTCCAGGGTGGAAATTTGTGTTCACAGCCTCCACAATTTAATGTATAGAAATGTACAGACTCACGCAGTACATACAACAGATGCGTGGCTTTCATTGGACAGTACAACTTCATGATCATTTCAATTTACTGTACAAATCCCATTCAAATGTAGCAGTTTGGGAAACACATCCGGACAACACCAAGTGCAATGAGCAGTGGATACAGCAAGGGTCGTGTCAGGAGTTGAAGGTCTATGTAAAAGCTAAAGCAGCAGGAGTTATGAGATTATGCTATTTCTACTTCAGCAGCCATCAGTATCATGTGCATTCAGAGTGGATCATTTCATTCTGAATGAGCCTTAACTCTCTATGTGGAATATATTACATCCTTCTTTTTCCCTGTGTTGTCAGGCTTCCACTAGGAAGTCAGCACCAGCAGAGACATTTTGACAGGATTACCTTACATGCAAAAGCTTTGTACACTGACCCATAATGCACTTTCAGACAAGGAAAAAAGGAGGATTTACTGAGAAGCCTCAGCAGTGGAGGAACATCTTTGTTGCCTCTGTCAAGTTTACTCTCTATGTATGCGCTAAGCTGGAGGAGTTTTCCAGCTGATATGAACACTGCCAGAGTGCTTTGCATCCATCTTTTTTTTTTTTTTTTTTTTTTTTTTGAAACTCGTGACTTTAAGAGAAAACTGCAACAGCTCATCATCTCGCCTGTGGGAAATAGAGAGTCTGCCAGATAACTGGCTATCAGCTACTTAGCATATTAGCTGGCTGGCTGTGTTCGACTCGGATCAGGATGTTAGAAGTCTGTTCAGTGCTGATTAAGAATAATTGTGTTAATCTTTCATGGCTGCACGGCTAATAGTTTGCTCCCAATGTGACAGGTTGGGGTGAGAAGAACACTGAAGCCCACCTGACATGTCAAAGAGGGGGAACACCCTCATATCTCCACATCTTTGTCCAATTAGGGGATTGAATGTGTGATTGAACGAAGGCTTGTACAGTTGAAAGTGGTGCTTTTTATTATCTGATTCGATTAAACTGATGATCCACAGAGCTGTGGAGGACGGTCTGGCTAGTCCGCACAGCATTCCAGGATGGAAGAAAAACATGCTCTGGTTTATTGGCATTTCTTTAAACCAATCACAATCGTCATGGGGCGGTGCTAAGCGCCGGACGGAGCAATGGTGCCACTGCAAAATAGCTTCGGGGAAGGAACTTGTTTTGGTGGAACGTGTACGTTCAAAAGTTGTTTTAGTCGTGCGACAGAAAACTCAGATTGGACAGATAGTCTAGCTAGCTGTCTGGATTTACCCTGCAGAGATCTGAGGAGCAGTCAACCATAGTCCTCAGAAATCCTCCGGAGTTTAAAATTACTACACAAAGGAAGGGGAAGGTAACAGACATCTGGCCAAAACATCCGGCGGAACTTCCAGCGGCACAGTGGAAGGTCGTGGATATAGACTAAACTAATGATAACCCCCGGCACAGTTCTAGCAGCATCAGATTAAAACACAACAACAAGGCAAATGGGAAAGAATAAAATATAATGCATGTGACAAACAAACAATTAATAAAGCAGAGTAAAGGAAAATGGGGGGAACCAACACATTCACACTGTGCAACATACTAACCCCTGTAAAATAATAAATACATTTGCATACAGTACAGTACTGAAATAAAGAAAAAGGAATGGGAAATAAATATATCACTGTACAAAAACTCCAATACATGCTGTGGGAAAACAAAATTATGAAATGCAATGACATAAAACATATAGCACTTTACTGCGTCAATCAAACTACACATGCTAATGAAGGTCTGCTGGTGGATCAGGGAGAGCACTCGCCTGAGCTCGTGGTCTTTTTATTCAGGGAAGAAAGCACAGCTTGTATAAAGTCCGCCGGGCTGGAGTGAGGTTCTGAAATATTCAGCGGGTCGATATCTCTGCTGGTGAAACATAAACAACCAAAGATCATGAATACGCGGAGAACATATATGCTTTGACTGACAAGTAATCTCTGCGGAGTGCGGAGCAGAACCACAGCAGTAATGACTGCTTAGTAGTGATATGCAAATGAAGCTTCATGAAGCATTTTCTTTTAAAATTTTCTGAGCCTAGTAGATCAGAGATCTTCAATAGGGGGTCCGGGATCTCCTAAGGGGTCCTCAGTCAGAGTTAGTACAGGGGGGCCACCAAATTATGTGAAAAATATATTTTTTTGAGAGTTTCTTATTTCAAAAATTTAAATAAGTCTGAAAATATACATTAATATCCATGCAACATTTTAATAGCAAAGGTAAATTGGCCTATTTGTGAAAAAAAGAAAAGATTTACACATTGAAGATAAGCTTACTATAGGTACAGTACGTTGGCCACTGGTAGCCATACAGTTAAACTCAAGGAGTCACTGTGCCTTCCAGAGGTATGTTTAACATTAAAATGGTTGCCAACTACTTTGGATGGAAAAGCCTGCTCGAAAAGTTGCTAAATGTCGCTAGAGGATGTCATGCGCTAATTAGCATATTTGTGACGTCATCACGTCATATTTGTCTACTGTCAGCCAGTGTGCGTTCTTCACGTTTGCTTCTCTACTCTGTCCACATACAGTATATATATATATATATATATATATATATATATATATATATATATATATTAGGACTTATTAGGATTACATTTTTTTAATCGATTAATCGCTGAATTTCTATAGTTAATCGCGATTAATCGCATGTTTTATCATATGATTAAAATTATATTATATTATATTATATATTCATTTCAGAACTGTTTTTAAGTACATATTAACAATGGAAAGCAATTCTTACCAGTGTATCTTGATTGGGAATCAAATGAATGCAAAGAAAGTTACTTTATGAACTTGACTTTAAGATTTGTATTTGTTTATTATTTATTTACTGTAAACAGAAGAAGAAAAAAGAAAAAAAAAGAAGGGTACTAAACCACAGTCAGCAACTTGTTTATTGTTAAGGCCATGGTCAAATTAAAGATTTAATAATAATGTAATAACTATAACAATAACTTATTTCACCAGTAAATTGCTGTTGAACGACAAAAACAACCACCAGATGGGAAAAGGGTATTTTACATTACTGTGAATGCACCACAAGGTTACCTGTTTTAAGTGAACGCACCGTCTGTGTTGTTTAATTCCGACAGCGGCAGCTGCTGCACTGCAGAGCAGACTGTTACATCCCGGTGTTGGAATCCTCTACGGTGAAATACAGTCACACTTTACACTGTTTTAACGTTAGCTGTCAGCATTTTAACCGTGTTTAATACAGCTGCTGGCTAAAGGTAGGCTAATGTTACCTGCTATCAGGTGTAGTGTAAAGTCACACAACGAAATGAGGCACCGAAATTTCCGTTCTTATTCGGTCTCGTTACTACCGTTTAGGTCAGCACGTTTTGGTACCCAACCCTACTTACCAGAGTCAATATAGTGTGCAGTAACATCAAAATAATTTTGATTACTCATTGACGTCCAGTGATCACGAGACAGCGTTTGCACTTTGGTTTCAATAAAAGGTCAGCGATTAGCACTCTACAAAATAGTGCTTTGCCTGAGCCCACTAGCATCAACCTGAGTCACGTTAACTGTACTATGCTTAGCTAGGTGGTAGCTCAAGCTTGACGTGCTTCGGTGATATTTTAATTTGGCTTTACACGATGTGCCTGTGGCTTTCGGCTTGTCTATGACCCGTCCGGTAGTTTGCCATTCAGAATTGTGTTGCTGCTTTCTCCATCATGCCTGCAGCCTGCAGCAGGAGGATGTGTTACGAGGAAGTATGGCAGCTTGATGCTAAGTAAAGGTGCGGCAAAGGGTCAAAATAGTAGCCTGTCAAGCCAAGTGAAGTGAAAATAAATTAATAAATGGCGGCATGCGATTAATGCGATTAAAAAAAAATGTACGCATTATACTCGGCCCTTAATCGCAACGCGATTAACGCGTTAATGCCGACAGCCCTAATATATATATATATTATTTTATCACAACTACAATTCCCAATAAAGCTGTTCTCATTCACATATTTTTTTTTCTGTTGTCAGACAATGGATGAAGTATGAAATAGAGAGTGATATGTGGCCCATTCAGACTACATTAAAGTAGCAACTTCTCACTTGTTTCTAAGCTGCTGCTGCTGCTGCTCTGCACGGCTGAAATCATGATTTTATAACCATGACGTCATCTGACAAAATCACCAAACAAATAAGTCAAAGACAACAGCTGTGTTGTGAGCTCGGCTGTATTTACTCCTAAAATGATCACACAGAGAGAAAGTTTGAAGCCATAGAATGTTTCCTCCTGCACAGCTTACACACCCAGACCCTATCTGCAGTACTACACGACACGCCCACTACATGAAGGGCCTGTCGGCTCGCTGATTCTCCTCAGTCACTGAACAGAAGCAACAGAGAGAGGTGCCTGTGGCGCCCGCAAGACCTTCTGTTTGCAGGACAATAGTGGTGACTCTCTACAGAAAGTCACTGATTTGTCTCTAATCTCTAATTTTTAAAGTCCTTCAGGGGGTCTGAAAATTCACTAAATTTAGAATCTAGCTAAGTTGGCAACATTGATTGCCATTCCTTGAGCCTTTTTCTTTAAACAAAGAGCACCATCTACTTGGGTCAACAAATACAACGAATGGTCCATAAAGCTTAATATGGACATCACTACTGCTTAGCACTGAACATGGACACAAATCAGTATGAGAGGGCATACATATGTATAACTAGATAGATAGTGGCGCCGATGATTCAGCTTTAAGGCAAGCTGAAGAATCTGGAGAATGTTTCTCTTCTTAGTATTGGCACTTACTGGCAGATAGAGAAGACATCGTGTTCTGTTTACCCAGGTTTCAGTGTTGGCATTCCCGTAAAACGTCTTTAAAGTTGCTGCAATTACCGAGCTAGCATATTCCTCTCATTTCAGGCCATTATCACCATCATAGGGCTGGGCACTATATCGATATTATATTGATATACATGTATGAGGCTAGATATCGTCTTACATTTTGGATATTGTAACATGACACAAGGTTTTAAAGGCTGCATTACCCTAAAGTGATGTATGTATTACAGGTATTTGCCTTAACCCACTTCATCATTATATCCACATTACTGATGATTATTTATCAAACATCTCATTGTGTACATATTTTGTGAAATCAACAATGATCAACCCTACAATAGCACCGCAATATCGATATTGAGGTATTTGGTCAAAAATATCGTGATATTTGATTTTTTTCCATATCGCCCAGCTCTGCACCATCATCGTAATAATGTCCACCTTCATCATAATAATTTATCCATAATGTATATTTAGTCAGCGAACAATAAAGTCAACAAAGATTACAGGTTTGAACTACAAGTTAAGCCAAGGCCGGTGACCACTAAACATTTGGTTTCCAAACATGATACAGTTGTTTCCCATGTATCATCATACAAGTAGTCAGCTCTTCCACTTCACCCCATCACAAATACAATGCAGCTGTCATGTTATGTTCATCCCTGCTGCCCTTAATACAGAAAGGCTTAATGCTTAATTTGCTTTTATGCTTCAGTGATTTCACCACACAAGAGTGTTGCTGTGTGATGATAAGGGACAAACCATTTCACAGGCCAAGAACTTTGGAATGTAATTTAGTTGGCATCAATAATTTATCGAATAAAATGATAATGTGTTGTTGGTTTCGTTTAGCACAGGCTGCAAATGTCCACTACCCTAATCCAAAACAAAATATGTCAATACAAGATAATTGATACAAGATAAAAAAAAAAAAAAGAATTGCCTAATAATACACAAACACTGCTTACCAGCAAGAGACCTTTACTGTTTCTAGTAGGTGCAGTAGAAATGTGAAACGGCTATAATAATAATCATGGGTGTAAACCAAACAGTTGTGTGTGTGTGTGTGGGGGGCAATAAACAAAATTTCTCAAAATTTTTTTTGAAGGGGACACAGACAATACAGCCGAAATTGTACTTATAGGATATGTGTACACAGAGGAAGGCCTGACTACTGTTATTAGTGTAGCATAGAGCCAATGCCATTATCCTTCTTCCCAGTTTCTATCTGATTTAATTAAAAAGCTGACAATCTCAACATTAAAAAAATACCTCCAAATATGTACAATACCTTAAATACATATCGGTGTCCAAATATTCATTTTGTATGACCCATCTCTAGTGTCATACCTTCAGAACTAAAGAAAGCAGAAAATGTGTAGGCAGGGGATTTCTGCTGACCGATTCTGCCAGTGACCTCTCCTCCTTTCTTCCATTTTTTTTCCACCTCCTTGTTTCCCTTCTTCTGTTCTCTGTGGTCAAACCACAGGGGACGAGCTAAGGTTGAGAAAATTCTGGTTAAGGATTTCTGCTGGCAGTGTTTCCCATCCCGCTCTCTCTCTCTCTCTTTCTCTCTGCCTCTCTCTGCCACTCTTCTCAGTAGTCCTGCAGAGGAAGGAGTCAGCTTTGACTAATTGGATTTTGGGAGAAAGCAGAGAGAGGATCAGAGCGGGGTGAAGGAGAGGGAGATGGACGGAGAGACAGGGGGACAAAGTGTATGTACGAGTAGGGAGGAGAGAGACGGAGGGGGTGTGTGCACGGATGGATGGATGAATGGATAATGGAAGGATGACTCATGAGTCCTTGCTTATCCTTTCTCAGCTAGGATAAGTAGAGAGAAAAAGAAGAGAGGGTGTTGAGAAGTTACCTCAGGAGGTAAATCTCCTCTCTTTCTTTCTTCGTCTCTCTCCACGTCACAAGTCAACGTTCAGGGAAATTCCCCCCTCATATCCCTATAAATCATCATCAGCAGTTATATTGAAACCGTACGCTGTAGCCACTTGCCATTAAGGGTGTGATTTCCAATGTTTCCCAGAATGCCTTTTGACCGCTACGACCTGCAAGGCAAATGTCACCAAGAAAGAAAGCCAAAGCCGTCAGTAAGCTAGTTTTAGGAAGCCGCTAGCATGAAAAATGGAACTCCACAGTAACGGGAAAAAAAATGGAAAGCTTGGTAATCAACCTGCCATGTATCTTTATTCTGTTGCCTGTTGGGGAGCTTGTGCAGTTCTCTGTCAAATGCAATACATGAGATGTGTCTCTTCCCAAAGCAGTACAGGACTTTATATATTGCTTTGCCATAAAACACAGTATTTGACACCCTAGCAGCAGCTGGAGCATTAATCATTCATGTTGCCAGTCCTAGTTTATCAAGCAGATCTGGGAATTTAAACTGGCAACTTTCCAATCTCAAGGTTTATTATCTAACCACCAGAGAACTGCACCAGCTTAATTTTTTGTGAATGTGCATAGCTATCGGACCACTAGCAAGTTATCGGACACAATTGATTTCAGTGCATTCTGTGTCCTCTATTAAATGTCTTTATATCCAAAGCAAATGAAACTAAGATTTAGATAGTGATTTGGCCGAGGATTTGTCCCATTGGTGAAATTATCCCATAGGTGATGAAAGAATATAGTCCAGAGGATATTACCAGTTCACATCCTAGCAGTGACACTAAACATTGTGTATGTCCCTCTCTCACTTTAAGATAGGATGACATTTTTAACTAAAACTGCGTAAAACAAGTGCATGTGTTAAAGGCAGGGTTATTTCCGACATACACTTTTTTAAATATTGTTTCACAATGTGCTTTACACCCCGACAGCAATAAATAATTTATGGGCTCTGAAAAAGGAGTGAAAAAGGTAATCTGTAGCTGCTGTAATCCTGTAAAAAAATGCCCAGCAATCACTGCCTCGTGGTTAGGGATGGGTTCTCGAGACCAGGTTCTATAAATTTCTCAAAACCCGAAAATCAATAAGGTCCGAGTTTATCGATACTGCTATCAAGACTAGTGGATCGTGTAACGTTATGTCTAAAAATAGATACGTGGGCGCGAACCAGAAAAATGATTTACGAGCACAGTGTGTGCGAAAGACCATAAGTAAAGACTAGCCTCCCCACCGCAAATCATTCAATACATAGTCGGACTGGCTACCGGGAGCACCACTCCGTGGGCCGCTTAATCAGCTTGTTAACCCTATGAGCCAGAGCTTGTGGTATACAACAAAAAACAGCATCATTTTTCGGGGTCTTTGTGCAATAAATGTAAACTGTTACATCCAAGATTGATACACTTTATGTCCAAAATGTATGACTTTTCGGTCCTTTATCGCCGCTAGCTTTAATGCTAACCGCCATTTTGATTTTCCCATCATTGCTTAAATTATGGTTCTTTCTCCGGTCTGCTCTGAAGCAGCGACGCAGCGGTGTTTGGGCACATCTGTGTGTGGGTTGGAGCCCGAGGGCAGGGGGAGGGGTTAGACGGAGCCCAGAGGAGATGCTACTATCAAATTTTGCTGGCTTTTCAACATTACCAACCCTGCCTTTAAATTATGAAAGTGGGTAGTTACGTCAATAGTTGTTTGACCCTTAGAAAAGATTCCTTAGTAAACTGTTCACATACTGGAAGTTGAACCTGGGCCATAATAACTGACTATAATGGCAACAACACCTGATTTGCTTTGTCTGGATTGGTTGTTGGTTGAATGCTAATAAGGTCATAGGCAACAAAACCTTTTTGTTATTAGCTGTTTTTGAGCTTTTAATCATATGTGATCTTCATCAGCATGCAGAGTTGTCCAGTTATCATGGACTTTGGCTGACAATAAAGTTGTATCGTATCATAATTGTATAAGTGAAACAACCCATGCTGGCTTTAAAGTTGTGCTTCAAATTTTATTTCTGAACTCGGAAACAGTAGTTGAGAAAAGAATCTCACCAGCTTGAAAATAAAAACATGGCTATTTTAAAGTAATCCTTTAACCCCATTTTTGATACAATGTATGCACAGCATTTCCACGCAATAGCCATTTAATGTATTTACATTCAGTAAGTATCTAAATGGTACTTTTGGACTCGGATTTCACACAGTACCTGCATACGAGGGATTCACAGGAAAACAATGCATACATTTAATCCAGTATTATTGTATCTCCTTGATAACTTCAGCCCTGTTTACTGTCTTTACACCGTATCACTGCTGTATTAAGTCACTGCTGCTGCTTCACATCAGCATCATATTCTGACAGCGGACCAGTTTTAATTTTTGCAAAGGGATTAATGAACAGTCAGGAGCAGCCACAGAGAGCTGTTGGATGAAGAGCTGCAGGCAACAGACTGCACACCTCCAACTCCTCAGCCTAGTAATCAACTTTTCTGTGCATGCTGTCGTGTGGAAAATTCTCTCGCCGTGTGCAGCACAAAATCAGATTGAGGATGCAGTGATTTTTGGCTTGACTTATTTTTGAATAACAACTTTTCCTGGGGCCCGTTTCAGGAAGGAGGTTTATCAAATTCTGAGTCTAATCCTGAACTCTGAGTTGGTTTACCCTGAGATGGGAAACTCTGAGTTTTCGGTTCCAGAACAGCCGATTTGAATTGGTTCAATCAACTTAGAGTAGGTTCACTGTTAAGTGTGTGCACCACAACTATAAAAAGGCTGCATTAATGGAGCCATGATACTACGATTCACCATGGCAAGAATCACAAACAAATCGACCGGCATGTTTTACCACTCTGGAACTGGAACTACTCATGCACATACAGCGAGTTTGAATATGTTTTGTTAAAAAAAAAAGCAACACAGCTGCTGCAAAAAAAAAGCGAGAATTGGTGTGGGAGAAATTTGCTGCTTGAATCTATGCGTGAGTGTATGTAGTGTATTCATTTCATATTTAATCAAAGGTAACCTATAATATTACTGGTGAAAACTGGAACGGTATTACACCTATAATTTCATTTAGGTGCAATCCTGCCGGCGAAAAAATAAGCTAGTACTAATCCCATTCTGCGGTTGCAGTACCATGTCATTAACGGAATTATAATTTATAATAATTTATTCCTATTTAATGGCTCACACTACAAAAACGTTTAAAACACAAATCAGAGCGAGGCACACTCTTCTGACGGCTCTGTATACAGTGGCTTTACCAATATGCTCCGCATCACCAATGTTGTAAAGAAAACTGCCATTTGCAAAAAACAACGTGACACAAAGAATCTGCTGGGATGTGCATGTCCACGATGGGTCATGTTAGTGATTGGAGGACGGATAAGGTTATGTAGGCTACATAACTGATAGACTGGGAAGAAAAACGATAGCCTACCACTCAAATAGGTAGTTAACTGGAAATTAAAATGCATCTATAGTTGGGGCCTCAATATCATCTCCTGACGTATGTTTAACTCCCAGCGAAGCAATACAGCTTCTGTAAAAAACACAGATAAACCCTATCACCACAGCGCTGCAGAGAAAGGTCTGGCTAGTCTACACAGCATTCCTGGATAGGAGAAAAACCATAGACAGTATATAATGGACCAACAGACCCCGTTGCTCTGGACGGAGACCAGTGAAGGCTATTAGAAGCACTTTTCCGGTGAGCGCTGAGCGTTACTGCGCAGCCTCCAACTGAGAGAGACAACGTAAATGTGACGTGAGCAACCTGTCTGAAAGTTGGGACTCTTTTGGTAGCTGTGCCAAGAGAAATCTCAATCATTCCCAATCTTGCAGAGACGGAGAGCGTAGGTATATGTAAGGAGATAACATGGGCACAGGCTTATTATTTCTAAGTAAAATGCTTGTTAACATCAGTAATTAAACTTAAACAGCTAACATCAGTCAAAACTGCCTGTGAGCTTCTCCTGTACTATACGGTAATTCCTCTCCTATGCGACAGTAAGTCGCGTGGTTATGACACAATCGTTAGCCTATTTTTACAAAAACATCTGCTACAGAGCCATAACATGAGGTACAAGGTAATGGAACCTTTTATACATTGTCGTGTTTCTTTAGAAATAAACAATGTACAACTACAGTCTTTAAACGCTTCAGATGTAAAGTTATTTGCTGTCAAAGTGACGTCAAAATGAATGGCAGTCAATGGAATGCTAACGGGAGGTGATCTCTTTGTAGCATCAAAATGCCGCCATAAGAGGTACGAGTTCTGAAGCAAAGCTTACCCCCTTGAGAAAAACGTGCCCTGGTTTATTGGCATTTCTTTTAAACCAATCACAATCATCTTAGGCAACGCTAAGCGCTGGGCATAGGTACGGTGATTCTGCAAAATAGCCTCGGGAAGGAACTTGTTTTGGTGGAACATGTGCATATAAGGAGCCAACTCTGGATTTAAATGGCTGTCGAGTGTGTGATGAGAATTTGACTTGAAAAAATATAATTTGATTGTTGGTTCTAGCTCGAAGGATGTTTCCCGAATCGAGCGGAGTTCAGAATGGCAACACAAAGAAAGCGGAAGGTGAGGGACATCCAGCCGGAAATGAGGAACATCCGGCAGCACCGGAACAATCCCGTAAATGAAATGTTGTCGATATAGACAACAAAAAAATAAACAAGTGGCGCTTCCGTTGTGTTTCTAAAACAGTTATATACATACTTGTTATGGTGGATTTTCTATCTATTCTGCATTCATGTTCTTGACTGTAAGCAGTACTTTGCTTTATTGTTAATTCCCTTTTTTAATGTTTTTTGCACCAAATCAATCCAACTTGTCAAAAACTGACGCTTGGTCAGTGGCTCTCAGTGTCAGATACCGACACACAAGGCACCCTTATGGTCTACAGGACGCACCGGTCAGAGCAGCAGCTCGACCGTGGCGCGCTAAGATGATGTGGTGCTAACAGCGACAACGGTAGTGAGTAGTTTGAATAACCAACACATTTTCTCTCTCCCCTTGCATAAAATACGGACGCTTGGTCGTGTGCCTTTATTCACACTAGAAGTCTCCTTTAGAGTCAGGAATGCGCTGGGTGAAAGTACTGTGTTCAACTTCTTTGGTTTACACCGTTGCCGTCTATGCGGAACACAGGATTGTTTTCCCCCAGAAAGGTGCATGGTGATGAGAGTCTTCTCAAGATGCCATATCGCCGGCCTAATGTAGCTCATACACAAAATAACCAAAGTGCACCGCCATTTCCTGCTTTGAATGTTGCACTTGATTGCGCTTTGTGTCCTACGCCTTGGCTCATTTCCTTCTAGGAAAGTGCAGGTGGTGCAGAAAATTCAAAAGTAGCAGGAGTGAGTGGGCATCATTTGGATATTGCCATTCTATGAATGTGCATAGCTATCGGACCACTAGCAAGTTATCGGACACAATTGATTTCAGTGCATTCTGTGTCCTCTATTAAATGTCTTTTATATCCAAAGCAAATGAAACTAAGATTTAGATAGTGATTTGGCCGAGGAAAATGAACAGGAAGTGCCAGGACCACATTAAGAAGTTCCTCCATAGCTGCCATCTCTCAGTAACTTTAATTAGAGCTGCAACTAATGCGCATTCTGTTGTAGGAGTGTGTATGTGCGTGTGTCTACTGTGATTATTATAATTGGACATTAAGTTAAAAAAATAAAAGCGCAGCAGCGTCGCAGATGTTTTCCACAGTGTAATGACCCCCCCCCCACCCACCCACCCCCCACCCACCCACCCCCGCTACCCATTTACAACAATCACAGGAGGACTCATGCACACACACCCAACCAAACGCTCGCAGTCACATCATTTTGTAAATTAAATGTCCCATTATCTGTCTCCTCTTGTTTAATTCTGTCTGATTGCAGCATGTCAAATAAGCAAACACATGCATACAAAAACACATCCGTATGCCTGTACAGAAACGGATGCTATCAGATTGTCACAGACATTATGTTCGCTCACAAGTCTGCACACACAATTCACACAACTTATACAGTGTTTGCTTGAGTGCTCGGTGTAATGAACTCATTACATAAAGTGCTTGATAATGGTAAGGAAATCAGCTGAGACTGTCCCCAATGTGCAACTGAGAAATGGCAGTAAATATTATTGGTCATACGCAGCTGTTCTTATGGGCATCTGTTCTTATGTGCATCTGTTATTTGTGTGTGTGTGTGTGTGTGTGTGTGTGTGTGTGTGTGTGTGTGTGTGTGTGTGTGTGTGTGTGTGTACTCTTAATTTTACGACAGTTGTAGCACTTTTTAAACTAAGTTGCATTTTATTTACGGTTTGGTTTAGTGTCAAAGGGCAACCCTGGACTGTCAGCAGCGTAACTGAATCCAATTACTTCTATATAGTGTTGTTATGCAGGCAGACACTGTCAAACAGACGAATTGTGTATTTTAGAGTTAAGTCTTTTCAGCAGTTAATGCTGCTGTCTGGCAGACACAAATTAGGAAGCATTATGTGAAAATAAACAGAAAGAGAAAGCTGATGCCAAAGCGTATTCCTGAAGTATAATGAATGTGTTTTTGTCTTTCTTGTCTTTGTCATTTTGCACTTTGCAGCACAACAAATAAAACAATGAGACTATCACACTGGTAATTAAACAAGGAAGCTCCGAAATCTGCTGTTCATTGCCAATGGAAAACAAGTTTGTTGACTCTCAATGCATTTGCTGGTTTTCATCACATTTACTCTGCTTAGAACAGTTAAGCATACCAGATCTACGTAGCAGTCATTTTCACACTTCCACTTTAAAGAAATCTGTAAATGATTTCCGCATTACTCGCCTCTGTGATTACGAGGTAACTCTTGTGGAAAGGTGAGGGACTGTTTTTGTTACGAGTGCCATTTGCACCCGCTTTCATTCAGCTTGAATAAATGTGGTTCTGCTCGGGCTGCTTTGCTTGGTAGAAAAGGGGGTTCAGTGCTCATCTCTCCTTTCGACTGAAAATGATATTCATGCAGAATCGTAGACAGGATGGATTAAGCTTGTTGTCAGTGTGAAGCTGTGTAAAGACAGCTCTGGTCACCCACCTCTGTAAGAGATGGAAGGACGTGTTGCTTGTGTTGCTCGCAGTTTGAACACACTGTTAGTGAGCTTTTTCAGGAAGGTTCTTTGGTGGTTAAGTAAAAAATGAAATCAACAATGGATATAATCAATTGCTTGCACCACATATATCTTCAGACATATTATTTATATACATTTATATTATACAGAAACTCCTCGGCTGAAAGTGAGTCCCACTGTTCCAACCTATTTGTGGACTCACAGGAAAAATGCTTTTCACCATTATCGTCAAAGCGATAATGGTTACATTTCAGACCTCTAAACACATGTAGAATTAATACCAAAGATTATTTTTTATTATGACAATGCACATTAATCAACATCTCTGTGATTTCCATAGTCCTAGTTGCATGCATGTCTTTATGGTGGGAAGAAAGCAGAGAGAGCACCCATAGGAAACACACACAAGCACAGCGAGAACATGCAAACTCCACAAAGAAAGGTCTGGGATGATTTGGGTTCAAACCTAGAACCTTCTTGCTGTGAGGCAGAAGTGCTAACCACTGAGCCATCGTGCTGCCCGAAGTGTGTTAAATGGTGTTCTGGTGGGTTTTGTGCAATTAAATACCTCACGTAAACTAGTATATGCTTAATCTATACAGTATATTGTACATCTCACACATACTTTCCATTTAGTCTTGCTCCACTCATTTACTGGTTTGTTTTCTGTTGTTTCATTCCACCTATTTTTAGATTTTCTCTGCTGTAACCTTTGCCAATTCTTTATAATGTGAATAGAGTTACCATGGCTACCAGTGGCCTCCGGTGTAATTGATCGTCAAGGGTCTGCAGACATCGGCTCCACTGTTTATTTGCACAGTCCGTCTTTCAAGTCAAGCATTTATAGAGTGCATTTCACAAACAGGTGTGCAACCAACAAATGGTTGCACACCATTAGCAGCAGACAACTAAAGGCACACAGCAAATCAAAAGGAAGGAAACGTTCTCCTTGCTGAGGTGTCCTTGAGCAACACATTGAATCCCTGAATACCAGCACACAGTTCTGTAGCTGACCCCTGACCCCCCTGCAAACCGACATTTCTGAAGAGAGATCAGTGGAGAATTGTATTTTTATACAGCAAAGAGCCAAGAGGCATGTGGGAAGAAAGAAAGTCAGTGATGGACTAAAAGACACAAAGTGCTACTTTATAGTCCATGTGTTTATTTGGAGCTTATCAGTCATGGAAGAAAAAAAAGAGGTAAAGGGAGAGAATACTCATTAGTGCGGAACCAGTGAAGGGACATTGGGAATTTCTTTTACTGAACTACTTTTACATCCCCTGATCCATAGGAACAGATAGTGTGTTGGTCCAGGCCAGTTATAATACACTACAAGTTTAGGGAAACACTGCAGGTACTATATTTTCAGTACAGTTTATTCTTTTTGAACCAGGGCTTATTGAAATCTTGACTATGTTTCTTGATAAGACTGCCAATTGAAAAACGTTCATTGAAACTACAACTAAAATCTTTCATAAAATGTTCATATGCAAATTCAGCATTCTTTTCCTCGTATAGATTATCCCATGAAATGCTGGCAAGCATGTCTTTAAATGTAGAAATATTTGACTTACTCATAAATCATTACATCTTTTCTTTCCATTTACATAAAGCAACACTATGTAACTTTTCTCGCTTCGGTCCCCCTACAGGTTGTCTCATAGGAACTACAGCTGCAGCTAAAAGTTACATAGTGTTGCTTTAAAGGTCCAGTGTGTAACGTGTTTAGTTGTTCATTATCAAAATCTGAGTTATCCGTTCACAAACTTTTTCTTTTTTTATGAATATTTACCGCCACCATCAATTCCAAGTATTCCTTTTGGCTTGACATTTAACATTTGCATTTGCATGAACTGGGGTAGACGCTCCATATTCATGCGCCATCTTGAAATACGTTAGCCGGTAAGGGACATACAGGACATACTGTTCCGCCTTTCGCGTTTTCGCTGTCACATGATTAACTCACAGGTGCTGCTATTGCTACTAATGGGTATTGTAGCTTCCCGGCTCCGGCAAGTTTGAAGAAGAAAACACGGAAGACCACACGTATTCAAAATCCAAATTTCAGGAACAAGAGTCTTCTTCTTCGACCAGAAAAAGAAAAAGGATATTGAAAAGAGCAAGAGACCGGCTTTTTGAAGCGAGAAGGCTACCGTAGCTGTAATACGTACTTTGAACTGCGTGGTTCGAGAGAGTTGATTGCGATATATGATCTCAACACTAGATGGGAGAAATTCCTACACATTGGACCTTTAAATTAAAGAGTACTGAAAGATGGGGAAATTACGCGTTATTATGGAACTCGTGTAACTTCTAGGAAAGGCCCGCCCTACAAAGAAGCTCGATTGGTTGGGGTTTACCTTGAGTGGTTAAGGTTAGGATAGCCGATTGGTCAGGGGATAGGACCCGAACAAATTGGGTTACGATACCTTGCGTAAGCATGGACGCCTGGCCAATAGTAGTGTGTGAATGCTATTGAAGGGCGGGCCTTTCCTAGAAGTTGCGTGGGTTCCATAATAACGGCGGAAAGGACATATCAAGTCAGAATACAAAACCCCAGATCATATAAGGTTGCTCAAAGAGTTGGTTAAGATGTTATGAACTTGTTTAGATTTGGAAAAAAAGTAACTAGAATAGAGGGTATTCAGAAAATCATCAGTAAGGGTATCTAATTTGTTTTGCAAGAGGTTCTTCCACCAGAGACACCAGAGAGCTCTATTTAAACAGATTCCACCTCAGCTCTGTCCGCATTTAGAGAAAGATCATCCCTAATTTTAAATTCATAATCACCATTAATAAACACGGATACTCCACCTCGTGTTCTGTTCTCTCCTACATAGTGAACTGAATTGTATTTTGGTAATTTAAACATTTCTTTTGTGTTTTCTGTAAGCCATTTCTGATAAAGCAATAACAGAGAAATCACGATTGAGATAGGTAGATAAGTAATGAACAAATGTATCGTAATTGCTGGAGAGGCTTCTTAAATTGAGGTAGTAGAGAAGTAGAGAAAATAGTAGCAGGCATAGAAACACATAAATCATTAAATTGTGTTTCATTATAAAAACTACAGAGGTTTGAGGCAGATGACGAAAATAAAATTTGGTCTGGGTCAACATCAAATTTGTAAGAGTCAATTGTAGAAGGATCAAAGGGCTTAAATACTTGGCCTTCAAAATCAGATTTGTGGCAGTTTTCCCAGCATGTACAACAAACCATTATATGAAAGAGTACATCATTGAATTGCTGTAGTCCATCATTTATATGAAAGAGCTCATCAATAAACACGTGAATAAAATACATTTCAAAGTAATGATTATTATAATGCTGTGTGTATATGTGAGTGAATGCGTACAAATCTAATGTTCAGACGTCTGAGGCGTAGCATTGGTTCTTCTAGGCCTCTGAGCAAGTTTCTGGGATGATGGGTGTATAATAATATGATAATCCTCATTAAAAAAATGTCTGTGTTGTTTTGGGCTTTGGCTTTGGTGAGAACTTTCAATTTGTCCTTATAGCGCAGAAACTTGACAACAATGGGCCTGGGTCTGGTGGAGGATGAAGAAGGCCTTCTCGTCCTGTGGGCCCGCTCCAACTCAATTTTACGATGGTCAATATGTAGTTTATCAGACAGCAGTTTCTTCACTTTTTCCTCAGAATCAAACCTTTTTCACTGACTGACTCATTCATGCCATCAATCACTATATTGTTGCGTGACATTTTGCGGACTGTTTCAACATCATTCTTGGTCTCTTTGCCGATATCACCTCGTGTCTTGTTGTAGTCTTGAAATTCATAAAAAATTCTCTTTGAGTGAATTCCAGACTGACCCTGAGGTCATGCACTTCTCTCATCAGTTCCCCCACTCTTTTGTTGGAGGAATCAACAAGCATTTCCATAAAAGATTTAAAGTTTCTCTCCTGTTGTTCTTATAGAGTCTTATCGAAGACCTTTTGCTGCTCAAGTAATTCACGCACCTGGTCCATGGAGATGGTCTCCTCTGGATTGCTGTTAGAGTTTCCTTTAGCTGGCATTGCAGGGTGAGGATCCGGTCCAGTCAACCACCAAACCCAAAACCGGGCCTACAAGGCCGAAAGGCCTGGATACTCCTGGTCCAACAGAAACACAATGTCCAGGGGTCTCATTTATAAAACTGTGCGTAGAATCTTTACTATAAGTGTACGTGCGCCCAAAAGCCCAAATTGGCGTACGCCGAAAAAAAGTCAGATTTATAAAACCATGTGTACGCACACCTGTAAGCAATGTTCCCTTTTTAAATCACAGATTGACTACAAGTGTGCGTACGTGGATCAGCCTCTTATCCCACCCTGTACATGCCCATTTTTAACGATAAATAGTCAATGTAAAGCCCCTTGTGAATGCTGATCAGTATGTTAATGACCCTTGCAGTTGTTCTTTTGTTACACCGAATCATGCCGAATCATGACGACTGGCGGAGAAAAAAAACAAACAAAAAAAACTCTCAGACGCTCGGGAATTGCTGCCAATTGAATTATAATTTCGGCCTGTTGTCGCACAGTGTAGGGAAACCGGATCTATAGACTACCTTTATTAATAAAATCTTCCAAAACAGCAAGCATTACTGTACTCGGGGACAGCTTTGGTATACCAGACGTATATAATAAGATTTAACAGAACTATATATTATATCCAAACATGCCTTAGTGATAAAGTTGAAGATTATATATAATATTTATTTTAAAAAAACACTTAGCTGTCCGACATTTCCCTCTGGAAACAGCCGGTTTCACCCAGAGTGGCGAGGACCTGTATTTGGCCCGGGATGGCACGGTTCCGGTGCGTTGCCCTCTCTACTGGACCCAACTCAGTACACGCACGGGTTCACCGCAGTATTTATATGTTTAGCCTACAACAATTTGTGATTGTTAACACCTTGCTAAAATCACAGCAACAACTAGTGGTATCCCCCACCCCGAGATACAATCTGAAATCGAAATGTAATAGGCAAACAGTATTAAAGTTCGGACTTTGACATTTGATGATATATGCACAGTTTTAAAGACAGATATTTAGTTATTTACACTGTGTTCTGCAGTTATATGCTAGGATATTTGATGCTATCCTGTATTCCATGCAGTCGGGCCATCTCCTCCTCCTGCGCTCCATAGCGGACAATGTGACGGCGAGACAGCGCTGATTAAATATTAAGAACGACTTTTGATTTAAGATTTGAGTTGGAGGTGTTTATGGAACAATTATCACTCAATTTTCACTCAGTACAATCTTCATGATATGGTGTGAAGAAATGTGCGTGAGGCATTAATACTTAAACATATTAAGAGTAGCCTAACCCTTATTCCCACATGTACTTTCTGCAGTCTGACTTCAGTTCACCACCTCACCATCTGCGTCGCCAATTCCTATTTTGTCTCCATAATGTGCGTACGCATGGGTCAGAGTTTGCGTGGAGGACCGCACATTCTCCCGTCAAGTTTGTTTTTTTATAAATCACAACCTTTGCGTGGGAAGTGGCGTACGCCCATTTTCAGCCCCGTTTTGTGCATACGCCACGTTTATAAATGAGACCACAGAGCTGGATTTCTGGCCCAAATCGGGGATAGAGTTTAGAGTTTAGTCAAATAGCTCATTCAGCTACTTAAACTAGAGCTGGTTGGTTTTCTTCTGGAGTCAGACCTAAAATAAAGCTTGGCTGTCACTCAAAAAAAACAGAACCTTCGATCGATGTCCGTAAATATGATTAAAGTCATTGCTCTTTTTATTACTTTCTTTGATGAGGGCTGAGTTACTAGTAAGGCTGCCGCTGTGTAACTGATGAAACTGTGATGAAGTTTTTCCTCACCACCAAATGTTTGCTCGCGGGAAATTGTTAGGTCTTTGTAAATGATGTGCGTAGAAAGCGGTTTCTAGACTTACTCTATCTGTAAAAAGTCTTGTTATGATTTGGTACTATGAATAAAACTGAATTGAATTGGAACCTTTTCGCAGGTATTTAAAGATCAAGTAACAATGAATGAATGTGCAAAAGAATGAGGCATAAAAACATTTTTATAAACATGAAGTGAACTTAATGGTACTTTTATTTAATTAAAATGCACTTTGCCTCTTTTGTGTTTGTTTTGTGATTGGAAATTGTTTTTATATGTAACAAACTTGTTCTGCTATCTTGGCCAGGTCTCTCTTGATAAAGAGATTTTATATCTCAATGAGACTAACCTGGTTAAATAAAGGTTAAATAAAAAATAAATTAAAAAAAGGCCTTGCTCACCAACACACATATTTTTAGTTACTAGGGCTGATTAGACCTTTGTTATATTATATAACCAAACTCTATAATGCCATGGTAAAAAGTAGTTCTGCCCTAAAAGGTACAACAAAACTAACAGGAGAGTCAGAGAGTGGCCACAAAGTCCTGAGAAGAGGTCTAATCCGCAGTGGTGGAATGTAACTAAGTACATTTACTCAAGTTCTGTACTTACAGTGAGTACAAATTTGAGGTACTTGAACTTTACTTAAATCTTTTCTTTTCATGCGACTTTCTACTTAGGGTTAGGGTTACATTTCAGAGAGAATTCTTGTACTTTTTATCCCACTACATTAATCTGACAGTTTTAGTTACTAGTTACTTTACAAAAAGTGATTTCTGCACACAAAACACATGTAATTTATGAAATACAATGTTTTATTATAAATTAAACGACCCAACAATAGGTCTACAAGTACATCTGAAATGATTAGCCCATTAAACCTATATGATTGACAGAACTGTTTTGATCGTTTCCAGCTAATCAATTGTGAGGATTTTTCTGCATTGAGTAATTGTAATTTAATACTTTAAGTAAATTTTCCTGATAAGACGTACATACTTTTACTTAAGTAACATTTTCAAGGCAGGACTTTTACTTGTAACAGACTATTTTCACAGTATAGTACTAGTACGTTTACTTAAGTAAAGGATCTGAATACTTCTTCCACTACTGCTAATCAGGAAACATAAGTGAAAACAAGTGTTGATGTACGTTGGGTTTAAAGGGGCCTCAAGTGAGTATACTTATACATTTCATTTGGAGTGCTGCCCTGAACACATGAGTTATTTGTGGATTATCTTACTTTCCTTACAAAGGAGTCTCCGGCTATGACTCACCAGGAAATGTCCGCCTTTATGTTATCTTTATGCTGACATGCCGGCAGCTGGTATAGGTCTGGCTGTTTTTCTACCGCAACAATACCTCAATCCTCATCCTGTGTGACAGCTACAAGCACACAGAAGAAGATATGCTATCACTTGACAAGAGATGAAGCGAGGTACAGTAGCTGGTGTGATGTGCCAATCCAGGGAACAACTCTGGGGGGGACATTGCTTTCCTGGAGTGTTGACCGCCATCAGAGCTGGAAAATAGGACAGCAGCGCCTCTTCACCGGCGTGTGGGTTAACATTGACATAACAGGGGCGGCTGTTTTGACATGCATCAAGTGACTCATTCTTTGGCAAACAAAAGTATGTTTTGGCACAGAATGTGATTTGTTGAGCTTAATCCTTAGTTTTGTTTGCTGGAAACAGAACTAGATTTTTCCTGTCAGTTGCCAAATTAAACTCCACTAGACCTGGCTGCAGACATAATTTGTTTCTCGGTGAAGAAAGCTGTCCTCCCTGGCTTTTTGATGGACTTGTAGCTCTGTTCCACACCATCTGTGCTCCAATTATTAAATAGCTTGCTTAAGCATCCATGTGGAGTCTTCATACCCTGAAGCCAAGTTTGTTTGCCTGTTGCTTTACTAATTGTTGTGTCAGTTGGTTTAGTTTGGCTCCATCACCGATGTGGTCATTGATATTATTTTTTACTTTCCAGCCGAGTCAAAGCACTAACAGCACACCTTATGAAAGGAACAATTATTTCAATGTTTTTGCAAGACTAGAGTGAGGGGTAGAATGTGTGTGGGGTAACTGATTAGGTTAAGGAATATATAGGGGGTGGCAGTAGCTCAGTCCGTGGGGACATAGTTTGGGAACCGGTTCAATTACTAGGCCTGTAACAATTCCAAATTTTGCTAGACAATTAACTGTCTCAGAAATAATTGCGATTAACAATATAATTGTCTCTTTATTTATTACTTTTTCAAACAAATTAAAGTTTAAATGAATCCCAGGATACATCTTCTGTTATATATCACTGTTATGTGACCCAGATACGCAGATTCACAGCCTTCGAAGTTAACCACGCCTCTTTATTATCATAAAACATTGTATTTTTCGCATAAATTAACAAAACGTTCCTGTCAATAAAAAACAAAGTATTAATCATAAACAAAAAACAGAGCGTGTTTAATTCCTCTGGCTTTAGACGGCTTCAGCCCAGGATGTTTGGAGTTGCTATGGCAACAAGTGACAGCTGCAGTTAGCATAGCTTTAGCTAAACAGTCCGACCAATAATCACTTAATATAATTACAATTTGGCACATCTAAACAAAATCAACAATTACCATCAACAGTCATACCCTTTGGGACCTTAGCAAAAGTTAGCAAACAAGTTGTTCAGTACGGATTAGAAAAATAAAAGCACAAATCCCAGTAGAGCTACGTTAGCATAATGTTAATGAATGGCGGCCATTTCCGCCAACCGGGTTGTCATTTACTGTACGCTAACGTTACTAATTAAGCAAAGCACCATAGTAGATTAAACACCACAGACGGACTAGCTACATCACTTAAACACAGTGCTGGAATGTAACGAAGTACAAATACTTTGTTACTGTACTTAATGTTTATAATGTTTATGTTTGACTGTAGTTAGAAATTCGTGAGATGATACTGTACATCTCAAGGGGTTTATCCTAATAAACACAATTTTTCACGTATCTGTATTTTACTTAAGTAGAATCAATAGTGCATACTTTTGACTTTTACTTTTACTTTTGTAGCAATTATCTATACTTTCTACTCCACTACATTTCTACAATGTTTCGTTACATTTTCTGATCAGTTTTTCCCCCTGCCAAAACCTCTTCCTGACTGTCTGACTGACTGTCTCACCAGTAAAGTTTGGTTGCCATAGATATATATGGGGCACTGACGATCCTTCATCGAGCAGCGCGCTAATACAGCCTCCGGTAGAAGTGAAAATGAAAATGTTTGTTTTTTATTATTCCCGTTTTTAAATCATAGTTGCCATCTATTTCTCTCCACAGAGCCGTTTACTCCTCCGCCAGGCTGCCTAAGAAACGTTCATATCTTATTTATTTGGCTGGACCTCTTCATATCCGCCTCCCCATTTCCGCTGCTTCACACACTTTATTTGCTTAAGCTCCCATGGTTAAAGGAAATAAAACCGTCTTAAAATACATCCATGAATAAAACCAACCGCACTCCAAATCTAACAACATATTTCCGTTTTATGCTGGTTAGGATAGGAACTTTTTTTAAAAGCCAGGCCTTGTTTGTGCTAGTGAACAGTATGGATACTGTCGAAGCTCAGCATCAAAATAACTGAACCACCCCTTTGTAAATCACAGGTCGCTAGACACAGTGCCCTCACTGACCAAAGTGCAAACTAACGAACTAACCAACTTTTTTTTCTTATTTGCATATTACCATTTAAAATGGTAATATGCAAATAAGTAATATGCAAATAAGAAAACCTTCAGCGACCTTCAGCACTCACTGGATCGGTTCGCAACCGAGTGTGAAGCGGTTGGGATGAGGATCAGCACCTCTAAATCGGAGGCCATGGTTCTCAGCAGGAAACCGATGGAATGCCTTCTCCAGGTAGGGAATGAGTCCTTAGCCCAAGTGAAGGAGTTCAAGTACCTTGGGGTTTTGTTCGCGAGTGAGGGGACAATGGAGCGGTAAATTGGTCGGAGAATCGGCGCAGCGGGTGCGGTATTGCGTTCAATCTATCGCACCGTTGTGACGAAAAGAGAGCTGAACCAGAAGGCAAAGCTCTCGATCTACCGGTCAGTTTTCGTTCCTACCCTCACCTATGGTCATGAAGGCTGGGTCATGACCGAAAGAACGAGATCCAGGGTACAAGCGGCCGAAATGGGTTTCCTCAGGAGGGTGGCTGGCGTCTCCCTTAGAGATAGGGTGAGAAGCTCAGTCATCCGTGAGGAGCTCGGAGTAGAGCCGCTGCTCCTTTGCGTCGAAAGGAGCCAGTTGAGGTGGTTTGGGCATCTGGTAAGGATGCCCCCTGGGCGCCTCCCTAGGGAGGTGTTCCAGGCACGTCCAGCTGGGAGGAGGCCTCGGGGAAGACCCAGGACTAGGTGGAGGGATTATATCTCCAACCTGGCCTGGAACGCCTCGGGATCCCCCAGTCGGAGCTGGTTATTGTTGCTCGGGAAAAGGAAGTTTGGGGTACCCTGCTGGAGCTGCTCCCCCCGCGACCCGACACCGGATAAGCGGACGAAGATGGATGGATGGATGGATTGTGGTACTTCTACTTTTACTAAAGTAAATATGTCTCTGGTTATTTGTACTTTTACTTAAAGGAACACGCCTACTTACTGGGACCTTTGAAAAAGGTCCATTGCATGTTTAGGTGTCTGTGCAACATATTCTCATGAACAGGTCTGTATGATGTCGCACGAAAACTTATGCACAACAATTCCCTTTTAGCCTTCAAGCAGGCATAGGCTATTTATTCTAGAAAAGTGAACACAATTAACTTCATGTTACATCTTTCTCCGACTAACACGAGTGGCGGCTCTTCATGTGCTGGTGCAGTCTCACATGCACACATAAGCTGCACAGAGCATGGTGACATCACATCTGAACATCACATTAAGTCTACTATCGTAATACATTGAGTAAGAGCGCCATCAGATAATAATACAGAATAATACATAACAATATCCTACAGAACGACCGCTGGCTGGTCACATGACAACCACCGGTTACATGACAATTAAGTTGAGCAGTCTTTACGGTTAAATTTTGCCGAGAAAAGGTTTCCTTTCAGAGGCCGTTGCAGTTGACTCTAGCCAACAAAAGGTGACCGTGAGCCGGGTACAGGGCACCGCGAGGTGACGGACAGATAAGTTTAGGCACTAAAACGACTAGTTAAGATTTGAAAAGAGATTGTGGTTTGGATTAAAACACCAGTCCCCTTAAGTAGTACTCCCAGGACACAAACATGCATTTCCTGGGTGAAACTTTTGTGTTTTCCCCGAGACACAAACTCTGCTCCCGGCTTGAAAGTCCTGTGTTTTATGACTCACCCATCTACCCCGACCCCCTCCCCACGTGGACCAGAACTGTTTTATACAGCAGCAGTCAAAGTGGTGCATTTAGCAATAAATATGCGGAATACATATGAATTACAGTGCATTTTGTAGCAATATATGAATGGTTCATCAGAACAGCCTGTCTTGTTTTGTGTGTGTGTGTGTGTGTGTGTGTGTGTGTGTGTGTGTGTGTGTGTGTGTGTGTGTGTGTGTGTGTAAAAATAACAAGGAGTGAAAGATTTTAATTCCCCCCCGTGGGGATTAATAAAGTTCTTCTTATTCTTCAAACAGCTTGAGAATTGTCTAAACATCTTTCTAATATCTTCTCTAAACATCTATTTAATAGTTTCTTTCCCCTCCGTGCCATCATCCTGCTCTCTATCGTCTTCTGTTTCCCTGTCTCTCTCTCTCTCTCTCTTTTGTTCTCGCTCTCTGAGCTTGAAAATGTTTTTGTTTTTTTTGTATAGTGATGAGAAAGAGAGCGAGAATGATTAGTGATTTTCTGCTTGATGAATTCTTATTGGAAATCAAGCAGTTATTATTAGGATACAGATAATGGCTTCAAATGTCAATCTATCCCAAGCAATCTCTTTCTCTTTCTCTCTCTCTACATACACAATCATGCAGGAAAGAGAAACAATGACTGGTGGTCAGGGCTAAATGTGGTGCAGTTAAAGGGGTGATAGAATGCAAAACCGATTTTACCTTGTCATAGTTGAATAACGACAGTTTGGTGGGTAGATAGGACATACATAGAACCTCAAAATCCCATTGACACCTCTTTCCTCTGCAAATCTCAAACTGCCTCTGAAAACAGGCAAATCTCAACGAGCTACCGAGTCAACTCGGTGACTCCTCCTTATTTGGCTCTAGTCAGTAGTCTTTGTCACACCCCAACATTTACATAGGCTACACCACTGACCTGAGGTCAGCTTATGGTGCGTTCTTTTTGTCTTGTAATCGCGACTAGTAGCTCGAGTGTGACGTCACATCCATGTCGGAAAACGAGTAACCGTGGGTTGTTGCGTTCTTTTTGTCACACAATACTACGAGTCGGAGAAAAGATGGATTTTTGTAACATTTTTAGTAACATTTAGGATTCTATTCACCCAGTTATTGACATATTATACAAATATATTTAACAGTTTGATACATGAAAATTACGTTTTGATTAACATTAACGTTGGGCTACTGCTCTGCTTTCTGCTCAAGACTCGGCTTAAAGCCATTGTTGTCATATAGCAACCGAGCGTCTCCAGCCAATTTCAGCTGCACAAGCTACAAAATAACTAATTAGGCGGTATTTAACTCATAATAAGACTGTAGCGACATGCCTATAGGTAGCAGTATACAGCGCTATGTGTACGACTTCTTCATTTGGTTACAACAAAGACAAAAGTGCTTAAAATTGTAGAAAACCGCAATGTTTACTACGTGTGATGCACGACGTAGCCATCTTTGAAAGTGAACTCGGGGTCCTCTGAGTTCAGACGACTTGACAAGTCGTATATACGACCTCGGTGGCGTTCTTTTTGCAACTTCCGGTTCGTAAATCCGGAAAACAACTTGTAAATCGACTTCGGTGGACAAAAAGAACGCACCATTAGTCTTCTGAATCTAGGTCACGCAGATCTCTGCTATTCCATTATTCCATAAATTCACTTCTGAGACTTTTTTTATGCGAGAAATCAACTATGTAGAGGTCAAATATGGGCCGTTTTATGAAAATGTATAGCTAATTGCAAATTTTGTCCAACTGTGCGTCGCAGTTCAGCAGGCGCTCAGCAGGCGCTCAGCAGGCGCTCAGCAGGCTAACGTGACTGTGGCCGGTGCTGCCTCGCCGCCCGGCATGTCCTCCTTCGAAGACCCCGTCCCGCTGTGAGCTAGATGGATCTCCGTCACGGCCTGAAGCCCGCGGCGCTCCATACCCACGCAAAGTCATCGTTTCTGGGTTACTGGACTACCAAATGCTGAGGTCCTGATGGAGCTCCAGGGCCTGCAGCTAGCCACGAACTTTACCCATAGGATTGAAGGAACACTTGCAGCTAACGAAACCCCTCACGTTCACAAAAATGCATTAAATTGAAATCGGACACAAGCGCTTTGTAAGAACTTAGGGTAGCTGTAATATAAGTGACGTGACGAAATTTAAAGTGTAAATATATTATAGTTATGCTAAAGGTGTAGCTAGCTAGCCGCAATCTTTAGCTACCCATAGGATTGAATGGACACTATCAGCTAATGAAACCCCTCACGTTCACAAAAATGCATTAAATTGAAATTGGCACTAGCTTTGTAAGACCTTATAGTAGCTGTAATATAAGTGGTGTGACGAAATTCAAACTGTAAATATACTATAGTTATCAACAGCCGGCCAGTTCCGCGGAGCCCCGAGCCCCTGTAGTCCAGTAAACCAGAAACAGTGACTTTGCCCTGGGTATGGAGAGAAGTCTCGTCGGACTGTGTGGACCTCCTGAAGTCCGACACGTCTTACCAAATTTGCAATTAGCCATACATTTTCGTAAAATGGCCCATATTTGAGCTTTATATAGTTGATTTATCGCATAAAAAAGTCTCAGAAGTGAATTTAGTAACGAAACATTGCAGTGTCTGAAATATGAGACCTGCTATCTCGTCTCCAATGTATGTGTATGTGGTTAGCTCAACCAATCAGCGCGCAGCTCATCTAAGTATTCACGAACATAGCATATTTGGAAGAAAAGCTCTCGTTCCAAATAGGGCCAAAACACAGGGATGCATAAGCGCCCATAAAATAGCAATCGGGCCATTTTCAGCCCAATCAATGTTACATACCCTATTAGGAGACCTTAAAGGTCCCATGACATGGTGCTCATTGGATGCTTTTATATAGGCCATAGTGGTCCCCTAATACTGTATCTGAAGCCTCTTTCCCGAAATTCAGACTTGGTGCAGAATTACATCCACTAGAGCCAGTCCCACAATGAGCTTTCTTTAGTATGTGCCTTTTCTGAGAGTGGGGGGCAAGGTGGAGGGTGGGGGTGTGGCCTTGACCAACTGCCACTTTGCTCGTTTGAAAGCCATGATGTCTCTCTCTCATGGGTGGGCCAAATTCTCTGGGCGGGCAAAGCAGAGAAAGGGGAGGTAACCTTGCTCCTTATGACCTCATAAGGAGAAGATTCCAGATCGGCCCATCTGAGCTTTCATTTTCTCAAAGCAGAATAGAGCAGAATAGAGCAGGATACCCAGGGCTCGGTTCACACCTATCGCCATTTCTAGCCACTGGGGCAGGCTGGGGGAACTCATATTAATGTTAAAAAAAAACTCATAAAGTGAAATTTTCATGCCATGGGACCAGAGCCGGCCCGAGGCATAAGCGAACTAAGTGGCTGCTTGGGGCCCCCTGGCCACTAGGGGGCCCCCAACCGAGTGTTGTTTTTCCCTCTTAACATTCGCCGACGGTCCCATCTGGGCTCCCGTAGTTCCGAATGGGCCCAGCCCTCCCCCCGCACGGTTGCCATAGTGATACAAAAACAACATGGCAGCAACTAACATTAGTTATTTTCTTAACTACTCGTTTCATTACTTACTTAACCGTAATATATAATAATAAAATGACCAGCAGCTCATTGTGCTCTGTACCCGGCTCAAAGTCACCTATTTTTGGATTACTGAACTACCGCTTACCTAACGGAGCACCATTGAGCACCGGACCCGGTGTTGAAGAATTCTGATGCGGCTCAACACATCTACTAGCTAAAAGCCGCTGATACGAACGAGCTGTGACGGAGGTCTGTAGCGGCTTACAACAACTAGCAATCGGCACTCTGTAGCACGGAGCTCCTCTTCAACGTTTGTTTTTACCGCTAGTTACTACGATGGAGCTTGCTACAGGTATGCTACACTCATGAGACCATGGCATGTTAATGTACGTTACTCAGCAACAGGTGAAAACAGGAGCAAGGTTGCGCGACTAAAGTTAAAATGAATTGAAATTTTAACAAGAAGTGAATTACCTGTATGTGTGAAAACAGCTTTATCTCACGCATCCGTTTAGTGGTTGTTGAATATATAACATTATTATATACCGGTAATTTGTTCAATATATAGCATAATATCATTTTTTCACTCTTTCACAGAGGGCGCCCCCCCAATACAATGATAGGGAAAACACTCAAACCAATATTTACATAAAATTGGCATGAATAATCATAATGGTATACATGCCCCGTGTGTGTGTGTGTGTGTGTGTGTGTGTGTGTGAGTGTGTGTGAGATCTTGTCATTTGTCATCTGCAGATTAATTTTAAGTGGGGGGGGGGATTGATTTAAATCATGAATCAGATTCTTTGTGAAAAAATCAGGGATTTTTTTGAGGCGATATTGCCCAGCCCTACTTCCTAATAACACAGAGTATGTCAGTATTGTTTGGCCCTGAAGTAGTTAACCTTAATAAATCAAAAAGCAAAAGGCTATGAATCTGAACAAATTTAGGTATTGCCCTTCTCTAGCTGACCATCCCCAAAATGCACCAGAATACAGGAAATCACATCTACCAAATTCAATATTGTCTGGGGGAGCACCCCCAGACCCCCCCCTCGCCGTTTGCATCCACTTTTGAACAAATAGAATAGGGGGGGAGGGTCCTTATGCATCTGTGCCCCGGGGGGACAGTAGTTCATAAACCGTCACTGTATTAATACATAACCTCACTGTATTCATTTATAATGTAACATTATAGCGTGACATTTGTGTCAATAATCGTCAAGCACAGGTGACACCGCGTGGTGGGAGGGGGGGCCCCCAAATCAAATTCTGCTTAGGGCCCCCAAAAGGCTTGGGCCAGCGCTGCATGGGACCTTTAAGGAACAGTGTGAAATGCCCTATATAATCATTCTATCACCCCTTTAAGGCACAACATATTTAACCCTCCTTTTTCCAAAAGTTTCTATATCAGAAATCTGGCTTTCTTTGAGCCAAATTGTAAAAGAAATTAAAAATGCTCTTCACAGGTAAAATAAATGATGAGCTCATTACTTTCATTGAAGTTTTATTTTATATATATATAAATTTTATAGCATTTGAAGAAAAAAACTGATAAAAGAACGTTGTGTCGGAAAACGTTTAACAAAAACATTAAAAAAAAGCGTAGAAAAAAATTTGAAAAACATCGGGAAAAGGTTAAAGGTCGTCAAAAGTGACAAAATGTCAATAACAGTGACAAAAACATAGCACTGGGAAAAGCGACAAGTGTCGAACAAGACGACCAGAACACTGAAAAAAAGTTTTAATTTTAATGAAACTAAAACTTGCATAGCCGGCGGGAAGATAACATATGGGTTAAATGTTGAGGGAGTGGTAGTGATCAGTTAAGTAAATATCTTTGCATGATAGTACAGTACACTTATCATTTTCTTTTATTTTTTATTTCTTCTTTCATTCCTCACCCACCGTTTGCTTCTTCCTACTTCTCTGCTAAAGCATGCTATAACATAAGTACATCCTTGGCAGAGAACACAAGGTGTTCTCCATATAACTATAACTCCTCCTGTTGGCTCCTATAAGAAGAGGCTGGTGAATAAACAGATAACTAATGAAATACAGTATTAAAGCTATAGTGTGCAACTGTTTTATATTAATGCACGTCCGTTGCATTCAAGCCATTGATACAAAGCTAATTAATATTTAATTAAATATCAGCTCCACACAACTCTCTGTATTTCTCTATATGGCTATGTTTACAAAATGGTGTAGTCTGGCTGACTTTCACGCGCAGAAACTCGAGTGATGTGTTTTACGCCACTAATGAGAAAGGACAACAGCAGCGTTCAGCTTTGGAGACAAAGAGGACTGCTGCAACAGGTGAAGGCATGGCTGAAAACCTGAAGAAGCACCCACAAAAGGTGCTAAGAAAAGACCTGCAAGTTAAGCAGAAGGACTAAAATCCCAAAAAGAAAGTGACCGACAGCAAAGACAATTAGGCCAATTGGCAAGGTTTTTCATAGTTGGAGATCACTGAAAAAAGAAAAGGGACTAAGGTCAGACACGGATGTCGCCTTTCTGCTCTTGAACAGGTTAGGGATGGGTTTTGTAAAGTATTAGGAGATGTGATATTGTCTTGGAACGGGGCATATTTCTATATTTCTATATAGTTATGTTTTATGAATAGGGCCGGTGACTTTCCGACAGTATGGTTGTCATTACTTAAAATTCCTCATTGGGGTGACAGAAACTATGCACTATAGCTTTAACATATAACTATTTATAAGAAATTATAATTGTTGACAAATACTGTACTGTAAAACTGTAAAAATTGGGCGCCTGGGTAGCTCACGTAGTAGACTGTGCACCCATATACAGAGGCTCAGTCCTCAACGTTGCGGCCGCGAGTTCGGTTCCGACCTGCAGCCCTTTGCGGCATGTCATTCCCCCTCTCTCCCCTTTCATGTCTAAGCTTTCCTGTCACAAATAAAGGCCTAAAATGCCACAAAAAAAACGCTACAAACTTGCCTTATATTGGCTTACAACTGCATTATAGTGGGTTAGAAACCCTTTATTAAATGTTTTATAGTGCTTATGAATGCTAAATGGGGGGGTTACCCATTGTTAATTGTTAACTCAAGGCATTCTAATGAACGGGTTCTTCTGATCTGGTCACGTGACGACCGGTCACACGACAGTTAAGTTTAGTGGTCTTTACAATAAAATTTAGCCGATATACGATATTATATCGACATCGATATATGAGGCTAGACATCGTCTTAAATTTTGGATATCCTAATATCTTGATATGACACGAGTGTTGTCTTTTCCTGGTTTTAAAGGCTACATTGCAGTAAAGTGATGCCATTTTCTGAACATACCAGTCTTACTAGCTGTTTTATTATTTGCCTTTACCCACTTAGTCATTATATCCACATTATTGGTGATTATTTATCAAAACTCTCATTGTGTTAATATTTTGTGAAAGCACGAATAGTCAACCCTACAATATCGACATTGTATTTGGTCAAAAATCGTTAAATTTGATTTTTCTTTTCATGTACTGTACGATTGTATGTGATGAATAAAAACGTTTCTTCCTACTCTTCATGTCAAAATCTAAAAGATGTACTGTAGAAGAATCCCCTGGTCAGGGCACATATAGGAACAATCTTCCATTTTCTGTTCTTTAAAAGTTTTTTTTTTATGAGTGGGTTTCAATTGTGTAAAAATTGTTCATTTGGGCTCTTTCTTTTCGCACGGCTTTCTACAGAAGAAACACATTTTCCATGTAATGTGAATGTAAGAGCAATCTCCTCTTGCCATTTCCGTCCAACCTCTCCTGAAACGTTTTCTGCAGAGAATAAATCGACCAGTAATACATCTGTATCCCCCCGGTGAGAATTGCCTTTGGTTCTCCAAGCCTTCTTCAAAGATCCGTGGAGAGTCTTTTAAACAGATTTGTCTTCAATCCCTGCTTGTGGCGATGACGTCAGAGTTTGAGGGAGCTGTGCGCCCATCCACTCCAGCCGGTCGTGGTGAAATGAGATTTGGGCGCCACTACACTCAGACAATCCAATAAATTACTCCTGTGAACGAGAATTCTTCTTTCAGGTCCAGGATGATTCAGCCGGATGCATCCAAACACTCCGGGCAGCGAGGAGACATTGCATGGTCAGTGCCCATTGTGTGTGTTGTTGGCATGCTCTACTGAGCAAACAGCATGCACAGCAGTTTGTTTGTGTGCCACAGGGACAAACCAAATCAAAAACAGAGGCTCAGTCCCAGGTTTAGTGATGGTAATTCACAAGAGTATGTGTCAGCAGGCAGAGACATCTCGCCACACTATTGGATGTCAAGGGTATTAGAGCAACAATGCCATGCTCAGTCATCGTTTTGTCATTTTACCGTGTCCAGGTTTGTGCTCCCTGCCTGGGGACACAAGTGTCTTACTTGGCTGTGACACTAGTGAGACTAATCATGAGATGGTCATGCTTGTCGCTACACTCTGGTGTTGTGTTAGACCCTCTACACTAGGCCCATTCAAATGGTGGCCCTCCGGCCCAGCCCGTGTCTCAAATGTCCCAACCAGAAAAGCAGAGAAAACCTGAGAATAGCAGTTTTAACAAGCCTACAGATGTTCCCACAGAAATTCCCACAGTAGTACAGATCATGACTGCAACACTCTGCCGTAGCCGCACAACAATCAACCCAGAATAGAGCATGTTGTTTTGAAAATGTAGTGGTAATGGCAGAATAGGGCTGGGCGATATGGAGAAAATCAAATATCACGATATTCTTGACCAAATACCTCGATATCGATATTGCGGCGATATTCTAGAGTTGACAATTGGTGCTTTAACAAAATATCTATACACTTAGATTTTAGATAAATAATCATCAGTAATGTGGACCTAATGTCTAAGTGGGGAAAAGGCAAATAATAGAACAGCTAGAACAGTCTGGTAAGTTCTGAAAATGACATGACTTTACTGTAATGCAGCCTTTAAAACCAGGAAAAGACAACACTTATGCCATTTACGATATTACGATATCCAAAATCTAAGACGATATCTAGTCTCATATCACGATATCGATATAAAATCGATATATTGCCCAGCCCTATGGCAGAAGTATTAGTCCTGTGATACAACTGAAGAAAGCATGTCTTTCCCAACTCTGAAGCTCAAAATTTCCCTGCCTGGAACTTTTACTTTTTTTTATTTTACCACTGTGAATTCCTGACTTTTTTAGTCCCTTACAGTATGTATATCAAACTCTGAAGATGCTGCATCCTACTTCCGCTTTTTAACATATGCAATATTGCAAATTCGTCCACTATCAATGTTCTATCTGGCGGTAGGGTTTCTTGTATATTGTTGTCAAGTTCGTGGTGTGGCCTTCGTCAGGGTACCGAGGCGTTGCCACTCGCTCAACAGTTCATTGGTATACATTAAAGACGCGGACATAACATAATATAAACTTAACTGCGGGAAACCCACAATGTTCCACTGGGCTGTGCTGCGTTCCGGTTTTGTTCTGTCTTCCGCCACGCGTCATACCACACTGGGAGCGTCTCATTTTACTGTCTCTACAAGTATTTTACAGAACAATCACATGTTTATTAAGCTACGTTGTATCTACCTTCCACTCCAAGCACTTCTCTAATTAAACTTCATGCCTACTCTTTTCTGGCGTTTTCCTGATAAAAAAGATCTGTGATGTCTATTATGTTTTTCCACCTTCAAGATGAATCTCTCGTCGTCCATGGTGTTCAGTTCAGTTTGTTTTATTAAAGGGGACAGTGTAAATTAATAAAACATGATTTCCCATGGGTTAAAAAAGCCAGAATTAGCCTATTTTTCCTCTGTAGTCCCCTGCCCTCAATGTTAAAAAAGGTTTTTTTAAAATATAAAGAAACAAAAAGACAACATAGTAAAAGACGTATATGTGTTTAACTGTCTGATGTGGTTCGGGATTGAATTCCACTCTCTTGACCCTCTGATGGACCAGGCTGACTGACTAAAAGAACTTTTCCGCAGCGGAATAACACAATCTCCTCTGGAGGATCCCCTTGTGACTCGAACGGTATCTGATCTTCTGTTGATGTATGCAACAAGTGGCGGTGGAGCTAGGTTGTGAGTGACTTTATTGTGTGACAGATTATTTCCTAATATGAGCTCATTCCAATTTACCTTGGATTGATGTTTGGAAATTATTAACTTTATGAGTGACAGTATCAAAAGCGTTCCGAAGATCTGTTGAGTGTTTAGTTCTAAAGCCAAACTTCATTCGATAGAGAGATCTGGAACTGTTTTCTAGATGGAAAACAATCTGCTCAGCTAGTCATTTCTCAGCAATTTTGGATGCTTTGGGAGAATACTGATCGGTCTATAATTACTTAAGGAAGTTGAATCACCAGATTTGAAAATTGGAGTGACAATAGCTGATTTCCAGGCGTTTGGAAACTGTCCAGTTGATATTAAGAGGCTAATAATCTATGTAATAGGATTAACTAAAACTGAGCTTTGAGCATAGTCATATCCATCCCAAACACATCTTTTGCCTTAGAAGGTTTGAGTGACCTAATGATTCTCATGATTCCTGACTCAGTAATGCTTTTTATGGTAAAGGCAGGTTCTACTGTGGTTACTGGATACACTCTGTCCTGATCTACTAGGAAACTCTGTTAGATTTCAGCTACAGAGTCAACAAAGTAGAGATTGAGGGCCTCTGCTATTTCTGTTGGGTGTCTTAGGAAAATTCCACTGTGGTTAATTTCAAGCATTTTTCTATCGCTGTGATGTTCCCCTGTCAGTTTCTTTAATTGGCTCCAGATCATTTTAACATCTCCTCTGGCTTCATTTAAAGCGGCAATAAAAAGGTTTGCCTTGGCTTTTCTAATTTCCTTCACTACCTTGTTTATTAACAGTATGTAGTGATACTTGTTTTGATTACTTTTTTTATAGCAAGATCACGCTCTTCATCAGTTTGAAAATGTTATCATTTAACCAACGGAGACTTATTTTTTTGGCCTTATGTTTAATCTTACGGGTAAATTTTTAGATAATTTCCTGTATTTTGCTTGAAAATGTTAGACAATCTTGTTCCAGATTATTTCCTAATATTAGCTCATTCCAATTTACCTTGGATTGATGTTTGGAAATTATTTTATTTTTAAGATTCTGTTGCAACCAAGGGTTTAAATTGTTTGTTGTTTAGCGCACATGAATGAGTGATCGACCCCACCTTGCCTCCTCCCATAAATCAATATGGAAATTACTATAAATGCACCCCCGACGTCATTCTTTGTTCAATCACAACGGGTTATCCCGCTGCAGATGAAAAAAAACAAACCTCAGCGACTGTGAGGTTGAGGTGCTGATCGCGGAGGTGTAGGCGAGAAAAAAAAGTTCTGTTTGGAGGTTTGTCATCTTGGATAAGGAATAAAAGAAAATGCCCAGAGTGGCAAATGGTGACTGGGCAGTGAATGCACCGAACCATGGCAGAAATAATAAAAAAAAATTTTAAATTAATGTCGAAATGGAAATGAAGAGAATAGCGGCAGCGCCACACCAGTTACAGAATAACATGCATCTCAGTGTCAGTCCAAATTACGCATAATAAGCAGTTTGAACTCACTGATGTGAGGGAGACCCGACTCAGAGGAGGAGAGGTTAGTGAGGTCAGCGTCTCCACGGCACGCACAAATCCGCTGGGCCACGCATGGATGAAATAATTAAATAGTAAATAGGACTACAGTAACAGAAATATGTGCAGAATCAAGACAGTCAAGACGGCCCATTGTTTGGTGGACCGGGTACACCTTGGTCACTTAATAGCCTACAAATCATCCACGGATCAACTACGCATCACATGAGTTAGCCCCCCGACACAGCGTTTGTTCCTGGGGAGATGGATCCGTGCGTCCCGCCTCCTGTCCACCATGGATGTCTGAGCCTCAGCAACTAAAGACTCACAGACACTAGTGCATTTTCCATGCCGATCTTTTTGTTGCCAGTAAGATATTTCATCTATGGCAAATACAGAGGATATAATAGACAATATTTTCTAAGTGGATTTATCATTCATTTCCCGTCCTCATGTTTAACAGAGATTAAGTAGCCTGCAAAATTAAACAGTTGATAGTGTGAAAGATGTGAAACATTTTCCACATAATATGATCAAACTTTTATGAAGTATCAGCGGATATAATTATGTTTTTTCATAGACAATGTCACAGACGTATGCCAGTAATGTTCAGGGATCTTCGGCACTTTTCAGTTAGAATTTGCCACGTTACAGAGCCAGAAAAGACTTTGCGGATGGCCCGCTCATTCTCACGTTAAAGTGAGTTAATTTTTTATACATCACAAAGTGTCCGTGAAAACCAGCGTACGCAAGCTTTTCGTGTGTACGCAACGTTTATACATGAGGCCCCTGGACACTATAATCAAGTTATGATCAGACAGTCCTGTTAGCATATTGAACGATTTTAAGATTATCTCAGGTCTATTGCTAAAAACTAAATCAATCTGTGTACTGGTGGAATTAGTTATTATTGTTGGCCCTTGGATTAGCTGTGTGAAATCCATCCCATCCATAACCTTTTCAGATTTTTCCTATTTTGTTTATCCTCCCTATATTTAGGTCACCCATGATGATTACTGCTTTCTCAAAATTGCATTCTTTAAATACATTATCAAGTTTTTCATAAAAATCAATTTTTAATGAAGGGGGTCTATAAATAGCTACAAGGACAAATGACATTTGTGGCGACAAAGTTACATTAAAACCAAGAAATTCCAGTCCATTTTCATTTGATATATGGACTTCATGACAATTAGAAATATTTTTGGCCTAGATCATAACCCCCCCACTCCCTTTGAGCCCAGTCTGTCCCTTCTATAGATATTATAACCTGGTACTGATAGAACTGTTGAGGGTGAATATTCATGTAGCCAGGTTTCAGACAGGCAGAGAAAATCAAGATTAGATTTTGTAAGAAGATGTTGGACTTGGTCACTTTTTGACGTGATGCATGCATAAGTTGTCCACATAATACACCTTTTGGCTTTGCTTTAGGGTCCCAGATTAATCTAGAGTTATTAACTGTCTGAAATACTTTTCCGTTTTTTTGTGATTGCTGGATTTAGCAGTTTCCTGTAGCGTCTGTTGACAGTTATATGGTGTTCGTTAGTTTCTATGTTGATTGAACAGTCATCTATGGCGCGGCTCTCATCATTTTTTTGGCATTATTATAGAAACAGGCATAATCTCGTTAGTTGCTGTGGACAGAACGTGACCATGGTTTGTTGTCATCGCGGCTGCACCATTTACTGGCAGCTCTGGAAACATCCGGCTTCCAACCACCGTGCTGGCGCAGTGCCGCCCCACACAGCTGCTTGCGGTCGCCCCCGACTTCACATGCCGACATTGCAGATTCCCAACCCGCTGACTAACAGTGCACCCCACGCTGGACAAACCCCAGGGCTCCCACAGCACCGGAACAGCAGTGACAACCAGCCAGGTTAGTTTGCTCGTTATCCGATATTGACAAGCTGTTGAAGGAGCGTGCCAAGGAGACTGTGGTTTTGCACCTGGCCGTAACTTCACAGGTAGAAGTTCCTTCTTCTATCATTTCCATGGAACAGCAGCAGTTGTAGCCATTTGTATGAACTGGGCCAGGGCATTGATGAATTGATGAGGATAATAAGAAACAGATCACGCTGATCAGCGCATCGATTCACATTGAGTCTTTAAGGATATATCTAGAGTGTTTGGCATCAGTTTGCTGGTTTAAAGGATCAGGATCCTCTTTATCGCTTGAAAAATGTGTCAAGCACTGGCCATCTGATTTTGAAACAATTGCCAGAAATACATATACCTGGAGAGCCACAAGCACACCTCTACCACCGGCAGCCATCTTGGTGTTTTTGTTTGCAAAACTTTCCTCCGCTCCGTTAGCTAACTTCTAGGTATTTGTTGTGCTAACGGCTAGTTAGCCTGCCTGCTAGCGGGAGGTAAAGCTGACCACTCAGGATTTTGCCTCCTTGGATTTCTATTCTATATTTAGGTAGCAGTAACGGGCTATCCACAGCTTGTTAACACAAGCAGGAGCACCTGCATTGTAATTCGACTTGTGAAAAGGGATCGGTTTTAGGAGAAGGCCTTCATCAACGTTGCTACTAGCTAAACTAGCAAGCTACACGATGCCCTCCCTCAGCTGTTCACCTGGCTGTGACTCGTGCCTCCTGTTCAGCCAGAAGATAGTGGAACTTGAAGCCAGAATATCAACTCTCCACCAGATCAAGGCAAGTGAACAGTTCCTCGACTCCATTATCATTGGAAGTTCCCCTCACACACACACTGTCGGATGTCTTGATTCCCCTACACCCTGCAATACTCTCACCCCACCACGCACTAATACAACCTCTGTCCCTGTTGTCTCTCCTCGGCTTCTGCCGAGGACCCAGCCAGCTCTGCTGACCAGCTCCACTCCACACCAGCCTGAGCCATGGCGTGTAAGCAAGCACCAGAGCAGGCGGTCAGGACAACGCTCAGCCCCAGCCCAAACCCTACAACTAGAAAATCGCTACAGCATTCTGATGAACGACGAGGAGTTCCCTTCTCTGCCACGTCCCCACGCAGCTCATCCTGGTCCATCCACACAGTCGACGCGCCCATTGAGGGTGGACTCTCCCCCCTCGGACTCATCAACCTCCACGCTGGTCATCAGAAGCTCCATGGTAAGGGACCTCCACATTTGAAGGACGTGCTGACGTGTAAGGTGAGCGTATTGTGTCACTTCCGGTGTTCCCGTGTTACAAACGCTAGTTTGCTGCTCCGGCAAAAACTTATTGAACTCTGCTTTACTGGCTAAATTAGCGGCTATTTGCCTGGATTGCATTTGAATTACAACTGTTTTACTCAAGCACTTATACTTAGCTTCACTTACAGTGACTGACTCGCTGAATTTACAATTGTTAAAACGCTGTTAGCTACTTTAGCTTAGCCACTAGCAATGGCTTATTCCTCTCCCTCTCCTGCTCTTTCTTGCTCTGTGTGTCAAATGTTTAGCTATTCCTCTGCCTCCTTTAGTGATAACGATACATGTAATAAATGTAGTATATTCGCTGCTCTGGAGGCAAGGCTTAGTGAATTTGAGTCACGGCTCCGCACCGTGGAATCAGAATCGTATGCTTCCGTAGCTAGCCAGCACCATGTGGTTAATCACGGACCACCATACTGTAGCTTCTCTAGCTGCTTTAGCTTCTGCTAGCTGTCCCTCGTCAAACCCCGAGCAGCCGGGCGAGTGGGTGACTATCCGAGGGCGTGGCGTTAGATCTAGACCAGGGAGTGCACATGATGACGGTCGCTCTAAACCGGAGCGTCTTCGCCTCTCTAACAGGTTCTCCCTACTCAGTGATACACCCGCTGAGAAGCCAATTCTGGTTATTGGGAACTCTATACTGCGATATGTGAAGCCGGCGGCCCCAGCGGCTAAAGTACCCTACGGTCATATGTGTCCCGGGGCCAGAGCGGGCGATATAGAAACCCATCTAGAGCTGCTGGCCAAAAAAAGAAGCGTAAATACAGTAAGATCATACTTCACGTAGGGGGTAATGGTCGTAAATCAGAGATCACTAAATTGAATGTTGAGTCACTTTGTGCATACGCAAAGACTATGTCGGACTCAGTAGTTTTCTCTGGACCCCTGCCAAACCTGACCAATGATGAAATGTACAGCCGTCGTCATCCTTCCACCGCTGGTTGTCGGGTGGTGCCCAGCTAACGATGTGGGCTATGTGAATAACTGGGGGCGTTCTGGGGAAAGCCTGGTCTGATGGAGAGGCGGCATTCATCCCACCTGGGACGGAGCCGCTCTCATATCAAAAAAAATCTGACCGAGTTTATCAGACATAAACCATGACAACCCAAGTTTGATATTAGTAATCAGGGGTGCAGTGCAATACACCCCCCTGTGCTTCCGTTGGAGCAGTCACCCACTCATAGTCTAATAAGCACGGTGTCTGTTTCCCGACTCAGATCGGTTAAATCAAAGGTAAACAACAGATGCGCTATACTTAACAACCTAATTGGAATTAAAACGACTGCAACGATAGAACAAAATAAGAAAATTAGATGTGGACTATTAAATATTAGATCTCTGTCTTCTAAAGCATTATTGGTTAACGAGTTGATATCAGATAACAACATTGATTTATTTTGTCTTACTGAAACCTGGCTGGGCCATGAAGACTATGTCAGTCTAAATGAAGCCACTCCTCCCAGTCATATTAATACTCAAATTCCTAGAGGCTCAGGCCGAGGGGGGGGAGTTGCAGCCATCTTTGATGCAAGCCTGTTAATTACTCCTAAACCTAAATTAAATTATAACTCCTTTGAAAGTCTTGTTCTTAATCTTCAACATCCAAAATGGAAAACATTACAGCCAATTATATTTGTGGTTATTTACAGGGCTCCAGGTCCGTATTCTGAATTTTTATCTGAATTCTCAGAGTTTTTATCATGTTTAGTCCTTAAATCAGACCAAGTACTTATTGTAGGGGATTTTAATATCCATGTAGACGTTGACAATGATAGCCTTAGTACTGCTTTCAACTCATTACTGGATTCAATCGGTTTCAGTCAGAGTGTGCACAAGGCGACGCACTGTTTCAACCACACCCTCGACCTTGTGCTGGCATATGGTATTGAAATTGAGGATTTAATAATATTTCCGCAGAATTCGGTATTGTCAGATCATTCTTTAATCACTTTCGAATTCTTACTACCTGACTATATTAAATTAGATAAAAGCTTCTACACCAGATGCCTATCTGACAGTGCTATAGCTAAATTTAAAGAAGATATTCCAACAGCATTCGACTCTATGTCATGCCTTAACATAACAGAGGACCTCTATGTAAACTTTAGTCCCTCTCAAATCGACAATTGTGTAGATGGTATTACGGCCTGCCTACGGACTACTTTAGACTCTGTTGCTCCACTCAAAAAGAAGAAGATGAAGCAAAGGAAACTAGCACCTTGGTATAACTCCCAAACTCGTAAATTAAAGCAAAACTCGCGAAAACTTGAAAGTAAATGGCGCTTCACCAAAATGGAAGAGTCTCGTTTGGACTGGCAAGACAGTCTGAAAACCTATAGGACGGCCCTCAGACATGTCAGATCAGACTATTACTCAGCATTAATAGAAGAAAACAAGAACAACCCAAGGTTTCTTTTCAGCACTGTAGCCAGGCTGACAGATAGTCACAGTTCTACTGAGCCATCTATTCCTCTAGCTCTGAGTAGTGATGACTTCATGAGCTTCTTTAATGATAAAATTATAACAATTAGAGATAAAATTCATCACCTTTTGCCCTCAAATGGTTCACCTTTCAACGCAGGACTGCTAGAAAGAACGACTAGACCTGACATATACTTAGACTGTTTTTTTCCTATAGACCTTCAACAACTAATGGTAAAGGTATCTTCAGCAAAGCCATCTACTTGTCTCTTAGACCCCATCCCAACGAGGCTACTCAAAGAAGCATTACCCGTGGTTAACACCTCTCTACTAGATATGATCAATATGTCTCTATAAACAGGTCATGTACCGCAGTCATTTAAAGTGGCTGTGATAAAACCTCTTCTGAAAAAACCCACCCTCGATCCTGAGGTCTTAGCAAACTATAGACCTATATCTAACCTTCCCTTTCTCTCCAAGATCCTTGAGAAAGTAGTTGCTAATCAGTTATCTGATTTTCTCCATAGCAATAGCTTATTTGAAGACTTTCAATCAGGATTTAGAAAGAATCATAGCACAGATATGGCACTGGTGAAAATTACTAACAACGTTCTAACTGCTGCAGAAAAAGGACTTGTCTCCATACTTGTTTTATTAGATCTTAGTGCTGCTTTTGACACTATTGACTATACAATCCTGTTACAGAGATTAGAACATTTCTCTAATCGATCTCAATTTGTTAATGTTAATGATAAATCCTCTTAAGTACGCGAAAGTTAAACATGGCGTTCCACAAGGCTCAGTGCTTGGACCAATTTTATTCTCCTTATATATGCTTCCTCTTGGTAATATCATTAGGAAACACTCAATTAACTATCACTGCTATGCGGACGACACCCAATTATACTTATCAATCAAACCAGACAAAACAAGTCAGTTAGCTAAACTTCAAGCATGTATTAAAGATATAAAATCCTGGATGACCTATAATTTTCTGATGTTAAACTGTAACAAAACTGAAGTTATTGCGCTGGGCCCTAAACACCTCCGAACTTCATTATCTAAAGATATAGCTACTCTGGATGGTGTTGTCCTGGCCTCCAGCACTACTGTCAGAAATCTAGGAGTTATTTTTGATCAGGATATATCCTTTAACGCCCATCTAAAACAATCATCGAGAACAGCCTTTTTTAATCTTCGTAACATTGCCAAAATTTGGAATATCCTGTCTCAAAACGATGCTGAAAAACTAGTCCATGCATTCGTTACTTCCAGGCTGGACTATTGTAATTCCCTACTGTCAGGTTGCTCAAATAAGTCCCTTAAGACTTTCCAGCTGATCCAGAATGCTGCAGCACGTGTTCTGACGAGAACTAAGAAAAGAGATCATATTTCTCCTGTTTTAGCTACTCTGCATTGGCTTCCTGTGAAATTCAGGATTGACTTTAAAGTCCTTCTCCTGACCTACAAAGCCCTAAATGGTCAAGAACCATCCTATCTAGAACAGCTCTTAGTACCTTATTGTCCCACTAGAGCACTGCGCTCCCAGAATGCAGAGTTACTTGTGGTTCCTAGAGTCTCCAAAAGTAGAATGGGAGCAAGAGCCTTCAGCTACCAGGCTCCTTTCCTGTGGAACCAGCTCCCAGTCTGGGTTAGGGGGGCAGACACCATCACCTCATTTAAGAATAAACTGAAAACTCTCCTCTTTGATAAAGCTTATAGTTAAGAAGTGAGGAGTTGCAGCGTCCGCCTAACCCGGCCCACCTGCTTCTCTTCGTAGTCATCAGATTTATTGATCATATAATCAATAATATAGTGTGAGTAGAGGGAGGCAGGTCAGTACAGCCTCTCATCAATGTTTTCATTTGTTTCCTTTTATATGCATCCTGTCCCAGAACTGCTTGTTACTAACCTAGCTCTGGGGAGTCTACTCCCCGGAGTCCTTATGTTTCTTCTTCGCAGAGCTATGAAGAAGAAGATTCTCTTCAACGCCCGGCCGCGTCCTGCTGCACCCACCCATGCTCTGCAGCGCCACGTTTCAGCCCGCAACGTCCTGCTGTGACATGAACTACAACGACTACCTTCAAAGTCACTGTTCCACTATCTTTAATGCAACTATTATCGCCATCACACCCCCAACCGGCCCCGTCAGACACCGCCTACCAAGAGTCTGGGTCTGCCGAGGTTTCTTCCTAAAAGGGAGTTTTTCCTTGCCACTGTCGCAATAGCCACTGCTAATGCTTGCTCTTGAGGGAATTACTGTAATTGTTGGGGCTTTGTAAATTATAGAGTGTGGTCTAGACCTACTCTATCTGTAAAGTGTCTCGAGATAACTCTGTTATGATTTAATACTATAAATAAAATTGAATTGAATTGAATATACAATATTGTGAATTGAATGGATAGTCTCGCTGTTTCACTTCCTGCCCAGCTGTCTAAACTGCCCGCGTCTCTTGTGAAAATAGACCTGGTGCATAGCTTTAGCAGAACAGAGAGCTCCTTCGTGCATGCTTCTGGGACGCAAAGGGGCTGGTGGATTATCAAGCATTGACTTGGTGGGGGGTGATGCGCCCAGAACGCAGCACAGACGCGCCCAGTGGAAGATATGGGTAAACCTCCCGTTGTCTGCCTACTAGTCTATATCCACCACGTTCTACTTTAGGGATTGCTCCGTTGCCGATGGATGGATTTCACTCATTTAGGCCGAATAGCCGTTGCAGATTATGAGTACTATGGTTAACCTTTTGTCAGATCTCTGCAAGGTAAATCCTGACAGTTAGCTAGACTATCTGTCCAATCTGAGTTTTCTGTTGCACGAATAAAACAACTTTTGAACGTACACACGTGATCGATTATGACGTGACAGCAGCATGTCCACAAGGTTACATTGCTCCAGGCAGTAGAGACCTCAGACCAAAAGGCCAAGGCATGTGAGAAACAGAATAACCAAAGAATAAATTGCACATCTATACTAAATATTTCGTTTTCTTTTTGTCAGTTAGAAAATGTAGCTCTCCACTCTCTATTCCAATTCTTGGGGCCAACTAGGCCGGTGCTGCTGCACCACCTGCTAAGGGGCAACTTTGTTACAGCTTATTACACCCACAGGATTTAGCATTTACCTTAATGTGTTATGCTAACAGGATTATTACAGTTAGCTGAGTTTGTTATACTAGGAGCTGTAACATTACTTTCTCTCCTCTTCCATCCTGCTAAAGCTGCAAAAATGTAATTTACAAAAGAGCGTGCACACACACACACACACACACACACACACACACACACACACACACACACACAAACACATGTAGGATATGCTAAATAATGAATGGGGTTTGATATTGTCACAGAGGTACAAAGGACATTTCCTCTGACCTGAGTCTCTGCTGTGTCAGCACTGTTCTGTGTGTGTGTGTGTGTGTGTGTGTGTGTGTGTGTGTGCCACACACACACACACACACACAAACTGACTTTAAAATAAGGCCTTAGCAGAGAGATATTACACAACATATTGGCTAGGAGAAATGCTACGTTTAGTTAACAACAATATCAGATTTTTGTTATGTTGTGTTTTTGATATCCTGGTTAGTTGGACTTCTATATTTATAACTTTATTTCTATAAATGGTTACACCAAAAGGGTGGACAAAAAAAAACAACCTTTAATGCAGTCCAACATAACTACAGCTACAAGACTTAGGATTCCCACTTTGTGACGCATTGTCCATGTAACACATACTTCCATGTGACATTATAAACTAGTGATGGCCAAATGAAGCTTCATGAAGCTTCCATTTTCTTCTTTTTCTGAGCCCACTAGATGGCGCTCTTTGTTCAACAAAGGGTTGAAAGCATACTGAATTGCCATTCTTTGAGCCTTTTTCTTTAGACAAAGAGCGCCATCTAGTGCTGTCCGTTACAAAGAGAGGATTTATAACAGGGTTGTTGTAGTGCATTGCATTGGACTGTAGGTGGTTTTTAGTAAACTGGTAACTTTGCGTAGTTGCTGTCAAAGTTATTGGCCTATTGCTGCACATCTAACCAGAAGGGACAACCGTGCAGCCTCACCTCACCCAGGTAAATAATTAGCACAGGTTGGGATGCAGTTGGATCTGAGTCCTAGACTTTCATGAGAATGTGTTTACAGTTGTGCAGAATGAAAATAGAGACAGATTTAAAAATTGCCCCGGCTCAATCATCCATCACAGTGAGCATCCATTTGGTTTTATCAGCGTTTCTGCGTTGTCATTATCTGACTCTCTCAGAGGTAAGCGTTTTCATATCGCTGCTGCATTACATTACACTCTGCTAACAGTCAACAACCTGACACCCACATAATTAAAGGTGCTTCATTGTGTATGTCATGGTGCAATGTTTACTGATACCACTACAGTATTCAGTGAAATTGTTTACAGCAAGAAAATTATCAGATAGCATATTTCTTTTTACATCTTACCATACCTATAGTTACTTTGTTTCAGCAGTACTGGACTGAGGTTATGGTATTTGTGGTGGTCATTGGCCAACTGCAACAATTTATTGTGTAAAGAGAAGAAAACCATCAAAAAGTAAGGAACAATCGGGATGGAATAAGGAGGAAGATAAGGGGGTTTTGTCCAATGATGAACCATGCTCAAGGGGTCACATGGGTAATCTGTCCACAAATCTGTCCAATCAGAACAAGAGGGTGAGAACTGGAAGAGGCAGATTAAAAATAATGACAGGGAAGCTCATATATTTCCTGCTGAGAGCTCAAGGGGAGAAAGAGAATAATGTAGACATCTGGACATCCCCTTTCACAGAGGCGAGGGTGAGGGATATAGAGAGAGCATTCTCAAAAAGAAATATAGAGGTAGGTAACAGGCACTCACAGCTTCATGTGAGCTGAGGGGAGTTTGTGTTGGATTTTCTACTGAGCTATGGAGAGTGAAATGGAGGATTCAATATGTACAGGCTACTCAGTGCAACGGCGGCAATTTCATTCATGTCACAGCACTGAAGGAGCACTGCTGTAATCTTCCTTTGTGAAATGAAGCCACCAGTTGGACCGTTTCTTTCTCTCTGCTCTCTTCCATGCTCCGCCATGAGTCCCTCAGCATAGCAGTGTAGACGCGTGAGTTTGACGTAATTTTTTGCAATGCGTAACTGTCAGAACAACAACATGCCGGCATCGATAATAGATCGGAGGCGTACAATTTAGATAGATCCGACAATTATAGAATCGTTTTTTAACCGGAACCAGATCTCGATTCCCATCCCTACTGTTCCCCATGCCTGTCAAGCTCTCCATCCTCGCCTGGCACATAATGGTGCAGTTTACAATAACAGAGGCAGATAAACACTTTTTTGTCATTTTTAAAACATGGGTCCTTCATTTCAGAGAGAAGTAGACAAAAGATTTTCATTTCTAGTAGGCAGTTGTCAATTTTTCCGGCTGAAATAATAGTGATGGCCAAATGACGCTTCATGAAGCTTTGTGAAACATTTTCTTTATTTTCGGAGCACACTAGAATGGTTTTAAAAAAAAGGCTTAAGGCAATTCAGTGTGCTTTCAACCCTTTGTTGAACAGAGAGCGCCATCTAGTGGGGTCAGAAAATAAAGAAAATGGTTCACAAAGCTTCATGAAGTTCATTAGGCCATCACTAGCTAGCAAGCTAATTAAGCTAACGTTATCTCTAGTGATGTCCAAATGAAGCTTCATGAACCAGTTGAATTTGTTGACCCAACTAGATGGGGCCTTTTGGTTTAAAGAAAAATGGCTCAAGGAATGGCAAATCAGTGTGCTTTTCAGACTGAACAGAGAGCGCCATCTAGTGGGCTCAGAAAATAAAGTAAATGGTTCATGAAGCTTTATTTGGACATGTATCTGCTGCTCAGCATGTTGAAAGATGTTGCATAATGACTGAAGGAAAAATAAAATGCACCAATCATGTTTTTAGAATACTTCTCAGAATAGTATAATTACATAATCTATGGGCCGGTAGAATATTATATTTTTATACTGCTTAACTTGGTTTTGATAGTCATACCCGCAGGAAAACAGGATGCCACAAATCAGAGTGATAAATTGAGTGCTGCAGTGTCCCATGTTTTGGTTTGTCTCTACAAATTGTTCAGTGGTTTTGCCTTGTCCTATCTTGCAGTAGTAAGCCACAGTGGAAATAACGTTGATTGTTCTGTGGTTTTTAATCCCCCAAAGTTATGTAGCCTACCACAGTTCTGCCCTGTGCTTCAGTGCTTTCCCACACATGGGTGAACCGCTGATTGTACTTCAAGTTTTAGATGGATCAAACCTAATCTAAGCACAGATGCGTTAAAGGGGCAAAAGCAGGAGGGAAAGTTTTTTTTACAGCAATCTGGAAAGTTGAGTTTCTACCGACAACTCGTCTGTTCTCATCACAGAAACTCTGCTCTTTGATGAATTATTTACTACTTTGCTATTATAGCTGGTATTGTGTGTGCTGAGCATGATGTATGGCCAAATTAGCTTCTACCGTGAGACCACACTTATGACACTGACACAAATTCACATGTTGTAAAGCACGGGGCATCACATGCTCTCTAAATTACTTAATACTGAGCATCAAAATATCATTGTCACGATCACATTATCATAAAGAGATCCAAAATGTTATCAATGACCAACTGATAACCATCAGGCAGCCTAGTATGCCTGTAATATAGGGATGGAGAATATGGTCAAAATCTTCTATGCTGATATATAGATAATTTCATATCTCGATAATGATAAATATTACGATATAGCATGTTTTCTGGTTATGTAATAAATAGTCTGTATGAAATAACCACATAATAAAGCCTATTTCTGTGTGAATTAAATACTTGAAAGTATTGAGTATTTTCTCATTTTATTAATAACTTTAGTGCAAAATTAACATAATGTGCAAGGATCAGAATATAAAGCATCGTCTTGACGTAAATATAGCCTGATGCTGTTTGACTGCTGGTTTTTCGACATTTTGATAAAAACAATATAACAAAATATACATGATAGACATTTATATAGTTTGGATAAAATATATCGTTGTATCGGACAGTTCTGCACCTCACAATTTACTTCCTATTCCTACTTTATCACCTCTGCCCACCAGACTAATTTCTGTGTAAGGCTATTGAAGCAGTCACGTGTGTAAATGTCAAGTCAACTCGTGTGAAAAGTTGGAGCAACATTGGGTCATCTGAGTTTAATTTTCGCTGTGGTGTATGGCAGGGAGAATGGAGGGAACTCAATAGAATCCATTGTAACTGTTGAATGTGAATCCATGCTGACTACAGCTACTGTACTGCACAAAGATTGTGATTCAAGCCAACAGGGGGATTTGATACATAAAAGATGGATTATCAGCCAAGTATTTCTTTTAGTTGTAATATTTCTGTCAACTGCACAGAGCTGCTTCCTATAAAAAAACCAAAAATGAACACAGCCTTATTGTACATAGATGGACATAGACATTTGTGGTTAAAGGAATTGTGAACCACAAAAGAAAGCATTAACCACCTCTGACTTCCATTTGGATAAAAAAAAATATATCACACAAGACATGGCTTTGTCTTGGAAAAGAACCATGTCCCATTGTTTTATCTTCTGTATGGCATTGCAACTACCCAACTACAACCCAACCTGAAACAAAAGGGTGTGCTGTTTTCAAAATGAAGACAAAGTCAGTGACAGTTGAACACTTTGGCTTGCGGTGCCTCTGGCCGCAACTCTCAAGAGCAAAGCTTTCGAACTGCCTTATCAACGCTAAGTGCTACACACACCAGTAGGCCCTCCCCCAGATTCCTCTTCTTACTGCTCAACACACACACTAAACTCAACCTCGGCTAGTAAGTAGACAACTGGTGTTTTCCCCAGACAGCATTGTTCTCACAGCAGAGCCCCCCACACATACAGACACACACACACACACACACACAGTCGACGTTGGAGGCCCTGTTTCTAATGAAGTGTATTTCCTGTGGCGAGAGCAGAGGGAGGCAGTAATTACCTGGAGCTCTTCAAACGCTGCTGTTTGGAACACAAAAGACACACACACACACACACACACACACACTCACACACACATATACACTGTAATGCTCATTCAGATACACTAACAAGCAAGCAGACACTTTACTCATCTACTGGGTGCTACGAACAACTGCAGGGAGGACAGAGTTCAGCGAGTTGTAAAGGATGTTTGGGTGGGGTACATAAGAAGTAGGGGGTGTCGTGATATACCATGCATTAGAGAAAATATTTGAGAGGTGCTGGATTATTATGTGCATTTTTAACATGATATCAATATTTCAATTTTTATATATCACAATTATCCATGTTTCTCTCCGTTCTCGCTTTGTCTCCTTCTCTCAATGCCCAATGCATAGGATTTGATTTTTTGTTTATCAGTTCATCTGTTTGCCTTTTCACTATTGGCTATGTCGTATACAGCAGGTACTCTTATTAAGTATTTTTAGAATATCTCTGGAACGCTGGGGTCTAGAGACTTACTTTAAATTGCCTCTGCTTCGTTACTGTTGTGTGTTTCCAATGAGGGTTCAGTGCCATCATATTTATTTAACCTTTATTTAACCAGGTAGGCCATTGACAACAGGTTCTCATTTGCAACGGCAACCGGGCCAAGAAAAGCGTAGGCGTGCAAGACAACAAATAGTTTCACATTCAATACAGTACAAGAATACAGAATAAAATATGCTATATAAAGTGCAGAATAAGTGGGCATTGCAAATGCCAGCACGTAGGGAGGTGTAAGTAAGTTGATGGATATGCAATATACAACATACATCCCTTTCTGAAACTTTGAAAATCCAGCATGGAACAACAGTGTTATTTTTGTAGGGTTAGGGACGTTTATGGGTGTCAGCAAAAAGCCTTTGGGTCCCACTTGCGTGTGTAACCACCATCTAATAAAAGCGTGCAGTGTGTGCAGCCCATTCTCATTCCCAATACTGCCGTTTTGTCACACCCTCTGCGTCTGATACAGACACCAAGGAGGTGTGGGTGTATTTATTTGTGCATTAGAACGTAAACCGCCATGAAATCAGAAAATAACATTCCTCTGATTCACTTTAATAGTCCATTCCACATCAACTGGTTGACTGTAAACAGCAAAACTAAAGAAAAAACAGTATTGTCAGATAAATTCACTCCCTTTCTATAAAAACTCAATGAAATCTCATTCAATGAAGAATTCACTTACTTTTAGTATTAGTCTGGCTTACTTGATGTACATTGTGGGTGTAAAGCCTGACATTTGACGCGTGATTATCCTCCCCATTCCGTTATCTCCGCTATCTATCTTAAAAGTGTGCGCAGAATCTGGAGCTTAGCCAAGACGATTGTGATTGGTTTAAAGAAATACTAACAACCCAGAATGTTTTTTCCCCTATATCAGAATGTTAACTCGTGCAGCCAGACTATACTCTAGCACTGACAAAGCGATGCGGAGATAGGTCTGGCAGTGCAAGACTACTTACTTATCATCGTCTTAAACCCGGCTACAACCTAGTTAGGGTCTAGTCTGGCTCAACGAATCAAGATTTACTTTATTGTCATTTTCATGTGTACTTCCGTACATACAAAAAATGCAATATTGTTCCCCCAGCTTGTGTCAGTATAAAACAAGGAAATAAGAATAAAAACACATAAAATACAGCATATAGATGTATAGGAGGAGCTGGGGCACAGAGTATTAAAGTGCAGTGGAGAGTAGCAGCTTGCGCAGAATAGCAGCACAGTATGTAAAATTAAAGTGCAATGCGGTCATGTGTTTAGTCCAAACAAAGTGTGTTCAGGCAGGTAGCCGCACAGTAGGGAAGCATGGCAGTGGGAGGGACCACAGTCCATTTAAAATCCTAAGAGCCTGTGGAAAGTAGCTGTTCAGCATCCTGCTGGATCTGGAGCGGAGGCTCCTGTATCTTTTCCCAGACAGAAGGAGGGAGAAAAGGCCGTGGGAAGGGTGGGAAGGTTCTTTTATGGTGGCCCTGTGAGCACACCGCTGGTTGTAGATCTCCAGCAGGGAGGGGAGAGAGGCACTGATGATCTTGCTGGCTGTCTTTACAATCCTGTTCAGTTGGTGTTTCACCAGGGCCTTACAGCCGCCAAACCAGGAGTAGAGGCCATATGTTATAACAGATTCAGTGCCTCTGTACAGAAGAAGGTGGTAAGGTGGATGGTGGGTAGACCTGCCTTTTTCAAACACCGGAGGGATTGGAGCCACTGGTGGGCTTTCTTGACAATGGCCGTGGTGTTGGTGGAGAAGGTTAGGTCATCCGCCAGGTGGACCCCCAGGAACTTGATGCTGTTGACTCTCTCCACAGCGGTGCCACCAATGGTCGGTGGCGTGTGATGATGTGTTAACGCCCTCCTGAAGTCAATGACCATCTCCCTTGTTTTGTCGACATTTAGGTGGAGGTTGTGGAAGCTGCACCATGATGTTAACTCCTCTACTTCCCTTTCTGTATGTAGACACATCATAATTGCTGATCAAACCCACCAGTGTCGTGTCATCAGCAAACTTTATGATATGATTGGTGTTAAAACGGGCAGAGCAGTCATGGATGAGCAGGCTGAACAGTAGGGGGGATACGGTTCACAAAAGCCACGGTTCGGTTCGTATCACGGTTTTAGGTTCTGTATGGTTCTTGTTGTTATTTTTTCTTTTAATCTTGAACACTCCAGAAATATACTTATGCATATTATATATAAAAATGTTCCCACACACCAGACTTATATGACGCTGGCGCATCCCCCAACTCCGGGCAGCCTTCCTTATCTCTCTCACTTGCCATTCATACACGTGACGTGACATGCAGCACTGCACACTCCACCGTTCTCTTAATACATCCATGCACTCCACTTGAGGAGGGGTCGGCTCGGCGTCTCTCAAAATCTGACGAAAATCTTTTAAACTGACCTTTGTTGACCTGAACTGAAGACAGATTCAGCAACTGCACGGCATATTTCTCGCTTAAAATGTTTTCAGAAACACGTTTCGGTGAACTATTTTTGTAAAATACGAGATCGTATTCTGAACGAGCCGCCATTAGAGTCTGTTTTGGAATTCGGGAGCAGCGAGACCCACGTGACGCGTTTGTCCAATCCGCTGCCATGTGTTGCGTTCGTCACGCTCATCCCGCTTGTCATTTCCGGTAAGTGTCGAAAGTGGGTACTACGGCAGTAACACATTAACAGTGTACTGACGAACTGTGCGACCCACACACGCTCCGAACCAAGACAAGTGAACCGTACCACCCCTACTGAACAGCAGGGGGCTCAAGACACAGCCTTGAGGTGACCCTGTGCTCACCAAGATGGTTTTTGAAGTGCGTCTGTCCACCTTGACTCTCTGCTGTCTCTGCAACAGGAAGTTAAGGGTCCAGCTGCATGTGCCAGAGTCCACCCCCAAACACCTCAGCTTTTCCACTAACTATTGTGGAACGATAGTGTTAAATGCTGAGCTGAAGTCAAAGAGGAGCCTGGCATAGGTGTCTTTTTCCTCCATGTGTGACAAGGTGAGATGGAGTGCAGTGGAGATAGTTTCCTCAGTTGAGCGGTTAGCTCTGTATGCAAACTGCAGCAGGTCTAAATCTGCAGGCAGATGGCCCTTGATGTCCTGAGATCAAGCCTGACATCCGTGCCATGCGCCTTCCCTTATCAACCAGCAGTTTGTGAAGTAGTCACGTAATTTAATCTATTGATTCTTGTACGCAGACTTGAGGAGCGATAATTACTACGTCACTTCTGGAGATCCCCGCGGATTGGGTATGCGTTATTACGGTGCAAAATTTACTGGAAAAACGGAGCAACTTGTCCCACGGTTGCTGGTGATAAAATGATTCATTTAATATGTACATTGAACACACACTGGCGTTAAAGAGCTGCCTGCTTGCTGTTCTCTGAAATGAATGAACATATTGCATTGTGGGATATGGACTTTGAATGCGCTCCGCTCATACCGTAGTGTTCTGTCAGCATACTTTAATATTTCACCGGTAATAAGACCTAAATGATATCATTAAAATTACAGTTTTTTAAGTATCACTAAAACAACAGAGCAATCCAGCTGCCCTGGTAATAAGACCGATACAATAACATTAAAAGAATTAAATATCAAACCATGACAACATCTCGTAAATAAATGTTGATTAATTTAGCCGTTATAGTCCTACAAATACCAATAATAGCAAAGCAATACAGCTTCTAAGCTGTAGTTCCGACTGACAAAAAAAACCTGAAAGATGCTTCCGATTGAAATACATTTGTTTAAAAAAAAAAAAACGAGCTGAGCGTCATGAAAAAAACAGGTAAAATGTGTCCATGTACACAAATCGATTCAATTACGTGACTATTTCACAAACTGCTGTGAGACTGGGTTGTGCTGGATATCACCAGTTAGTTCCAAGTACTGAAAGCAGCTCTGTACTAAGGGAGGTAATTTATTTTAAAGACATAATTAACTTTAATCCAGCATAGCACCAGCTCTGCCAATATTTGAACAAAATAAGTTTTTTATCATCTGACCATGACTCTGGTGACTTGAATCTTAAGCTGTTTTTGTTATCTGTTAGTATTCTGTCTGTATGTAAGTGAATGTGTGCTTATTTATTCACTTTTGTATGTGTGTTCCTATTTGCCAATGACAATGAAATGAACCAAATCCTCAGAACAGATGTCCAGCATCAAAGGAGCTGAACCATTGGACGACGCATCAATTGTGTGTTCTTATGCGAGTGCTGTATGTGTGTGAGTAGCTTCTTCCTTCTAAATCTACAGCCCCCAGATGAAATTATAATTAGACTCAATGGCTTGAGTCGAAAGTCTTCAGTGACTCTACTGGGACAGTGCTTTGGCCAGTTTATATTCTTCTCTCCACACGCAAACACAAAACACACGAACACACATACACACACACACACCACACACAAACACACACACACACACACTTACACACACACACCACACACACACACACACACACACACTTACTGTGCCAAGCCAATTGTGGCTTTGGGACAGAAGACTTAGGATTCATGATGCTCCTCACTCAGTTGATTTGCAGTAGCAGCAGAGTGTTCCACTGCCAATAAATCAGCCTTTTAAATCTTATTGAGATATTATTGCCTACAGCATAAACTGTATTTCCAATTTCAATTTTTTTGCACTCAGAAAAAACAGACCGCAGGGTTTGGTTTATGTTGGAGCTACAGTATATGGGTGTTATCAATTTCCCTGAAAACAGAGTGTCTTGTGGATCTTAACTCTACTTATAACACATACTATGTTGCATTACAATGTACATTTCGCACATGGCAGAGAGATACAGATATGCACAAATATTGTATATGATTAGACAAAAATTATATTTTTTTGTTTGTAGAAAAACAAGACAATCCCAGTAGAAATGTGTGCAGTCTATTTGTTTCTGTCAGCCGATTTGTTTTGAGTTTTTTCAAATTCAAGCTTAATCGGCACACTGGTGCAAGTGGCTGTGGCTTAGTGGTAGAGCGTTCTCCTGCCAGTTGGAAGGTTAGTGGTTCAATCCCATGTCAAAGTGTCCTTGGGCAATACACCGAACCTTGAGTTGCCCCTGGAGCTGTTCGTTGGAGTGTAAATGTGTGTGAAAGTTTACCTGAGAGCAGGTGGCGCTTTGTGTGGCAACCTGAATGTGAAAGTGCTATATAAATACAGTCCATTTACATCCTATGTGTGGGAGTAAGTCTGGAAAGCATCATCTGGGAGTCCATTTAACCAGCACCATATATTTTTAGCCACTTGGAGACAATACACTGACAGATTATCACTTTATAAAGTTGATAGGAACATCTTAACAAACAATTACCTACAAATCCAGCAGAAACACAGCAACATTAGCATTCATTAGGAGTCGTGTTTCTGGTGAACTGACTGATGTCCAGTATTCACTCACTTCACTGGTCTCGTCTGTTCTCCACACGATCATCAAAAATTCCAAAGAGCAACCAATCAGGTTTAGAAAGGCTTTGTATTAATAAGTGATGGCTAAATTAAGCTTCATGAAGCTTTGTGAACAACAAATTCTTTATTTTCTGAGCCCACTAGATGTCTCTCTCTCTCTCTCTCTCTCTCTCTCTCTCTCTCTCTCTCTCTCTCTCTCTCTGCAACGGGTTTGAAAGCACACTGAATTGCCATTCCTTCAGGATTTTTCTTTAAACCAAGAACACCATCTAGTGGGCTCAGAAAATAAAGAAAATGATTCACAAAGCTTATTTTTGTTTATCACTAGTGTTAATGTATAAGTGGTCTGGATAAATGGAAGTACATTTCCAAAGAACTGCCTGACATGAGGCGCGTGGCTCATGTGGCAGATGTCCCTAAACACTGAAAATGGCAGGTTAGGAAGAAAATTTGGATCTGCTTGGTTCTTTCGGGGAGTGATTGTAACAAACAAACAAAGAATATTTTACAGCATTTACTCTGTAACTGGAATGTTTTAGGACCAGTTGGAGACACACTGCGATACAAAGAGCAAGTATCCAGCTAATTTATATAGTTTACGTTACTGTATTGTGTAAACAGTTAATTTCATTTAATATTGTACGTGGCGGGGTTTTTTTTGCGGGGTGCCGATGTTTCACCAAAACAAGACTATTTTGCAGAGCCACCGTCGCTGCGTCCGGAGCTTAGCTCTGATTGTGATTGGTTTAAAGAAATGCAAACAACCCAGAGCGTATTTTTCTCCTATCCTAGAATGTATGTGTGGTGTAGCCAGACTTTCCTCCACAGCGCTGTGGAGATAGGTCTGGCAATGCGAGTACGAGTAAAGGTGAGAAGCGTCAATCATCTACTGTACAGCCTGCAAGTGGCTGCGAAGCTTTGTCCGATCATGAGCAAATTAAAATGGTGTGTTGGTAAAGATAGCACGCCAATGATAGACCGTAAAATCCTATACAATGTGATGAGGCAAACCTTTTATATATATATCCACTATGATAGCTTGGTATCAAATTAAAATAGCATTATCCAAAGTATGAAGATGTAGCAATCCATTCGTTTACGGAAAAGCATCACAATCTTTTACCTGTCTGTTTGAATTAGCCCCTCTGTCCTGTGCTTACGAAATACGTTGTTTCCATAGCCTCACAGGAAGAGAGATCCTTCTATTTTACCAAACTGCTAAGCAACTCTGACAGGTTCAGCGGAATCATTACAATTAATAACCAGAGCTGCTGCAAGCTGTCTCACTTGTGAGATAAAGCTGTGAGCCCGCGATTATTTATCATTCTGTATGCGAACGTGTCTTTTAAGAGACATATCTCCATCCAGATAAAGGGAAAGAGTCACACACACACATAGACACACAGATAGCCTTCCTCTCTGTAATCCTGAGCCTTGTGTCAGATGAATAATGCTCTCCTTTTCTTTTTTTCACTGTCTTTGTCAATATTTGACATGCTTGAAATCCCTGTTTGGTGTTTCAACAAAAGAGATTTTTCTGTCAACAATGAGAAAAGAATTAGATGGTTTACAAACATAGAGCCAAAATGCTTTTTGGAGCGGCAGTGACTTGTATCACTAAGGGAGCAGCCGGTGGCACAGGATTGTGCCAAGTGTCTGGCTTCCTTTGTGTGTAGTTATAGCTTATCAGAGAAGGCCTTAATGGTAGTCATGTTGGATTTGGGAGGGAAAAAAAGCATGCGTCTCGAAGCGTAGCTCGCCCCTATTCATTTTCTATGGGAGCTGAGCTATTCACTTTTTAAGCAATTGTAGCTGATAGCGCATCAAAACACCGGCACCAATTATTTCTATTATGTAAAATCCCTAACAGTGCCGGCATGTTGACACACACTCCAAGTAAATTGAATTTCTGGATTGTCACGCCTCAGCCACCCTGCCGTGACTGCTTCCTCCGTCTGTATGGGGCGTTTGATCTGTCCTATGGACGTTGGTAAAAAGACAGTTCGCGGATTTAAATCCCGCTCTGTGTCATGGCGGTTTGGGCAGATGAACGGTGAACATTGTAGCTCCCAGCTGAGCAGAACAGCAGAGGTCCGCTGAGATACTCTGAGATACGCAAAAGGTTAAAAGAAAAAAACAGACCAAAAGACGGGGAATAAAGTGAATGTAGAGTAGCTACAGTTTTCAGTTTGAACACAAATAAATGCTGCAGCTCCTCAAGACCAACGGAGGTGTCCCGTGTCTTGTTTCTATAATGTTCTGTTAACCCAAGGTGTTGGAACCCAGCATCTTTGACTCGATATTGTAATGACCTGCACTAGTGAAGGTGCAGTAACGTAGTGCTGTGCACAGCCCTTCCTTTAGGCCAGGTGTCGTCATTTAGGCCAGGTGCAGCAGGATAATAGAAGTGGCACTATTCTTTGTTGCAGCCCCTATTTATGAATGATGTTAGATAGAGTGTGATACAAATGTATTACTTGGAATGCCAGCATATTTAAATTTGCAGGCATCCTAATGTGATCAGAATCCTGGCTGGGATTAAAGAAGTGGATGGATTTTCCCTTGCTGTGATTATCACCTGAATGTGTTCTGTGAGGCAAATCTGCCAGGTATCTTGGCTTAGTAGCTCACCGTCAAATATTGTGTTATCCATATTAGTGATAAGAGCTTATTAGTGTAAGGGCACACAGGGCAAAGCATGGTGAGAGAGGGAGGAGACAGAAATAGAAAGAGGGAGGAAGATGAGAGTCACTCATTGCGGTTTCTATGCACGGCAGGAACTGTGAACCCGGTTACTCCCTAAATAAAATCTAAGTGCGTGTAAAAATAATTTTTTCTCAAAGATGATTTCTGTCATTTTAGGTAGTTCTTATCACGCTGATGTTTGTTCAAGTGTGCATTCACACATACACATTCACACTATACATGAGCGGGGGAAGAATAGGAAGAATGACGGGAGTAACTCTACCTCCGGTACAGTAGATGGCGAGCTGCCAACGTACAACTGCTCTGAATAAGGCTTTTTCTTCTGGCTGACCTTTGTCCAAATCACAACAACTTGGAAAGCGGGGAGAACGTGGACTCCTCGTCTGTCCAGAAATGGGTCTTCGTGATAGTACTTGCCATGGCGAAGTCCTCAGTGGGTTTTAAGGTTTGAAGGTTGTGTTGTTGCTGTTGTTTTTGGGGCCATTGCTTCCAACCGCTCTCTTCTATTTCCGGGTCAAAAAGCACTGCAGAGGAGTGGGGAGGGGCAGGTATAACCTGTGGAAGATGTGCAGACCCGAGCTTACCCCACACTTCATCGTTGCCGATAGAAATTCCGCTGAATGTTCCTCTTTTCGGTTGGATGTCCGTTACCTTCCGCTTTTCCACAGCACTGTGGAGGAGGGTCTAGCAATGCAAGACTACTAAAGGAGTTATCTAGGTCTGGTAACCAAGGTATGAGAACTCTGATTCAGGGCTGCTGAGGAAAATATCATATTAATGTTGTTGAATATCGCAAAAACGATATTACTTGCGATAAATAGATACTAAAGTGTACTCAGTTCTGCTGCTTTTAGTATTCTGCTAAAACACAACAAAATCTCTGAGTGTCTTCCACGATATGTCATAGCCTTTCCCCACATTTGTATTGCAATGATGATTCAGCCCTACTTTACGTTTAGATGGCGTTTGAGAAACCGGGTTATTGCCTTAACCCAAATATCAGTAATTGTAAACTGTGTAACATGTAAACGCACTGACTGAGAAGACAGACATTTTCTCTTCTCAAGAACATATCGGTGTGTTTCTGAATGCCTGTTGATGTGTGTGTTGTGCCCATGTTGCCAGGGTGACAACATCAGCGATCACTTCCATTACTCACAGATTAGGGGAGGAACACACACAACTCACAAATGCAACCTGACAGAGGATGCCTAATCAGAGTCTGCTGGGAAGTGGACTTTAAGACTGTTTTGGGGACTTCCTGTCTTCCGGAAACAGTGTCCTGAGAATAAACTCAGCGAGCAGGATCATTAATGAGCGGGTGAGTCAATGACTCTCCTGTGCGATGCTATGACTCACATATCCGTGGGCTTTCAAACCTGCTAATGAGATTTCAGTTTCATGAAAGGTGGAAGTTTCTTGTCTTTGTTTCCCACAACAACTGAGGCCTGTCTTACAAAACACAAACAAACTACTGTGATGACTCATGAATTATAATGAATAAACATGAGCGACAGAGAAACATTAGGACGGTGAAAACTCAAACTGCTGTAGGTAAAAAGGCACATAGTGTGAATGGTTATGCAAATTAACTGATGACTGTGTTGATGCTAAGGCACATTCAGTTTTGTTTTTCATTCACACAATATATTTTTTTTCACATTCTTTGGAAAAATCTTATTTTGCCTAGTTTTCACAATAATAACAGTAGTCAGCTAATGTAATCAAACTGTTTATTCATTACCATGGCTTTTTAAAGTGAGAGTATCAAAAATAGCTGTTATTCTTACTTTAAAATAATCATCATGGAGAGAAAAAGATTCTCACCTACTATGTGTTACTGTACTGTATATAGTTGGATGGACAACATGTCTCCAATTCCTCCCACTGTACAAAAGTGAAGCCAAAATATTCCGGATACGGGCGCTGCCATCTTGTAATTTTAGAGCCAAAGTCAGTGATCGGGCGGTGGAGTATGGAAGTCCCGCCCAAACATCTGCCCAATCAATCGCGAGTCACAGCTCTCAATTATGACGCTTCAATCCGTATTTATAGCATAAAAAAACAAATTAAAAACCAAACTTTTCTGAAAAATTAACACTTGAACAAACAGAAGCGTGATTAGAACTACCTAGAAGGTCTGAAACCATCTTTGAGAAAATCTATTGACATGTACTTTGATTTTTTATTTTGGCCCGTGTCCCATCTGCTAACTTGGAGGGGGTGGGGTTTATAACACATACTCAAGCCAGACACCAAGATGTTTTGGCTTCACTTACAGTCTATGCATCAACCCCTATCTGAATGATGATGCCACTAAATTGTCTCTAGTAGTCAGATTCGTATAATAGCATACGTCTTTTAATACTAGAGTACAGTAAATGGTCATTTTACTCTGTATTATTATTTAATCTGCCAAGGAGGTTATGTTTTCAGTCCCATATGTGTATGTCTGTTTGTCTGACTGTTAGTTAGCAGGGTATGTCAAAACCTATTCAACAGATTTAGTGACATTTTGTGCAATTTTGTTTCCTCAGCTAACAAAGGACTGATACATTTTGTGGAAAAACCATTGAGATTTGAGCACCATTATATTTGCTGTCATAACTTCTGAACCATGAGGCATAGGCACACCATTCTTAGATTCTTTAGACTGTTTATAATAATGGACGGCTTAACAGCTACCCAAAAGTGAAGCCAAAACATCTTGATCACCCCCTGGTGGCTGGCTGTAGTATAGGTAATAAACCCTGCCCCCTTTATGTTAGTGGATGGGACATGGCCCAAACTAAAAAATTAAGGTAGACTACATGTCAAATCATTTCTTTTCACGAAGATGGTTTCTGACATTTTAGATAGTTCTTATCACGTTGATGTTTGTTCAAGTGTTCATTCTTCTGGTTTTAATTAGTTATTTGATGCTATAAAAACAGGGGGAAACATCAAGATTGACAGCTGTGATTGACTTGCGCGATAGCTGTGATTGGTCGGGCGGATGTATGTGCGGGACTTTGATACCATGGCTCCACCGCCCGTTCACTACTGCACAGACTCTGGCTCCAAAATTACAAGATGGCAGCGCGCGTATCCGGGATATTTTGGCTTCACTTTTGTACAGTGGGAGGAAGTGGAGACACGTCATCCATCTTTATTTACAGTCTACGGCATTCAGACATATGGTAGGTGAGAATAACCGTGTAATACCAATTCTCCCCGTATACATGAGCAGGGAAGAATGGGAAGGACAATGGGAGTAACTCCACCTCCGGTACAGTAGGTGGTGCTCTCTTTGATGCTATAAAAACAGGGTGTAATGTCATGATTGACAGCTTTAACTCCCAACTGATTACAGCGGGTGTATGGGCGGGACTTTGATTCGCAGTTCCAACACTGTGCAGACTTTAGCTCCAAATGATGTCATCAGCGCAAAATGTCAGCGCCCGTATCCGAGAGATTCTGGCTTCATTTTTGTACAGTGGGAGGAAGTGGAGGTTCGTCGTCCATCTTTACATACAGTCTAGGCATTCACACATATAGTAGGTGAGGGAAATATCTGTCTCTTTAGCTGACGATGTTTAGTAGCTGGAAATATTAAGAATGTTTTTAGAGAATTTATTCAGAAAACGATGCTATGACAGTAGCACCATAGAGTAGGCAGGGAGTGATTTTGTAAGCAGCCCAGGTCATTCATCTTGGTCCACCCACAGTGGTGTTTTCACTGGTTTTGCCTGCAGACATCCTATTAGGCCTGCGTGGGTGTGTCCAAACTGAGCCTTATTGACGTCTCGATCACTATCCTGTCCGTTTTGTTGCAACTGTTAGGGCGGGACGTATTATAACTTTATGAGCTTTAAAACATTATTTGAGAATTCTGTTGTGCCAGGAAATTAGTAAGTAGCAGGTAGTTTCGCATTGCCAGACCTTCCTCCACAGCACTGCGGAGAAGGGTCTGGCTAGTCCACACAGCATTCTGGGATGGGAGAAAAATGTACTATGGTTCATTGCCATTTCTTTAAACCAATCACAGTCATCTTGGGCGACGCTAAGCGCCAGACAGAGCCCTGGTGCCGGCATCATCAACATCCGGCAGAATTTCCGGCGGCACCTGAACAATCCCGGAAATGAAACGTTGTCAATATAGACTAGGTAGGGTGTAGTATTTTATATCACTTTTTATTAATTATTATTAATCAGAAAAGAAAGTCATGTGTATGGCAAAAAGATTGCATGCAAGTGTGAGAACCTATGTATATCTCGCCGAGGTGCATCAGCCATATTTGTGAAAAGGCGTACTAATATGTATGTTTTATGTATAGAACCAGCATTATTAAGTGATGCTGCAGTAACATCTCTCACCGAGGGAAGCATTGGAAAGTGTTTCACAGAACCAACAAAAAAGCAGATCCAGACTTCCACCATTGTAAGTATTTAGTGGAGCTGAACAGAAAGCAGTGTTGTGGACACATGGAAATACCCTTCTGGTGTAATGAAGCTGGTTTATGTTGCAGGACAGGACAATGAAATAAAATTCATTTGAGTGTAAAAGTCATAACAAACATTTTATGACCCTACAAACCCACCAGTCATGATCTGTATTCACATCACTACACACACACACACACCTGAGTCTTTACATCCCAGGCCAATAAGACAGTGTGTGAGTTAATGAGGCAACTAGGTTTACTGCCTAAGCATACAGACATCTGAACACACACACACACACACACACACACACTCACACACACACACACAGCTGGGTGTGTAATGTGCCAGATGCCATTGGCTGAACACACACTGGGCTGAATAGGATTGGAACCAACTTTAGCTCAGTGGCATTAGTGTAATTGATGGCACCAGTCCTGTCCAAAACTATATTTGAACACGGGGTTTTCTAATGGACCAGCAGGCCTGGGTACACTGCAGCCTGCACAAATCAATACTAAAGAGTGAACTCACAGAGGGACTGTTGCAGATGAAGGGTCTGTGTGCACTTTATTGAAATAATTCAAGGAGTATGTGGAAATGAAAGCTTCCGAGACACTCATCACACATTGGAATTGTGAACTGAATGCCCATAACTAGTGATGGCCAAATTAAGCTTTGTGAACCATATTCCCCCTCTCCCCTTCCTTTCTCTTCAACCTATCCTTTCAATTAAAGGCCATAAAAGCCCCAAAAATAATAATCATCAATCAATTAATCAACTTTATACACTGTAAGAATTTGGATATGCATCGTCCATCTTTATATACAATCTATGGTTTAAACCAGAGATCTCAAACTGGAGGTCCAGGACCCTTAGATGGTCCTCAGAGTTACTGCAGGGGTGGCCAAAGTTAATTGTTTTTTTTTTAAGTCTGAAAATATACATAAACATGAGTCCAACATATTATTAGCAAAGATAAATCAGCCTATTTGTGAATTGTTTTTAAAATGTATTTAAATAATAAAAAAAAAAAAAAACATTGGCGACAGGCTTATTGGCCACTAAGGTAGCCATCCACAGATATAGTTAAGCTTAGGGATTCACTGTGCTACATGTATGTTCAACATTAAAACATGATATATGAAATATATGAATGTCAATAATTTTGTATAGCTTAGTATTGTATCCACCACAAAAAGGTATGTATAAAGGTTTTAGGCCGCACTACATGGTATAGTAGGCCCAGTTTAATACGCAACTCAATTTATACAATATACTGTATGTAGTAGGGGGTGCGTGCTCTGTCTCTATTTCAGCTAAGGGGTCCTTGGCCTAAAAAAACGTTGAAGACCCCTGGTTTAAACTATGTTAGCATTTAACAAAGTACAGCAGAAGGTGATGGTAATTTTGGTCTTTTAGGTATTTTATTATATAAATATATACTGTATATAACTGAAGTGGTGGATAAATGGAATGGAATTTCTGAGCTATTTCTGCACCGGATAAAAAGTCATCAACACACATCATCTGGGACTCTTATGTTTACCAAATTTCACAGCGATCCATGCAATTTGTCAAGACATTTCACAGTTTAATAGTAATTACTGAGCGAACCTAACTGGGCCCTTAATTTGAGATTAGTCATACAATTTAATGAGCCATAGCAAACGTAAATTAGAAGTCAATAAACTGATTATCAGCTTTCAAAAAGTTTACAAACTTTGAGAACCAAAAAAAGGTTCAGATATCCGTTTTATTGGTTTAATGTACGAGGACGTCTGGGATAAGAAGTTATTAAATTTTCCTCTCAAGAGAGAAAAGAAGCTCATTGGAGAAACTTGATGGATATTTTTTGCATGCTTGCATAATTTGCAGCATTTCAGCAACATTGGGTGTGCTTATCCTGCTAGATATTCAAACAGTAAAAGGAGCTTAAATATCAGAAGGAAGATGTTTTTTTTTTGTAAGCTGCTGGATAAAAGCTGGAGCATTTCAAATGTCAGTGTAAAGTGCGAGGAGCACAAAGATGGGGCCAAAAACGGAGGAGGAAAAAAAGACAAGGCTGGAGACTTTATGACAACGGAGATGAAGGGGTGAGGGAAGAAAAATTGTAAATTGGAAGACGAAGAGCAGGAAAAGTTTGAAATATTTTGACAGAGAAGTAAGGAGGGGAAAAAATAAAGAGAGACAAATTCAGCTGCTAAAAGGAGAAACTGGAGGTGGAGTGGAGAATGGGGGAGACAGTTAGGAATAGAAGAGAAAAAAAGGACATGAAAGGAGAGGAGAAAGGAAAGAGGCTGAAATATTCTGTAAAAAAAGGTAGAACGAATGGTGAATAGAACAGATGTATCAAGGGAAAGATAGAGACAGAGAGAGAGGGTTGATGGATGGATGGATAAATAGATAGATAGATGGATGGTAAACAACAGTCTGGGTCATAATTACATGATGCAGCTGTGGGCCCGGTCCTCTTGACCTGACATTAGCGCGCATGCACACACGCACGCACGCACGCACGCACACACACACACACACACACACACACACACAAAACCAATCTTTTTGTTTGTCGTTCTTTTAGTGTTTTTCATTTTAGCTTGAAATCTGAAATGCTCCTATTCATTTTCATACTAATTGAAATATATATTACCCTTAATTTCAAATATGCTGCTTTTCTCTTCGGCATTTGGTCTAGAGGAAATACAGTGTGTTGGTAGAAAGTTTGTCTCCGCATCCTGCAAACGTAATTTAATGTAAATGTGATCCACTGCGGTTGAATTATCCTTTTAGAAAACAGAAGTATTGGATATGTGTCATTTGATTTCTACTTCTTGTTTGTTTCTTGATGCAAATGGAGTTTTTTTCTATCCATGTAAAGAATGTTGACCTGAATTGAAAATATGAAAGCGTCAAGAGGAGAGGGAGTAACCAAAGCATGAGATGTTGGAAGGCTTTTGAAGTGAACCTGATTAAATAATCCTTTTTATTATTCGCAGTGTGCATATGACATACAGCAACATCAACAGAGAAAACACTGAGCTGCTGGCAAATTACTGTGTTGTTGTGTGACTTGCTGCATAGACAAAATGTCCATTTTGTTCTGCTCAAATATCAATACTGACACACAGCAGAAATTCAGCTTATAACCACTTTATTAGACCTTTTTCTCATCTTCTTCGCTTCTATGCATGCATATGCATTTAAATATAATAGAATGCCATTATTGTCATTGCACCATGCACAACCTAATTGGCTGTGCAGCTCTTGAAACGGTACATTACCATTCCACACATGCAGGCACGCACGCTCACGCCCACACACACACACACACACATAAACGCACTTGCCATACAGATAAAAAACAATAACAAATAAGAAAGAAAGAAAAAAGAAGTGATATCAGAAGCTGCTATTTGTACATTGTGTTAAACGCTATTTATATGCCTTATAAAGATAGTATTGCACTTTAATAATAATAATAATATTGAACATTTCCTCATGGGGGTGGGGGGGGGTATTTTTACTGTTCTGATGAGAAGGATTTACTGTAAAAAGAAATTATACCAATTCTTCATTTTATGTATATATGATAATCACATTCATTGTATTTCTAAGCCCATCAATAATAAAATGTACTGTATCTGTGAGGCATGCCGTGGAACAGAATGACCTGCTCTTCAGTACCTTTATCCATCCTGTCTCCTGTCCCAGCAGCTCTAAAGTGGTCTCGATAACCTGTAGCACTCCTCGAACGAAATGGACAACTTGCATTAATCATAAGTACAAGGAAGCCTGCATACTTCACAGCTCAGTCACTTTGTCTCAGCTGTTAAATCTCTGTTGTGTCCCCTCCTGCTCTCCATCACAGCCCAACTAAGAATGTAATTTCGTCAAATATATAGGGCATTTTTATGTCTTCATCAGACCTTCTGACAGTAGGACAGTGCAGCTTATGCACCGCGTCTTCACTTAAATGTTTTCCAACGAGTCCTCTAAACCAGAGAACGTAACGGTTGCAGTTTTAAACATGTTGTTGACGTTGTGAAACGCAGTCGGTTATGTTTACTTATAAACGGTACGGTTATGTTTTACTTGGTTATGTTTAGGCAACGAAAAACATCATGGTTTGGGTTCAAATCAGACATTACTTCACTTCCGGTAAGTTGAACTCATCGTTTACTTTCATTTTCAAACAGGAGACGAAACACTGTCTCCTGGGTGAAAGTTCTGTGTGTCTTTAGTCTATATCGAAGACGTTTCATTTACAGGATAGTTCCGGTGCCGCACGAGGTTCCGCTGGATGTCCCTCATTTTTGGCCGGATGTCCCTCCCCTTCCTCTTTCCCTGTGAAGCGTTCTGAACTCTGCTCGATTTCGGGAAACATCCTCAGAGCTAAACCCGACAATCAAATTCTATTTATCTTTTTTTTGAGTGAAATTCTCATCACACACTCGACAGCTGTTTTAATTCCGGAGCTTGCCTCTCTACGTGCACATGTTCCACCAAAACAAGTTCCTGAGGCTATTTTGCGGCGGCATATCCATACCAGCGTTTAGCACCGCCCAAGACGATTGTGATTGGTTTAAAGACATGCCAATAAACCAGAGCATGTTTTTTTACAATTGCCTCTTATAGACTCACAATGATGTCAGTAAGCTCCAGTACCATGCAAGGCGCAGGCCTAACCATTGGGAGCTACTGGGGTTCAGCCTCAACATGAGGACAGGAGGAGCCAGGGATTGCGATTAATCCCCAGCCACTCCACTGCCGCTGCACACACATGCATCGAACAAATTACAATTTTATCGTGTCGAACCCTTAAAGTGCTCATATTATGCTTTTGGGCTTTTTCCCTTTCCTTTTATATGTCTTTTTTGTGCCCGTTATTAGGTTTACAAATTAAAAAATGCTGACTTAGTGAGGGCAGAAGGCCAAAAAGCAGAGACAAACGTGTATTCACTGTAGCCAGTCAGTTTGGACATAGAAAGAGAGGAGCAGCCCCTGCAGTGAGACACCGCAGACACAATGTTTGATTGACAGGGGATTTCTGGGAAGCACAAAAACAATACAGCAACCAGTGCTAAGCACCAAAGATGGAAAAAAAAGCATTAACTGTTGCACTGATCTATGCCGTGCCTTTCCTGACCTGAACCACTCAGCTTGATGGGTCACAGACTGAGGGAATCTGTTGGGTCTCTATCTGTAAAGTGTCCTGAGATAATGAAAAATTGAATAGAGTTGAATTTCTGGACTTTTGTGTTGTCCTCTGTCTGTTGTTTCTTCTCCACCTCTCCCTCGTTCTCTCTGAACTTGCTTTCTTAGTTTCTTATCGCAAAAGCTGCGGTTGCCAAGGTAACTGACATTAATTCATACGACCATCAATTCAGTGCTCTCCTTATTACCATTTACCTCTGCAGGCCTCTGTGTGTGGGTGTGTGTGTGTGTTTGTGTGTTGTGTGTTTGTGTGTGTGTGCGTAACCCTTGTCAACCATTATTTGTGTGGCTCCATATTGTATATCTGAAGTTGGGATTTTCCCTCCAGACTTTCCAAGCTAGTGTGGGTATTCAAACTGCTCAACTCTTTACCATGATACAGTGTCAGACACACACACACACACACACACACCTTACTTCATTATCTGCACTCTGCGATCGGTATGTCAGCAGCAGCAACCATGGTAACGAGAAACAGAGGGAGTGTGTTGAGATTCACAGCCACTTCACACCAATGCATCATTAATGTCATTTAACTATCCCCTCTGTGACACTTTCTATCTCTCCATCTGTTTTCTTCTCTTGCTCTCTCTCGCTTTCTCCTCCCCCTCTTTCTTTCTTCCTCTCCTCCCCCTCTTTCTTTCTTCCTCTCCTCCCCCTCCTCCTCTCGTGCTTCGCTTTTCTCTCACCCATCTGTCTCTCTCGCAGTCCGGATATTTTATCCGTAGCTTTGCTGATGACGCACAATACCTGGTTACTTCCCAATTTGAGTGTGTGTGTGTGTGTGTGTGTGTGTGTGTGTGTGTGTGTGTGTGTGTGTGTGTGTGTGTGTGTGTGTGAATGCCAAGCCACGTCTTGCTGCCTCATTGCAACCCGGCTGCGGCTGTGGCGGAGTCACTGCGAGGGCTAACATCTATACATTTATACATTTACTTTTTGCATGAATAATCCAGTGCAACACCTACTGGTATAAGTAATATGTGCGAGAGGATCCTCTCATTAGAAATGAATGAGCCTCCATTCAGCACGGTACGTGGAATCTCTGATTCACATATGTTATGCACTGGACTACTCCTGCATCTCTTTGCTTGGAATATTTTACTTCTTCAAACATCATTTCTGTGTTATGATATCTCATTAAAGGGTGAGACGGGAAAGGGAAGGACAGAAAAGCACTGCAAAACAAAGTGTGAAAGTCTCAACAATATATTGGAATATTAATTCCATTGACATTGTTGTGACAATGTGTCAATGAATTCTTACCAAAATTGAGGATTTTTGGCTGAAATCATGGGTCAAAAAGCTGCCGTTTCATGTGAAAACATCCTTCTTTTGGATGGGAACTTGGGAAGTTACTGTATTCTATTTACGTTAGTGTAAACTGCATCAGTTTAAGGCTTTGCCAGGACAATAAACCCAGTGGATGCATGTTTTTGTGTAGAATACTTGTGTTTGTGAGAGGAAGAGGAGGCCGAAAAGGAGAGAAGAGCCGAGGGACTTCTAGGTAATAAATGGTGTCACAGTGCCATCTGCTGGTCACAAGCAGTACAGTAGCTGGCACCTATGGCTGATTTAGTTTTAAAGGGGTGATAGAATGCAAAACCGATTTTACCTTGTATAGCTCAAATATGGGCAGTTTTACGAAAATGTATGGCTAATTGCAAATTTGGTAAGACAGTGTCGGACTTCAGGAGCTCCACAATCTGCCGTGACAAGCGCCGGCTGCTGGCCGGGTTTGATGTCTTCCCTGTCGGCCTCTCCCCCTTCACACACCCACTATATGAGCTGGAGCTGTGTCAGGATCTCACGGACGAGCTACGCTGTGTACTTTAGAAAGAAGAATGTTTCGAAGTTTTTCAAGGATATTGAAAATGAACCACGGTCATAAATTCAGCGTACCAGTCTGTACAATGGAATACTGTCCCAGAGAAACGTGTTTAGAAAGAGTATATCGGACAATGGAGCTGGAGTTTGGATCTAATGCAGCGGGGCAGAGGACATGCTTGCAGGGCTTCACTCTCCGCTCCCTGCGCTGAGTTGTGATTCTTTGGTGGAGGTTTTTTATGTCCCAAGGGTAACGTTACAACAACACTTTGTTGTAATGAAAGTGTCGAAACTTTGCATTTAGTCTCGGCTGGTTGCAGCCACGGCTCGCGCCCGGGCATGTCTGGTTATGTAACTCTGTGTGTGTGTGTGTGTGTGTGTGTGTGTGTGGCTCCGTGTGTGTGTGGCTCCGTGTGTGTGTGTGTGTGTGTAGCTCCGTGTGTGTGTGTATGTGGTTCGCTCAACCAATCAGCGTGCAGCTCATCTAAATATTCATGAGCATAACATATTTGGAAGAAAAGCTGTCTTTACAGATAGGGCCAAAATACAGGGATGCATAAGGACATTACACATCCTATTAGGAGACCTTAAGGAACAGTGTGAAATACCCTATATAATCATTCTATCACCCCTTTAAGGACAATATCACCAATATAATGTGTGTATATTTAAAGAGAGCTGAGCAGTGAAAGAAATATATTACACCAGAAAGGATTTCAATACTGTACAAGGTTACATACACCAGCCTAGATACCAGGTGTAGTTCCAAAAATGGATTTAAACCAGCCAACGTATCCTACCAAAACACTCCCAGGCCCTGTAACTATGGTATTCTTTTTGTGCCAAAAATGACCATCACTGCATCTCATAGTCCTTAAATTGCCTAAATTTCGTGTATCCTCGCCTATAGCTCCTCGATGATCCCTCCTCGATGCTCGCTCCTTGCTCCTCAGGGCAGAAATAACAGCTTTGATTGGCCTTCACCAAGGAGGGACAGAACAACGTCCGGTTCAGCCGAGGACCGAGGAGCTATCGAATAAGGGCCATGAGACGCAGCCCACGTTGTTCCATCCTGTAACGTGCCTGTACCAAGGGGGTAAGCGTCGCTTCAGGACGCGTAGCTCCTATGGCACCATTTTGATGCTACAAAGCGATCACCTTCCGTTAGCATTCCATTGACTGCCATTCATTTTGACGTCACTTTGACAGCGAATAACTTTACATCTGAAGCGTTAAAAGACTCGATTTGTCCATTGTTTATTTCTAAAGAAACACGACAATGTATTAAAGGCTCCATTACCTTGTACCTCACGTTATGGCTCCGTAGCAGACGTTTTTGTAAAAATAGGCTAACGATTGTGTCATAACCAAGCGACTTACTGTCGCATAGTAGAGGAATCACTGCATAGTACAGGAGAAGCTCGCAGGCATTTTCAACTTACGTTAGCTGTTTAGGTTTAATTACTAATGTTAACTAGCATTTTAGTTAGCAATAATTAGCCTGTGCCTATGTTATCTCCTTACATATACCTACGCTCTCCGTCTCTGTAAGATTGGGAATGATTGAGATTTCTCTTGGCACAGCTACCAGAAGACTTCCAACTTTCAGACAGGTTGCTCACGTCACATTTACGTTGTCTCTCTCAGTTGGAGGCTGCGCAGTAACGTTCAGCACTCACCGGAAAAGTGCTTCTAATATCCTTCACTGGTCTCCGTCCAGAGCAACGGGATCTGTTGGTCCATTTTATATATGTCAATGGCCTGGACACCTGCCTGTTCTGGTTCTTTGTTTCAGGAAGTCTGACCAACAATCAGCTGCTCTTGACCAATCAGTGGCACCTGACAAAGTTTTAAAATGCCTTTCCTTCTCACTCTGCAGCAGTGTCTCACACCACGTTTGTTTTTTTTGTTCTTTTTTTCAATTTACTTTATCAAATTTAACCTCTTTGACTTTGTTTCCTCCTTTACGTTGCTTACCCAGAGCTGGGGTTGTACATGTACTGTATACTATCAACTTTCTGTCATTCCAGTTGATTTTCTTGTTGCATCTGTTGTTGCCTACAAACCAACGTTCAAGTTTAGTTTTAAGGAATTGTGTGGCTTTATGGCATGATTTATGATACGAATCAGTGCTTTGTTAAATGCAAAATGGTATGTTGAAACGCCACCTGAGGCCAGTGTAAGACACTTTGTTGTAACAGACATTTATTTTGCTCCTTTTCTTATATTTATCATATGTGTGTCTGCGTGTGTGTGTGTGTGTGTGTGTGCATATTCTCATGTTTGAGGAAACTAAATGTACACTTATTTGCACCACATTGGAAATGTTATTGGATGACATAGTGAAGCTATAATTATACATAATAGGTTGTGAACTAAAGTGGGCTGGTCTGACGCATGAAAATGAGTCCCATTCCAGCCCTGGCCGTCGTTATGACAGGAGCAAAGGATGAAATCAGGTGATGTAACTATAGAGCTATACTGACCTGCATAAGGAGCAGGTCAGGGTGACTGGATTGATCAACCAAAAGTTGTTAGGAGAGTCTGCCGTTTGTTTCCTGTTTCCATAACGACAGTCAACATTGGTTGCTTTTTTTAAAGCATAACCACTATGGCTCCTTCACTAAGGTTTATTATTGTAACCATGACGATGAAGCTTTCCTAACCTTCCCAAAGTTCTTATTTAAACCCAAACCATGAGTTCTTTTTTTTTTATACCTAACTAAAAACGTAACAATACGCATTGTCGCACAATAAAACTGATTTATTTTCCAACACTGATTTGATTTTAAAAGGCACAGACAATTGATGGTGTCCTGCTGTTCTATGTGCTCTAAATAGCAGTTACTAATAACATTATTGCGGTTTGATTTGGAGGACTATTTGGTAGTAGTTGATTTCTGAGTCTTTGGGCATATAACAAAACTGCCATGTGTAGTCTACTTGGTGCACTGTACATTACAGGTCTTGGAGGCAACATGGAACATGAACACAAGGCAGTGGGTGAAGGTGGGGTCAACAGGGGCCAAACAGCTTATTTTTTGCCCAGGGGCCGATAACTAGTGATGGCCCAATGAAGCTTCATGAAGCTTCAACCATTTCCTTTATTTTCTGAGCCCATTAGATGGCGCTCTCTGTTCAACAAAGGGTTGAAAGCACATTGAATTGACATCCCTTGAGCCTTTTTTCTTTAGACCAGGAGCGCCATCTAATGGGTTTAGAAAAGAAAATGGTTCACAAAGCTTTATGAAGCTTCATTTGGCCATTATTACTGCTAACCTATTACTCTATCCATGACAACTGTACAGTAGATGTTACAGTGCAATCAAATGATCCAGGTTTCATAAGATAAATCCAAGATATGCTCCTATCTTCATTAAAACATAGATCTGCAGCACTCCAATACTTTTAGAAAGATGGAAAATGTTTTTAACTTTCATCAGTCGGCACACTGAATGTCCCAGTGTTTCTTAAAAAAAGAAGTAAAAAAAAGAAAAGGGGTAAGCCAGCGAGGTCCTTGTTGGACATAAAACTGAGGTTTTGCACCACTTACTTCTGAAATGTCTATTTTTTTGTTGCTGGAATTCAAAAGCCATGAGAAGTTTTCTACATTATACAGCATCATATCAGAGAGGCACTGAAAACATTGTGCCGGTAATAGAGGAACATGGTGTTATTTATTACCTGCCGGGGAATCATACAGACCTTTTCAGGCCCCTTATGAAACAGAATAAAATACATTACTTGACTCTTGAATCCAAATACAACCTCCTTATCGCATATTCATATACATCTGTACCTCTGCATTTACCACATTATAGAACAAAAATGAAAATCAGCCTGGAAAAACTATATTGTGATGGTGGTGTTGGCTCACTGAACATCTGATGTGGTGTGCATATATAAACACAGGATCCAGTGGTGCCGTTCAAACATGTAATTGTTGTCAATGCAGAGAAATGGTGTACAATTGGTTAGGGGTTGGTGGATGGTGGATGATTTGGTCTAAACAAATACATATTTAAAGAAAATTTCACAGATTGGATAAGCATTTAAAAAAATCAATAACAAATCAGGGTAAACTCATCTTGACTTACATCATTAATGCATGCACAATCCGCAATTCATTTTCTCTTCACTTAACAGGATTGAACTCTGCAATCAAGCATAAACAAAACAATCTGTGAGGCAAAACATTCAGTATGACCAGAATATAAGTGGTACATTAAACTCACATCATTCCTCTCTTTGCTCTGCCTGGTGTGGTGTGGTTTGGAGAGAAAATAGAGACCCAGGCCTGAAGGATGAAGTTATATAACCTTGGAAAGGGGCGTGGTCTTAGTCATGATTGACAGTCCGTGCAATGATGCAGGTAAGGTGGAGACTTGTTATTTAACACAGCCCATAATATGTGGATTGTTCTCCTTAAAACACTGTGAAAAACAAATGTATTCAAAATATGGTGACACATAAAATATGATCTCTATGTGTTATATTGCAGGTAGTCCACAGCAGAATAGACGAGAGCGAGACATTAGCATCAACTTAACTTTGAGCTTTGCTGTTCTTCTTCACACAATGTCTTACAAAACATGCAGTACAATGTCTGGTCTACAGCGACCTCTAGTGGTTAAACCTGTTTCTCAATACACAACATATTTCCCCTCTTGTTTAGGAAGCTCACCAGGTAAAATAAAGGTTAATACGCCCACTCTCAAATCACTTACACCTTGGCTGTAGACTAATGCAAACTTAAATGTCTCCCTTTATCTTACATATAATTAACAATCTCTTCTTTCCAGTAATATTATCATCTCCTGAATGTGCATTTGTTAAGAACCATTCAATTAAAATGTGACTGAACTAAAATAAAACAGCATATTGTAGTTTCTGTATTTATTACCAAAGCATTTATCAGTATAACAGTTAAAGTTGGGGAAATGTTAAGTATTGTGTTGCAGGTTGATTTAAGGTGTGCGCCCCTAAAATTTTCTGTCTGTAGCCCCTCAAATCTTTCGGTTAGGGGCTACAGCGCTCCTAGTGCGATCCAATCAATCCCGTTTTCAAGAATTCAGGAAGTAGACGTTTAAATCCTCCGCTCAACAAAGTCTTTATAGAGCTCAGGGCATCACGTGACTTCACTGTTTACGCCGCCATTTTGGCAGGAAAGTTGTGGCAAAAGTGATCGGCGCCAGCACGGATTTCAACCCGTCCGAGTTCCCTTGTGCACTTTAATTCAAAAGACATAGGAAGCTATAAACCAAAACTTGATCAATTAAACATTAGTGATCCATATAATGCTCCAGGAGTTATTTTAACGACCTTTACAAGTGAAACAGAAAGCTTCCCTGACCTTCAGTATCCAGATATTTACAAATGTCTAATCAACTTTCATTGTCCTATTCTGGAGAGTCTTTGAAAGCCTACAAAACCCTGGAGGGACATAAATGGACGCAATCAGCTGGATTCGTGATGAATATTCAGCTTTGGAGTCTACCATCTAAAAATTGCTTTGTCGTCACTGGAAAGGTTAGTTAAAGTGTAATGTCAATGCAGTCAGTGTTAAAACTTGTATAGCTAGCTAGCGTTAGCTAGTCTGTAACGTTCGCCAACGGTTAGCTACTAACTTTGGCTAAAGTGCATTATATCAGTGCAATTTTCATCACAAAAATGCCATTACATCTTTATTACAGGTAAGTCATTCCCAGAGACTGAATGATCCTCAGTTGAAGTCATGGGTGGTTGTCAGGAATGATGGGGTTGTGTTAGGAGCCCACTGTAATTGCACAGCTGGACTGGGTGAGTGCTGCACCCATGTGTCAGCTGTGTTGTTCAGGGTATGGCAGCATAACCAGGAAAGAGAAGAGATAGCTGTCACATCAAAGAAGTGCAAGTGGGTCACACCAAGTGATGACAGCATCTACCTTCAGAGCAACCACAAAGACAGATGTCAAATCAACCCTCAACGTAACGCATGCCTTATGTGCGTGCACTCACATATAAAAAAAATACATTGACTGCTGGACTCAGTTTCATTGAGCATACTAACTCTTACAAAATAAATAAATTGCATTAGATCAGTGAGTTCAAACTGCTTATTGTGCGTAATTTGGACTGACACTGAGATGCATGTTGTTCTGTAACCGGTGTGGTGCTGCCATTATTCTCTTGATTTGCACTTAGACATTAGATTTTTTTGAGTGAAAGAGACGTTACATTTAGCATATCGCCACAGGTAACAATCAAGGCGTTTTTTGAAAAAGGCAGCAAATTACAATTGGAGCAACTAGCTAGTAACGTAGCTAACTCGTAACGACTCTGGCTCAGCTCCGACTCTGGCGCTCGTCTCTCCACTTTCCTGCCAAAATGGCGGTGTTTTGATATTGACTGGTGCATGCTGGGATTGCGTGATGTCAACTCCCGGTGCTCTATTCCCCTGGGTCCCGTTTCAGGAAGGAGGTTTAACAAACTTTGAGTCTAACCCTGAACTCTGAGTTGATTTACCCTGAGGTGGGAAACTCTGAGTTTTCAGTTCCAGAACAGCTGATTTGAGTTTAATCAACTCAGAGTAGGTTGACTCAGAGTTAAGCACATGCACCACCACTATAAAAAGGCAGCTTAAATGGAGCCATGATTCACTATGGTAACAACCACAAACAAACTGGTCGGCATACTTTACCCCTCCTTTTTAAATAACAAATTATTTCTGAGATTATTTCTGATAACCATTTCAGTCAAATAGTTATATAAAAATAAATTATATAAAGTTCTATAAATATCGAGCCTCTTCCTTATTTCACCAGTAAATTCCTGTTAAACGACAAAAACAACCACTGAATGGGAAAAGGGTATTTTACAATAACATTGAACGCAGCACGAGGCTGGCGAGGCGAGTTTGTGAACGCAACATATGTGTTGTTTTTCAGACGGCAACGGCAGCTGCAGACTGTCGTACGTCCCCCTATTGGAATCCTACACAGTGAAATACAGACAAACTTTTACACCGTTAAGCTGTCAGCATTTTAACCATGTTTAATCGAGCTGCTAGCTAAAAGTAGGCTAACATTACCTGCTGTCAGGTGTAGTGTTAACTAGCTAATGGTAGGCTAACGTTACCTGCTGCCAAGTTTAACTAGCTTCTCGTGCAGCTAACGTCCGTTTAGGAGCATCAGAGAGAAGCGCAGGCATTTAAGTGGCACCGAAATCCGCGTTGCTATTCGGTCCGGCAGATAGCGGTCGTTAAGGCACCGGTCGGTGCCGTATTAGCACCGGGTCTCGGTATCCAACCCTAGTAACAGCTGAATATTCTATCTCATGATGGAAAAGTAGAGACGATTGTAGACGAAAATGAAGAGAGATTTTATCTTAGTTTTTATTTTATGCAAAACATTTTAGTCTTTTTTTTTTGTCAACAACAATGCATGTTATAGAAACCAAAAAGGAAACTCCAAGGCACTCTCTTTTAGAAAAATACAAAAACTTTATTTATGGCTTAGTCATCATAAATCTTAAAGTACTCCGACGCGTTTCGGCATACAAGCCTTTGTCAGGGAGTCAATCAAACAATGCATGTTAATTTAGTCTTAGTCAGCGTTTTTGGACATTGGCGCAGTCTCGTCATCGTCTGGTCTTAGTCATGGAAAAAAAGGTCGTTGACGAACATATTTAGTCTTGTCTCGTCTGACGAAATTAACATTATGCTCAGCCACATACAATTTTAATATGGGAGAAGTTGATATCTAATTTAAAAGATCTTTTGTTGAGATAGGAATGCTCTGTCTGTGTATGTATTAACAACCTGCTGGAGGGTGGAGTGGAGGGGGTTTGATATTGAAATGTGTTAGAAACTTGGAATGTATGAATGATGTATGTATGTCAATAAAAAATCAATAAAAAAAAAAAAACAGTTTCAGTGAGAGTCACATTCTTCTGACGGCACTTTGCTATACAGTGGCTTTACTAATATGCTCCGCATCACCAATGTTGTAAAGAGAAAAAATGCGACACAAAGAATGTGCTGGGACTTCAGTAACATGCTGACATGCTGACGTTTACAGTAAGCGTATTGTCTCACTTCCGGTATTACGGACGCTAGTTTGCTGCTCCAGCAAAAACGTACTCAACTCTGCTTTATTGTTTAATTTAGCGGCTATTTACACCAGTTATACTCAAGTACTTATAGTTCTCTTCTCTTACAGCGACTTCCTCGCTGATCTCACAATTGTTAAAACGCTGTTAGCTACTTTAGCTTAGCCATTAGCAATGGCTAATTCATCTCCCTCTCCTGCTCTCTTTGGCTCTGTGTGTCAAACGTTTAGCTATTCCTCGGCCTCCTTTAGTGATAAAGATACATGTAATAAATGTAGTTTATTCGCTGGAGGCGGGGCACCCAGTAGCTGGTGCGGGCCAACATACTGTAGCTTCTGTTAGCAGTCCCCCGGCAGGCCAGGAGAAGCCGGGCGAGTGGGTGACTGTCCGAAAGAAGCATAGCGCTAGCTCTAAACCGGGGAGTGCACATGACAGCGGTCGCTCTAAGCTGGAGCATCTTCGCCTTTCTAACAGTTTCTCCCTACTCAGTGATACACCTGCTGAGAAGCCAGCTTTGGTTATTGGGAGCTTTCTATTGCGAAATGTGAGGTTGGCGGCTCCAAGAAAAGCGGCTGCGGTCGTGTGCGTCCCTGGGGCCAGAGCGGGCGATATAGAATCCCATCTAAAGCTGCTGGCTAAAAATAAAAATAACCGTAAATACAGTAAGATCATACTTCACGTAGGTAGTAATGATACCCGATTACGCAAATCGGAGATCACTAAAATGAATGTTAAGTCACTTTGTGCATATGCAAAGACAATGTCAGACTCAGCAGTTTTCTCTGGACCCCTGCCAAACCTGATCAGTGATGACATGTACAGCCGCATGTCATCCTTCCACCGCTGGTTGTCGGGGTGGTGCCCAGCTAATATTGTGGGCTACATAGATAACTGGGGAAAGCCTGGTCTGATTAGGAGAGACGGTATTCATCCCACTTTGGACGGAGCCGCTTTATTTTATCATAAACCATGACAACCCAAGTTTGATATTAGTAATCAGAGGTGCAGTGCTACGCGCTCCTCTGTACGCACCGTCTAATAACCACGGTTTCTTTTCCCCGACTCAGATCGGTTAAATCAAAGGTAAACAAAAGAGGGGTTATCCTTAACAACCTAATTGGAATTAAAACAACCACTGCAATGATAGAACAGAATATGAAAATTACTATTAAATATTATATCTCTGTCATCTAAAGCAGTATTAGTAAACAATTTCATATCAGATAATCAAATTGATCTATTCTGTCTCACCGAAACATGGCTGTGCCACGAAGAATGTTAAATTCTTAAATGAAGCCACTCCTCCCTGTCATATTAATACTCAAATTCCTAGAGGCTCAGGCCGAGGAGGGGGAGTTGCAGCCATATTTGATTCAAGCCTGTTAATTAATTCTAAACCTAAACTAAATTATAACTCGTTTGAAAGACTTGTTCTTAATCTTCAACATCCAACATGGAAAACAGTACAGCCAATTATATTCGTTGTTATTTACAGGGCTCCAGGTCCATATTCTGAATTTTTCTCTGAGTTATCATGGGTAGTCCTTAAAATCAGACAAAGTACTTATTGTAGGTGATTTTAATATCCATATGGACGTTGACAACGACAGCCTTAGTATTGCTTTCAACTCACTACTAGATTAAATTGGTTTCAGTCAGTGTGCATAAGGCCACTCACTGTTTTAACCAACCCTAGACCTTGTGCTGGCATATGGCATCGAAATTTAAGATTTAACAGTACTTCCTACTTAAAGAAGCGCTACCCGTGGTTAACACTTCATTAATAGATATGATCAATATGTCTTTATTAACAGGTTATGTACCGCAGTCATTTAAAGTAGCTGTGATAAAACCTATTCTGAAAAAAAACACCCTCGGTCCTGAGGTTTTAGCCCACTATAGACCTATATCTAATCTTCCCCTTCTCTCCAAAATCCTTGAGAAGGTAGTCACCAATCAGTTATGTGATTTTCTACATAGCAATAGCTTATTTGAGGACTTTCAGTCAGGATTTAGAATGCATTATAGCACAGAGACGGCACCGGTGAAAATTATTAACGACGTTCTAAATGCTTCAGACAAAGGACTCTGTACTTGTCTTACTAGATCTCAGTGCATTCGACACTATTGACCATACCATCCTGCTACAGAGACTGGAACACTTAGTTGGCATTAAATGAATCGCACTTAGCTGGTTTAAGTCCTATTTATCTGATCAATATCAATTTGTTAATGTTAACGATAAATCCTCCAGGTACGCTAAAGTTAGCCATGGCGTTCCACAAGGCTCAGTGCTTGGACCAATTCTATTCACCTTGAATATGCTTCCCCTAGGCAATATTATTAGGAAACATTCAATTAACTTTCATTGTTATGCGGATGACACCCAATTATACCTATCAATTAAGCCAAACAAAACCAGTTAGTTAATTAAACTCCAAGCATGCATCAAAGATATAAAAGCATGGATGACCTACAATTTTCTGATGTTAAACTCAGACAAAACTGAAGTGATCGTGCTGGGCCATAAACACCTCCAAAACACATTATCCAAAGATATAGTTACTCTGGATGGTATTGCCCTGACCTCCATCACTACTGTCAGAAATCAAATGTCAGAGATATTTTTGATCAGGATATATCCTTTAACACCCACTTAAAACAAACCTCAAGAACAGCCTTTTTTCACCTTCGTAACATTGCCAAAATTAGGAACATCCTATCTCAAAACGATGCTGAAAAACTAGTCCATGCATTTGTTACTTCCAGGCTGGACTATTTTAATTCCTTACTATCAGGTTGCTCAAATAAACCCTTAAGACTCTCCAGCTGATCCAGAATGCTGCAGTGCGTGTTCTGAAAAGAACTAAGAAAAGAGATCATATTTCTCCTGTATTAGCTTCTCTGCATTGGCTTAGCGTCCTGTAAAATCCAGGATTGAATTTAAAATCCTTCTCTTGACCTACAAAGCTCTAAATGGCCAAGCACCATCATATCTAGAAGAGCTCTTATTACCTTATTGCCCCATTAGAGCACTCCGGGGACCGGGGGGCAGAAAACGTCACCACATTTAAGAGTAAACTTAAAACTAACTTTAATCTTCAATAAAGCTTATAGTTAGAGAGTGAGGAGTTGCAGCGTTCACCTAGACCGGTGGGGGAGGGTTTATAGCTACAGAAACGGCACCCCTTCTCTTTTCTGCTTCTCTTCATAGTCGTTAGACTCATCTACCATATGATATAATCAAAGTAGAGGGAGACAGGCCAGAGAATTCTAGCCCGACCAGGCTCCTCTCCTTAACCTGTCTCTCTTAATTATGTTGTTATAGTTTTAGACTGCCGGGGGACTTCCTTTGACACACTGAGCTTCTCTCTCCTCTCTCTTTCCATCTGTGTGCTTCCATGTTCCAGAAATGCTTGTTACTAACCTAGCTCTGGGGAGCTTATTCCCCGGAGTCCATATGTATTATTTGCACCCAACATGTTTACTTGGATTAGGGTGGCCGACTCTATCTGTAAAGTGCCTTGAGATAAGTCTTGTTATGATTTGATGCTATAAATAAAATTGAATTGAATTGAATTGAATTGAATTGAAGAGCATGTCCACAATGGGTGACGTTAGTGATATGAGGACGGATTACATAACTGATAGACTGGGAAAAAAATCCATACCACTCAAATAGGTAGGCTAGTATCTGGAAATGAAAATGCATCTATAGTCGGGTCCTCAATATCATCTCCCGACGTATGTTTAACTCCCTGCGAAGTAATACAGCTTCTTCATCAACGGGATCACCGGCAAAAGTAAATGCCATGTTCGAGAAAAAAACGGTTTCTAATCTGCCTAAAATGGTTAATAAACCAACCCTGTTAATTTATTCATGCAGATAACAAACTGCGCTGAAATGCGCCTGATACAGACTAAATGAATGAATGAGGAAATGAAAGAGCATTGTGTCAGAGGGAGGAGACTGAGAGAAACTCGAGGTTCATTAAAAAAAAAACTGCTCCCGACCAGTTTAGGTTCACAGGCTCAGTTACCATGTAACTGACACTAAGGTTAAGTTAGCTCTCTTTCTGAAACAGGCTGGAGTTACCCCTCTCTCTCAGGTTTGATTAACCTCCCTTTCTAAAACAGAAAACCCAGTTTCCCTCATCTCAGGGTTAACAAACTCAGAGTTTTCACTAAACCTGCTTTCTGAAACGGGCCTCTGGGTGGAAGATTTGACGCTCAGCTCACATCCGACACCCACATTAAACACCTGTGCAAGATCTCCTTGTACCAACTCAAGAACATTGCCAAACTACTACCCACACTCTGAGATCAGGTCAGTGGTCAGATGCTTAAAAACTGATCCACGCCTTTGTCTCCTCAAGGCTGGACTACTGCAATGCTCTCCTCATCTGGACTCCTAGCTAGAGTCTTCAAAACCTACAACACATCCAAAACAGCGCAGCTAGGATCCTAATGAAGATAAGAAAGTACGACCATATCACACCCATCCTTCACTCACTCCACTGGCTTCCTGTCTCATACAGTATTGAGTTCTAAATCTCCCTCCTCACCCATCAGTTCATCCACGGCAATGCCCCTCCCTACCTCTCCCTATCTAAGAGCTACTGACTAACCTCCGCTCCGGAAACAAAGTCCTTCTCCTCCCATCCCAGAATGCTGTGGGGACTAGTCAGACCTTCCTCCACAGCGCTTTGAAGGAGGGACTGGCAAAGCGAGACTAGGTAAAAACTAGTCCTGGAGAATCGGCTTTATTTGCAGTTTTAAGGCCGAGAAATTTGCCACAAAGCATAATAAGTAAGTCAGCTCTGTATGTATACCTCGCCCTCGACACCGACATCCTTCACCTTTTATACCCGATGCCTCAGGTCGGCAGACACAAACCCAGACTTGTGGTGCATAACATCATTACTATAGCAACCAGCACAAGAAAGAAATCCTGAAAGACACTCAGACATTTTTTGTGTTAGTTGAAAGAAAATATCTTTAGAAAACAGCTCTTTCAGTAAAATAAAGTTGGATATGATTTCCTTTCATTAGTTTTAAACTCGACAAGCAGTTTGTTGTAGTTTAGCACAACTGAGAACACTATATCTTTAAAACTATTTATCACAAGTTATATCGTTATCAAGATATCTTCCTCATATCGCGCAGCCCTAAACCGGACCAGGCACCAACCGGCCGTCCCCAACAACATTGGAGAGGCCGACACTCTGCCCAATCTTTACAAAGTCTCTGAAAACTCAACACAACGCATGACAATACACTTGAACTTGAACTTATTATGGTCTGTTTCTGCCAGTTTAGGTTAGGAATAATTGCTTTCGAGTTTCCTAAATGACTCATTAAAGGAGCGCTCTAGATTTAGGGGGACTCGCCCGGAGCAAGACCAACTCCACCTGCCGGAGAAGCTTCTGCTTGAGGCTGCTGCATGTCAAGGTGAGTGTTGATTGGCTGTTACTCGTCTAACATCTAGCCAACCAGATAGTGTTGTGGGCGGGACATGAAGTGAGAATCAGTTGTGAGTGAAACCGGAAAAGAGGGAGAGACTCAGAGCTGTGGCTGAGACAAAGTAGGACACCTTTTATTTCATTAACTTTAACGATTATCAGTCAACTAAGACACAGATACAGATAATCTGCAAATCTGCCAAATATGGGACAGAGCCTTTACAGTTGCTGCTCCATGACGGTGGAAGCTGCTGCCTTCAGATATCAGATGTGCTCCCTCCATTTCTGTTTTTATATTTAGGATAAAGACACATTTCTACTCTCTAATCGCTCAATCTGTTATCATCATGTCTATCATTCTGTGTTTGGGAACTGCTGCTTCTTGTTGTCATTGGGATCTTTTTGTGTTTTGATATATTTTAATGTTCTTTTATACAGCACTTTGGTCAGATTAATCTGTGCTTCAATGTTCTCTAGAAATAAACTTTACTTACTGAAAGTTAACCTAAGAAACATTTTACAGACCAAGAGATATGTTGTTTATAATAATTAAAATCAGAAAAAACTGTTTCCCAAATTTTATTGTTTATTATACAGACAATAGATTATAGAGTGATGTAGACCAAGATATAATAACAAGTTTATAACACTGACAACACTGCAAGATACAACTATTATAAATGCATTAAAGACATCACATAATGATATAAAACATCACATAATCTTTATATTTAAAATAAAACATCAGAAACACACACAGACACACACAAACACACACACACACACATACAATGATTTGTAATAAAACTCTTAGGTGACAGTGATGTTAAAAAGTGAATTCCCAACATGTTAAACTATTAAACCAATGTCCCCTAACAGAGCAGCCCCCCGCCTCCCTCCTGCAGACCGAAGCAGTGATGCCTATAATCACATGCATCCACAACAACATCAAGAAAAGATCAACTAACTCAATATATAGATAATATAATATACACACAACATACTACAGTAATATAGACAATAAGGGAACATCTGCACCCTGTCAGGATCAAAAGTTCACTTCTAACATTCAAAACTTATTTTATATAATAATAATAATAATAATAATAATAATAATAATAATAATCATTGGGTATTTATTACTTAAGCTATCTATGCCTCATTTCCCATAATTTCTGTTTGTTGTTTTTGTAATCTCTCTGTCTTTTGTGCTCTAGTTTAAAGGTTTTCTCTGCATGAATGTGTCCCATCCCTTGTTTTACAGTTTTTGCCTGTTGCTTGAACACTATAGACACATGCTTAAACCAAAGTAACATAACTTGAAGCTGTTGTTACTATACCTTAAACAAAGTGTAACCATACCTTAAACAAAAGCACTGCTTTGCACTCTAGTTGCAATTCTGTAACACACTTGCTCCTTTCTGCAACACACTTGCTCCTAGACACTACACACTATTTCATACATAAGACAGTTCAAAAATGAAATCTCAGGGTACCATTGGGAAAACACATCTATTCAAAATACAACACACATTGGTTAATTGAAAATACGTAGACACACACCTGAAAATACTTACTTACAAAACTGAACACCAATCAGCCAGCTACAAAAGGGTCTCAGTTAAGCCATTTTGAGAACTTTGCAAGCATGGGGGCAGGGAGAGCTAGAGGCAGAGGAAGAGGAAGACAGAGAGAGAGAGGAGGACGTGGTCGAAGAGGCCACACAAGGACCATTATATCGGATGATATAAAGGTGTCTATACACCAACCAGACGGCCGACCCTCGGCAGAAAAGCCAGTCGAAATGATCAGTCTCCCCGTGTTGGTCCAAAAAGTGCCACAGAACACACCAAAAAGACGAGACGAGACGAGACTTAATCTCTCTATAACAGCAGGTGGCGCTAATCTGTCTTGTTGCCCAGGAAACGAAAACCGGCAGCTGATTGGGCTAACGCGTCACATGTTTTCTCCGGAAATTCAAAGCCAGACTGTCATGGCGGCCGTTCAGAATACGATCTCATATTGTACTAAAATAGTTCACTGAAACATGTTTCTGAGAACATTTTAAGCGAGAAATAGGCCATGCAGTTGCTGAATCTGTCTTCATTTCAGCTCAACAAAGGTCAGTTTAAAAGATTTTCATCAAATTTTGAGAGACTCTAGTCACCTCATTCCGCTCCCCATTTCCGGGTGAGTCCCGACTGCCCTGCCGCCGACCGAACATGTCGGGTCGGCCAAAATGAACGCCGACAGTCCCCCAGACGGATGACGGCACGGGACTCTGTACAGTGTGTCTACTGCAAAATCAAACTAGCTTACCACGAAGAGGACCGACAAAAGTATATGGACGATGAAACTACACCAAACACAACAACTAGCAAAGACAAGAAAATACGTAGTGGTGACCACGATCTGATCTAAAGAGCTGACGCGTTGACTATCCCTTCGGAAAAACAGCTGATTGTTGCGCATCTCTCTCTTTCTCTCTCTCTCTCTCTCTCCACGGAGAAACAGCTGATCAACGATTTAATAGCATAAGTGTAACAGAGCTGTGTGACATTATAATCAAATATATAAATGAAAATAGGTTGAGTATAACTAATATTTACATATAGGCCAACTGTATATACAGATCAGTCTCAGGTTGAAACTTGTAGTTCTGAAAGTTAAGTTGCACAACTTAATGCATGGTGCGAACTACGGGGGAGCTCGGCTCCCCTGAAAATGTGATTTGTGTCATTTTGACGTGCAATTTCAGTTTTGTGTAATGTGATTATCGTGGATTATTATGTGTAAAACTGCAAAAATATCATTCATGCATGTCGGCGATTTGAACCTAATTCACTTCAATAAAGATAACTATACATGCTATTCTTGTTATGAGCATCAAGGCGTGGCGGCGCTGTGGTGCAAATTCAACTCATGTTTAGTAGCCTACATGTTAATTCAAAGATTCACAGAAAAAATCTAAACGTTGGAGGCCATTAATCAAGCCAAACATGTTAAAAAGAAATTATAGTTGTTGCGTGTTTTCCTCAAAAAGAATCCCCTAATACACCAGCGTGGTATTGATCAATTCAACAATAAATGTGATCATACCTATACCTTGATACTAACTAATATCAGAATTCAAATCAAACACATGTACTGTATATTCTCTGGTGTTTTTTTCTCTTCCAGATCTCTTCTTCCAAGGAGCTCAAGGTTTTAAAAAGAGAGAACGCCAAGGTAACTATGGCAACCAGCTTTTCTGCTATGCTAGTGCCGTGGCTCAAGGGATGGCAATGTCAGTCAGTTGATCTACTATTTAGGTCTGGACGGAAATATCTCAACAGCTATTGAATGAATTAAGATTTTAATTTTGTACAGACATTCATGGTCCTTCAGTGCCACCATGAGGTTGAGAGTTGTGGTTTTGGGTGAAATGTCCAAATCTAGTACTTTGGTTAATGACAAAATACTAGCAGTATGCTGAACTATGAAGGTGAACATGGTAAACATCAGTGATATGGACTTCCTCGTTTTGATGACTTGCGATTTGACTCGACAAAAAATAAATGACGTGAGACTTGACTTGAGGCATGATGACTCAGGTGACACGCGTGTATTCATAAGTTTTGAATATTAGCTGTTAAATATAAAATAATATCAATTTAATGTTGCCATGTTTTAAGAGCAACTTTGGTGGACCATGTCATAAACCATGGCCTGACTATGAGGGAAGCTGGGCAGAGAGTCCATCCTAATCTAAGCCGTTTCATAGTTTCATCCATAATAAGGACATTCCGACTGGAAAACAGGTATGTCTTCAACTCTCTACTCTACTCAGACTGTATCTAGAGTATTTACAGTACTGTACCATATCACGTTACTGTATCACTTGTATTGTATTCCAGGGTGGCTAATGCTCCTTTTCCAACAAAAGTGGTAGTTTTGTGAAACCTACCGTGATAACGTGTTGAGATGTTTCAGTACTGTGTATGGTAAATACAGTAAAGTTCAGTATACACAGTACTGTAAAAAATAAGCAAACGAGAACAATTTGTGGTTGCATTTTTCTACAGAATGGCTAGAAGACCTACTGGGGGTGGACGCCAACGCCTGTTCACCAAACAGCAGGAACTTGCCATAGTGAACCTAGTCAGAGCAAACAATGCAATCCGTCTGCACCAGCTACAGCAACAAATACTTGCAGATAGGCAAGTATTCAACAACATAAATCGAGTAAGCATTACAACTATCAGACGCATCTTGGTAAAGCACAACATGACCATGAAGCAATTGTACAGGGTCCCATTTGAGAGGAACAGTGTGAGGGTCAAAGAATTTCGACATGAATATGCACAGGTAAGTGTTTCAGTCCTTTACATTTACAATAAATAATGGGTGCAGTCCAGTAACAGATGAATATGTACCACTGGATTGGTACCACATAGAGACATTCAGAAAGCTACACAGGTACCTGTGGTGGGGTGGGTTGGTTCTGTATGTGCAGTAGTGTAGGCAGAGCTGTATAGTAACGAAGTAGAACTACTTAAGTACTAAAAGGCTGTATCTGTACTCTACTGGAGTATTATTTTTTTCTCCTACTTCCACTTTTACTTGAGTACATATTTTCAATGAGTTTAATACTTTTACTCCGATACATTTTTTATGTTCTGCATTGTTACTCGTTACTGTTGTGAATTCCTCACGCTACGGAGACTGTGTAGGTTACAGCGTGTGTAGTTACGGCTACATTAGTTACGTACAATAAATATAAAATAAGAAATCATTTATTTTCATTACGCCGTTCACCTGTTCAGAAGTCAGAGACAATGTAAGTTTGTACTCTTTCTATTTAGCTATTGTTTCAGCAGATTAATCTATTCCTGAGTTGTTTCAGTCTGCAGTGAGTCCTGAATGTTAACCGTTTGACCCTGTGATGTGAAGCTGCTAGTTTATCTGTATTTTGCTAGCTTGCTAACTTTCCACTACATCACACATTTTATTTCAGTATTTGTTAATAAGTGATTAATAACCCACTGTTATATCAGATAATAATAGTTATAACAGCTGTGACATTAATGTACCTTTTGGGGTTTATTTCAGAAACTTCCTTCATATCCAGCAATGTACAGCTTGTGACTGCCTTAATACCAAGTAAAAACTCAACAATATGATATTCAAACTTTTGACTGCTTTCTCTACAATACTTGTACTTTTACTTTTAGTACTTGAGTAGTACAATTTAAAATAAACTACTTGCAATACTTAAAGGGGTGATAGAATGCAAAACCGATTTTACCTTGTCATAGTTGAATAACGACAGTTCGGTGGGTAAATACGACACACAGCGAAGCTCAAAATCCCACTGACACTCTTTTAATATGAAAATCTCATATTTTGAAACTGCCGCTGAAAACGGGCGAATCTCAACAAAGCTGGAAGCTTACATCAGCATTCCAGGACCTGTACCTTTGTCACGCACATGGGTGTATTAAGAGAATGGTTACGCGCCAACATTTACATAGGCTACACAACTGACCTGAGATCAGGTAGTCTTCTGAATCTAGGTCACGCAGATCTCTGCTATTCCATTACAAAATTCACTTCTGAAACTTTTTTATGCGAGAAATCAACTACGTAAAGCTCATATATGGGCCGTTTTACGAAAATGGATGGCTAATTGCAAATTTTGTCCGACTGCGTGTCGGAGTTCAGCGGCCGGTGCTGCCTGGGTTGCTACATCAGCGCCCTGCCTGTCCTCCTTCACAGACCCCGGCCTGCTGTGAGCTCGATTGAGCCACAAACAGCCCACGGTTCTCCATACCTGCGTAGATGTACAGATGTACTGACCTGAGTGATTTAACGTTAGAGATGAAAAGACCAGCGAGTAGTTTTGGTCTAATGAAGGCACAGTCTGGTTTTGTAGTTCTAGGTCAGTGTAACAGGGTGTTTTTGGATTATACTTCCTCCAACGTGGGGGCTGTTCATCAGTGGAGTCAGTGTGAATGAAGTGTGTGTGTGTGTGTGTGTGTGTGTGTGTGTGCGTGTGCGTGCGTGCGTGCGTGCGTGTGTGTGAGCATGTGTGTCTCTGTGTGTGTTTGTGAGTGTGTGTGTGTGTTAGGATGGATACCTGAACCGAGCCCGACGGGACCCGACGGGACCCGGTGGTACCCGACGGGCTGGGCCGGGTTCTTACAGATATTTAGAAATTATGTTAATATAATAACGACCTCCTTAGAAATCCATAATGTACCATATAATCCCGGCATAGACTTTGAATGTTGTATAGCCCCATTAATGCGGCAATAATCAACAGAACAAAAAAAGTCAATGCGGGCGGCTAGCTGCTGAACATAGCGAAGCCTTAAGGCCGTTAATGCAAAACCTCACCTTGGCAATTTTCCGCAAGTCAGTTATTACAGAAGTGTATATGTTGCATGGCAACGGTGCACATAAAAATGGCTGCCGCTTTGACCTTATGAGGTCATAAGGAGCAAGGTTACCTCCCCTTTCTCTGCTTTGCCCGCTCAGAGAATTTGGCCCGCCCATGATAAAGAGAGAGACATCATGGCTTTCAAACGAGCAAAGTGGCAGTTGGTTAAGGCCCCCCCTCCTCCTCAATAGCTACAGACACAGAAATGGCACATACTAAGGAAAGCTCATTGTGGGACTGGCTTAGTGGCTGTAATTCTGCACCAAGGCTGAATTTCGGGAAAGAGACTTCAGATACAGTATTAGGGGACCACTAAGGTCTATATAAAAGCATCCAAAGAACACCATGTCATGGGACCTTTAATGAACGTCCGTTACATTCAAGCCATTGCCAAATAAGTTGCTACAAAGCTAATTAAGACTATCAGCTCCACACAACTTACTCTGTATGTCTCAGTATGGCTATCTTCAAAAGATTGTGTCGTCCGGTGAATTTGCCGCGCAGAAGCTCGAGGGAAGATAATTACCTCCTCCGTGTCCTCCTTGCATACTAGCTACTGCGTGGGGGAGGGGTGGGGGCACGTGTGCAATCACGGTAGGCTTGTATCATGTGTGGTTGTCATTACGAATTCCTCATGGGGGCGACAGAAACTACTCACTACAGCTTTAATGTGTTTTAATGTATCTGGTATTGTAGATGTAGTGGCAGTTTACACTGTATTTATTGATTTGATAGTCAACTGTAGTTTGATAAACATTTAAGTGAATTAAGTGCAAAGGTTTTCTCAGCTAATGATAAGGCTAGTGGGTGAGCTCAAGTCACAATATATCTAAAACCTGGAGGAAAGAAGAGGTCCTTTTGCAATAACTAAGATATTCTGTAGTATTTGTTTATATGGAGGCAGGGAACTGCTGTGCAGGAATGTTACATTCAGAGTAGGAACACATTCAGGTTTAACAGATTAACTAGTAACAGGCTAACTTTCTTTATACATTAGCTACTCGGCTAATCAAGCTAACATGATGTTAGCCCGATGTTGTCAAGCAACAGTTGGCTACAGTTGATATAAACGTCAAAATAGTTAATATAATAAAATAATATCTATAATAACAATAATTTATAATGTGAAACAGCTTGAAGTGTGTAGGCTACATGTAGCAAGTTAGCTAACTGTATGACTGACGTAACCACATTCTGTGGAGAATGGAATCTCCATGTGATGTTATTTCTACATCTTTTACATTGATCACATCTACTGGTATGAAATGAGCTCTGTAAACATATGTCATAGCTAGTATTAATAATATTAGTCAGTGAAATGTAGCAGTATGAGCTTACCTCATAACTACCTGCGCACTTCTGGCAAATCATAACGTCGTGGCCACGTATAAAAAAGGCCAGTAGCCCGCCCACTGCATTTCTTGCTCGTTGGTGACGGGAGCACGCTGCATTTCCGGGTTGTGCTAACTGCTGTGATTTGTCTGTTCTGGCGTCAGGTAAGGTGGCGGTTTGGCTGCCTCTGCACTCATTTGTTAATCATTCGTGGCCGTTATTTTACAATGTATCAACCGTTTGTAGATCTTCGTCTGGCAGGTCCATTCCACCTCCTTGCCGAGGTAATGCAAAGAGAGTAGCACTGATAGCTGACTGTGCACGTTGCATTCTTGGAGCGTCTTCCCTCCGGATGGACTCAAATGCTGTTTGAACGGTATGTGGGCTAAATGCGGTAGGAATAATAGTTTAGGTTTATTCTATTTATTGTTAATTTTTGTTTCTAATTACTAGGGATTGGACTGAAGCTGCTGGAGAGTCTAGTTAGCCGGAGCATCTCAATCACCGGCTGTTTGTTTTGCCTACACACGATTTTACTACAGACTACTATTTGAACTGTGGACTGTTTTTGAGACACACGATTCAAACATTCGCTGCCGCAGCTGTGGAGGCTTGCTGTAGGGCCACTGAACAACTGTTGTTTGGCCACTGCTACAGTTATTTCTTCCCCTTGTTTTGGTGTGAATGTGTTTTAAAGTGATTGCTTTTAAATTTATTGATTTTTGAATAAAAACAAATATATTGTTTTGAAAGTTGAACCTCGTCTTTGGCGCCTTTTTTATATGCTGACCTGTGTGACCTTAAATATATCAATCTTGCAATTGGAAGTAAAAATCATTCATTAGTAAGTAGTGGTTCCAACTAATTCTCTGGGCGAAATTCCCAGGGTGGCGTTGTCAGCAGAGGTGTCAAGTAACGAAGTACAAATACGTCGTTACCTTACTTAAGTAGAAATTTTGGGTATCTATACTTTACTAGAGTAATTATGTTACAGCATACTTTTTACTTCTACTCCTTACATTTTCACAGAATTATCTGTACTTTCTACTCCTTACATTTTAAAAATAGCCTCGTTACTCATTTCAGTTCGGCTTGTTTTCGTTCCGGCTCGTCATCGTTCAAAAAAACACACAAAAAAACCTATCCAAATCGCTCCAACTGGAGAGAGTGAATGTGATTGTGGTTGGATGAGGGTCAGTGTAACACTTATCAGTTCAATTTTCTAAGCACAAACGGACATTTGGAAAAACAGAAAAATGGGTTCAAATATCCAATTTTTAATTTTTTTTCCACCTTGACAAATTAAAAAATTGGATCTTTGACCTGTTTTTCCAGTTTTCTGTTTTTATTCAGAGGATCAGAAATTTAGAAAATTACAAAACTGCATCTGGGCTCCAATTATTCAATACTGCAATGGTATTCTCTTCCTCTACTTTGCGGAATATGCAGGTCATTAACTGCATATGGACCAAAAAAAACTAAAAACTGATAGACTTTGGGGTCAGAGGTGCTTGCAACTGATTCGAGTGGGGGGGGGCTAGGTGGAACGAAGGAGAGAATACCATTGCAGTATTGAATAATTGGAGCCCAGACGCAATTTAGTAATTTTCTAAATTTCTGATCCTAAAAAATAGAAAATTGGAAAAACATTTTAAAGATCCAATTTTTTAATTTGTCAAGGTGGACAAAAATTTTAAATTGGATATTGGAACCCATTTTTCTGTTTCCAAATGTCCGTTTGTGCTTAGAAAATTGAACTGATAAGCGTTACACTGACCGATGAGGGTCCGTGTAACGCTTATCAGTTAAATTTTCTGTCATCAATTCAAAAACAATTTTTTGGCTTCTCCATTTTTTTGTCATAGGCCCCATCCACCACCAGCAGTAGCCAGCTCATCTATTGCCTTTCACAACCCCCAAAAGAAAAACAGGGCAATAAGAAAGCAAGTGTTTGTGTGCGATATCGATGATGTCGGAAAAATGTGCCCATATAGTATGTGTTCATTTTATATCGGTTACACCCACCTAATTGATATGAACGTTCTTATATTGATACTAAATCCTGATTTATGTGTCTGCAGCTTCTGTACATGTGAGCATCTTGGATGGTGGGGGGGTAGACCATGTTGCCACCACTGTCCAGGAATACCTTAATTCGGGGGATCTCTTCACTATTTGCGACACCAAAGGCATAACCATTACGGATTCAGCTGAAACAAGAAGTATGTTATCTGCTGAAAAATTATCATTGTAGTGTAATAGATTACTGCATGGAAGACTGAGTTTGCAAAAGAAGTTACACTTTTGTGTTATCAAACTGTAAATACTCCAGGCTGCATCATGTCGTGTGTTTATGTGTCATGTATTTAGTAGTTACACTGTAGCAACGTTATTTTGCTGGTTGATTGATAATGAAATGAATGTGATTGGAGAATCTTACACTTACATTAAGTTTAGTTCATGGTTTCATTGTTGGTTTAATCATTTGTCAGTTCTTTCAGATGTAGCTTTTTTCTTGCTTTCACAAGACTTAACTGTGTTTTCTATTTCTCTCTGTCATCGTCAGCCTTGGACTTTTGGAAAACCCCCAGCAAGAAGGTCTATGCCGTGAAAAGCACAGATCAAACCAAGCTGCACAAACAGGGTGCACCTTCTAAAAAAAAAAGGTGTGTCTTTTTAATGAGATGCAGCACTTAAAGAATCATCTATAGAAATGCATGGGGTTAGTTTCTACTGCCAATATGGCAGTAGTCTCTACACATATCCTGCCCCTGAATAGGAAAATATCTGCCCGATAACTGCCCAAAGTGTGCCGTAAAATGGCCGCGGAGTGGGATGATTTGCCTAAAAAGACTTTGCATGTTACATTTTTTTGTAAGCAGTTGTCAGCATTTTTAAAAGTTCATCACATCTTCTGACTGTAAAATTCTTTTTGGGGGGGTGGGGGTCTGTTTGCAGAAGCGAACAAGCTGAGGATTACGACTCTTCACTGGAAAACCTGGATACTCTGACTGAGATCAAAAGTGCAACTGCAGCCATGCGAGATGATGTGGTGGAAAAATTTGACAGCATTATTGTTAGTCAAATGAAGGGTAGTCCTAATCAGGCTGTTTTGAAACTGCAGGCATTAGACACAATGAACCAAACAATGAGTGCAATATCTGAGTGTTCAGGTTGTTTCAATTCTGCGAGTGTCTGTGACCTGCAGAATGTGCATGCAGATCCCTGATACTTTCTTGCTGGTGACAGCTTGCTGTGGCCAGCTGGCAGGGTGTGGAGAATGTGTGCAGAAATACCTCAGTGACAATGACGTGTGTCTTTATTGTAAGGCCATCTCCTTCTCTAATAAACTTGTTCAATTTAGGGGCCTGACTGAAGTTATTTCCAAACTAGTTTAATGTCGGCACCCTCCAGCATCTCTGGTTACAATGGAAACATAGGGGAAAAGGTTTCAGTTGTTAGGTTTACTGCAAATCGGGAATTTTCAGACATTTTTTAGCCAGGTCAGAGGTAAAAACACAAGTAAATTTTACCAGGAGTACAAATAAATGTAGAGGGCACTGTACATGTTTTAAGACTCACTTGTGTAATACTGCAGTTAATGAAGTTGTTGCCATGTTGTAATAAAGGCACCTCAATGTCACATTCTCACTTCATTTTTGAAATGTGCAAAATGTAAGTTAGTAATTTCAAAAACTGAAAACACTTGACAAAAGAAGTCTTGACAAAATAGTTTTTTTTTACAGCAGTACTGCATGTTGTCAGTCTGGTAAATGGATGTCCATCATTAAGTTAACATGGCTGCATGGTTGCCTGTATAAACTTGACTCACGTCATCTCTTCACAAAAGTCTAAAGCTAGTATCTACAATAACAGCCTCTTTGAACAGGTCTGCACGACCAATAACTGCACAGCAAAATATATCTTCAAAGTTATATCTGTTTGAGAACAGTGCTTCCCTTTGCTCTTGCAGTTCAGGTTGTCCCTCTAGAGGATCAGTTCCATATACTGTTGGATGTGTAAGGCATCCTCCATACATTGTATAGTCTGCAGCCAAAACCTCCGCAGGTGGGAGAAGACCTTCAGGGACTGAAGTTGTTGCCTTGTGAACTTGGAATAACACATCAGGAATGCCTTTCTGAGGAATTGTATGGGCATTTCATGCAGACACAAACTTCTTTATACCAATTCTGCAACAGCTCTGCAAATTCGGAGATGCCGAACTTAGTACATTGATCATCCATGTCAATCAGGTCTTCATTTGCCATCTCTGATAAGCGTGATTTTATGGGATAATTAACTCTAGAATTAACTTCTACCCACTTGCGTTCTGCTGTATAATTTTGCTTTGATTGGCTCTGTATATATGGTGGTCTGGTAGTGTTTCTTCTGTATGCCTGCAGATTGTCCTGCTGATACAAACAGAGGTAAAATTCTCTGCCGTAGTCCACTCTAAGTTGGTCAAACAACCCATGCCTGAGACATGCATGTCTGACACTTCTCTCACCTAACCGGAACCCTGCCGCTCTCAGTAAACCGGTCGTCATCCTCCGCCCATACACAGGACCACTTGAGGCTGCCGCAGACGCAACAAGTTGATGTGTCCCTTCCCTTCCTAGTCTTGCATAATCAAGTCTGTGTATGTTGTGCTCTGTGCAAAACTTGTATAATGATGAGATGCTTGCCCCCCTGTTAAGTCCAAAGTTCGTCTGTAAGAAGTTTTGCACATGCCTGCAAGTATAATCTGAATTCTCAACAAGATTCCGAATTATATTCTCGTAATTATCCAGCGTCGACATGACGCAGATGTTGATTGTAGGGCAGCTGGTTGATTGTAGATGTGTGATGCGCACCAGGATGCACACCAGCAAAGTCTGTGGCTGATCCACAAACGGCAAATGATCCTTGATTTCTCATTAGTTCTGTCTGGAAGGATCCCTTTGGTCATGGGACAAATGTGTCGTGGGTGATGTCATCTTCTAGATAAATTCCATCTGGTGAAATATACAGACATGTTTCACTACCAAACAAAACCCCTTAATATCACCCCTAATAGATGCCTTACTTTTGATCTTAAAACCCTTCTATAATTAAGTAGTGCATAGATTAAGGTCGATTATGGAGAAAAACCTTCTGAATTTAACCCTTACTTTTCCGATTTCCCTCCTTAATCAAGGAATCCCTGAATTGACATCTTAAAATAAAATTAAGATATACTTACAGTGTCCTTAATTACTCCTTAATCACAACAAATAAAGGGAACCCCTTACTTTACATCTTAAATGTAGCTAGATTAAGGGGTGACACCTTAAAATGGCATTTTAAGGTAAAATTAAGGGTCTATTTTATAAAAAATAAGGACCACTTAATATAAATTAAGTGGTTTTGTATGTTTTCAAGGGTAATTTAAGGTAAATTTGAGTACATCACGTTTCGTAGTGTTTATTACAATACTCTGCAGTTTAGCCATCAACAGTTTGCTAATCGCCATCAACACGAGCAGGGCTGTACTTGAACTTTTCTTTTACAAATTTAGTGCTACGGAGGTTGATAGTTTTGTAGCACATCGACAAAATATATAGCCTTAGTATGTAGTTACAAACACCACATCTGTAGGCTACACCCTAGAAACATTTTAATTTAGGTAATTTTTTGAAGCACGTGCTACACTGTACAGTGACTTAGCTAGCTAGTTAACATTAACTTAGCTAGCTAGCTAGTCCGTGAACATGGTTAAAATGAAATTAGCTATTAAGTTAAAAGCACCAAACTTACTTACTTTAAATATAGACACTAGGCGATCTTGATTCAAGTCTGTGCTGGATATGGACAAGCGTTTCACCTCTCGGTGAACGCTGAAAGTCTTTGGAAATTCAACTTCCAACAGGTCGTCATCCATTCTCATGTTCGTCTTGGTCTGGCTGCTCTCTGCTGCGCTGAGTGGGGGGCGGAGCGGGGCGGAGCTAGGTGGAACCAGGAGAGAATATCATTGAATTATTGAAAAATTGGAGCCCAGATGCAATTTTGTAATTTTCTAAATTTCTCATCATCTGAATGAAAACAGAAAATTGGAAAAATAGGTTAAAGATCCAATTTTTTAATTTGTCAAGGTGGAAAAAAATGAAAAATTGGATATTTGAACTTATTTTTCTGTTTTTCCAAATGTCCGTTTGTGCTTAGAAAATTGAACTGATAAGCATTACACGGACCGATGAGAAGTATAAACATAGTCATTCCGACACCCTATTGGTTTGTACGCGCCATCAAACCTGCACAGACCCGGTGCTAATACGCCACCGGTGCTTTAACGACCGTTATTTACTGGACTGAATAGCAACGCGGATTTCGGTGCCTTATTTAGGTGCCACTTAGATGCCTGCGCTTCTCTCTGATGCTCCGAAAACGGACGTTAGAGGGAACTGAAACATCGCCGCACGGGACGCTAGTTAACACTACATTTGGCAGCAGCTAACGTTAGCCCACGGTTAGCTAGCAGCGGGAGTAAACACGGTTAAAATTCTGACAGCTAAACGGTGTAAAAGTGTGTCTGTATTTCACTGGAGAGGATTGTAACACCAGCCTGTAGCTGCCGTTGTCTGAAAAACACAGACACAGAGAGGTGTCACCTTTTTCAGCCCTTCTGAGTTTGCAGGTATGATTTTAATATTACATTATTATAGTCATATGATTTTGTCTTAACGTTTTGGGGTTAAGCTGTTGTCCTTAATGGCATTGTTTCCCCCTTACATCAGGGGTCTTCAATGTTTTTTAAACCAAGGACCCCTTAACTTAAAGTGAGATGTAGCAGGGACCCCCTACTACATATTGTATGAAATTAAGTTGCCTATTAAACTGGGCCTACAATAACAGTTAGGGCAACCTAAAGCGTTCTTACATACCCTTTTTTCTTAAGCTATTAAAATATTAATTGTTGGCATGATTTTATAATATTTTAATGTTACATACTGTATGTGGCACAGTAAAACTAGGATTAACTGTATCTGTGGGCTGATATCTTCGAGACTCCCTTACCTATAAGCCAGTAAGCCTATCATCAGTGGGAATTTATATTTGCTAATAATATGTTGGAATTATGTTAAGGCATTTTAATTTTAAAAGACTCAAAGATAATAAAAACACTCAAAAATTTACAATAATTTGGAGGCCCCCCTGCAATAACTTTGAGGACCCATGGTTGAAGATCTCTGCCTTACATTAATTTTACTTTTATACTTTAAGTAGTTTTGAAACCAGTACTTTTACACTTTTACTTAAGTAAAAAGCTTGAGTTGATACTTCAACTTCTACAAAAGTCTTTTCAAACCCTAGTATCTATACTTCTACTTGAGTAATGAATGTGAATACTTTTGACACCTCTGGTTGTCGGTGTTCGATTTTGTCAGCTCTTGTGCCGCCACAGAAAGGACACAGAAATGTTAAGAGCTTCACACCTGCAAACATTAGCCTACAGCCTTTAAATCATGAATTTACAATTCTCAAAAAGTACAAAGATTTTGGGATTATTTACACTCAAATTTTATATCTAGCATCCAGGAAATGGTTTTATTTGTGTCATCTTCATATATGCACTCAACTTTGTGGTAAATTTAGTCTGGCTTTGCACAAATATGTAAGATTGTTAGGTTTGCTGTATGACCCAGAACACGGAGGCAGATTAATGGCTTGACAGGTCTCAGCAGGGGCAGTGAAGCAGGTCACACAGGTAAATTGCAGGTAGAAGCAGTGTCAGAGCAGGCTCTGAACAAAGGACAACAGGATTAAACGGAGTACTAAGATTATACAAAGTTACGAGCATGACACACAGTGCCAAGTTACCACAAGAGTAGTTTAACAATCTGGCACTGAAGAGGTGAACAGCCCGGGTTGAAATGCCGCAGAGGTGATGAATGGAATGAGCTGCAGCTGAGTGGAAACTGCAGGAGTGAATGGCCACGCCCCTTGACCCAGATCCTCATAGCCACGCCTCTCGCAGCCTCAGGTGCAGGTGAACACAACACAGACAGAGACAACAGGGGAAGAGGGGGAAAGGACCACACACACGGGAAGGGGGAACACAGCCAACCCATAACAAAGATATCAATTGTCTTGACTTATGGATCTATATGTACTGCGTTCATGTTCACAAGATACAAACACAAGGAAAAACAAATAGGAAAAGAGCTGAACTGATGTCAAGGTAACTACAAACCCACTGGAGCAGAAAGCTAATAATTCAATATTGTGTTATTGTCATCAAACAGGTGAAACCTTTGGGTAAGTAGCCTAGAAATCTAGACTCCCCCTAGTGGCAGCAAATTTATTTGGCAGCCAGTGGGGGTCTAGGCACTCTCCGTTGACTTTCAAGCTGCAAAAACCAAACTCTGGTCAGGCCAATCACATTGTGTATAGAGTCGGTGGGCGGGGCTTATGGCTGCTGCTGCTGGGAACAGCGGACTTCTGGAAGACTTGGAGTTAAGCTTTTCTTTGATAAAAGAACGGCACAGAAATCATTCTTAAAAAAGGAAGATGTGTTCGGAATTTTGCCAACCGGATACGGCAAAAGTTTTATCTATCAACTAGCTTTGCTACCTTCTTCGTTGCTCTGCCTGGTTGTAGCACTATCCTATTACGTGCAGAGGGAATTTGAAAGACAACCGTTTATCCCGCCCCTCGGATCGAGCTCCGTCAATGGTGAGTTCCCAGACCCTACATCTGGATGTGGGTCTGGCATGTCAGGCTATTGGGTAAGCCCACTTCAGTTAAAGCCATCCCAAAAAAGAGGCAGTCCATATACTTCCCTTTTAATGAGGTAGGTAATCTATGCACTGTTTTCTTCTCGAGGCAAAACACTTTATTCTTTAAACAAATTTGAAAACCATATGTTTCATGGACTTACCAACTTTATCTTTACAGGACAACATGGAAAAGAAATGCTACCTGAAGAAAAAGTCAAACAACAATGTTGACAAGGTCAGTACATACATTTTCCTGGCTTATCATGGCTTTCAACATCCACCATTGAAACCAATGTATCTAAAGATCACATACTGACATACTTTTGAGCACAGTTTTCCACCTCCGTATGAGTCTCTCTGCTCAACCTGTAGGAACCATGGTGCCACATATACCCCAGAGTTTTACAGGTTAAGGAAATAGTTGTGCATATGCGACTGAGTTTAGTGTATTTAACCTCTAGCAGCCTACCCCTGAAGCCAATAATGATTCTCTTTTTAGCGCAATGGGACATAATACAAAAAAGGTGTCAAATTAGGTAATTGTCTTTTTAACTGCATCAAAAAGTTGGCAGTGGCATTTTTAGGTGAAAATGTTGGGGCGCAAACTACTTTGCACAAATGCAAAACCGGGAAATTAAACAATTTTACACAATGCACTATTTCACATTTCCCGCACAGTTTAACACTGGTAATAATCAGACTGGGCAAATTCCTGTTCTCCTCAACTTGCTGTTATAATGCTCAATTCCCCGTTTGTATGTGCGCTGGTAATTTGGATAGCTATGTTTGCTCAATTTTACCACATTGTCAAGCAAGTACCTTGACCCCCTGGGATCCAAGATGTTGGCGGCAATCCATCACGACAGTGTTTGGTCTGCCGCCATCTACCTCAGAAACCCACACTCCCAGATACCTCTCTGGCAGGGTCATTGGTTTCCTGAGGCAAGTAAAGAAGTAAAAGTAAGAAAGTAAGAAGTAAAAACTTCAAGGGCCGGATGTTGAGTCTCAGGTTCTGCTTTCGGTATCTCCCCGGACCTCACCGCTGTATGGAGGCTGTTATTGCACTCATAGGCAGTGAGGGCTCAGGATCCTCGGTCATCTCAGTGGTTGGCTGATTGAAGGGATGATGATGCTGCTTTGCCACTTACAACTGCATTCTCAGGTTGACTGGTGGCTCTGCCTTCACCTCATGGGATTGAGGACATTCAGATAGTTCTCCTCACCCTAATCAACTTGAGACCTGTGCAGCAGACTATATGGTTGGTCTCGTAGAGACACGCAGCCTTCTGCTGGTGGCTGACTTTGAAGCATAGCAAAGAAGTGCACTGTGACCAGTGGTTTACCACCAGCTGGTCTCCACAGATGTGCCCCAGGCAGGTTGGTGTCCACAAAGGCCACGGGGTCAGCGGCAGTTGGTACAGCCTCTAGGTGACTCAGCATATCTCTGCCACGGAGCTAGATCTGTTCACCTAGCAGTCCGCCAGATCTTGCCCTTAACTGAGAGGTCATCGACAGCACAATGGTGGCAGCCAATGTGCAAACTGGCAACCAGGCTGTAGCTGTGGGTCCATCCCCTACTCTGCTCGCTCATAGCAGTGCATAAGCCGGGATGCTAACTCAGCAGCTGACATTGTGTTGAAAAGGGGGACCTCACCCATGGGAGTGGAGGATCCACCCTTGGGTGTCGCTTCAGTGAAGGGCAAGAGGACAGACGGAGTCTACTCTTCTTCTCCCTAGGAATGTCAGTCCGCTCCTGGTTTTGGACACTCTGGCATGACAGTAAAGTAAGGTGCCCTGGTGGCTCACCTGGTTGAGCGTGCACCCCGTGTGCTAAGGCTCAGTCCCTGCCACAACAGCCCAGGTTTGAATCCTGTGGCCCTATGCTGCCACCTATGGCCTCAGGGTCTGCTTTATGCTTCTCCTCCTTCCGCTCTCCTCCAGTCTCTTCTCTGAGAATTCAGGCTGACGGAGTGTGATTACATTGGCCTTTGGAATTAAAATAGCCCCACATCATCACATACCCTTCACCATACCTAGAGATTGGCATGGTTTTATGTCGGTTAGCCTAATAGCTGGTTTGATTTGCATTGAGACATGATTTTATGGAAAGTACCCCATGCCAATCTCTAGGTATTGTGAAGGGTATGTGATGATGTGGGGCTATTTTAATTCCAAAGGCCAATGTAATCACACTCCGTCAGCCTGAATTTTCAGAGAAGAGACTGGAGGAGAGGCCAAGGGAACTTTATTAGGATGCATAGTATCCTGAATCCATGAAATAACTGGCCTTTCAAAATAAAAATCTGCCTGCCTCTATGGGAATGTAACATAGGGGTTAACATACTCACTTTTGTTGCCAGTGGTTTAGACATTAATGGCTGTGTGTTGAGTTATTTTGAGGTGACAGCACATTTACACTGTTATACAAGCTGTTCACTTAATACTTCACATTGTGGCAAAGTGTAATTTCTTCAGTGTTGTCTCATTAAAAGATATAATGAAATATTTACTAAAATGTGAGGGGTTTGTCAGATACTGTAAGTGTAGCTCTAATACAGTAACGAAAGATGTGAGTGCAAAGATTTTGCAAACGCAAGTTACAAATACCCTGGGGGCTAAGCCCCCCCCTGTCTTTCAATCCTAGTGACGTCCCTGCTGTTCAACAAAGAGTTGAAAGCAAACTTTTTCACACATTTTTTCTTTAAACCAAGTGCGCCATCTAGTGGGCTCAGAAAATAAAGAAAATGGTTCACGAAGCTTCATTTGGCCATCACTACAGCTGCTGGCTGTTTCATCAGGTTGCATTACACTGTACAGAAGTTCACCATATTGTGTCCAGCCTTTGTACTTTACGATTGAGTTTTATATTTACATGATGTGTGCTATCTTTGCAGAAGGAGGAGGATGTAACAACAGCCTATGATCTCTCCCCCTCTGCCTCCCCTGTGGGTGATGTCATTGATTCAGCTGGATCAATGGAAGCAGTGACTATGTTTACAAGCAGTCAATTTTCGGGTTATGGTCAGGTTAAGGTCACTATTCGGGTTTCTGAAACATTCGGAATAACCCGTTTACATGCGTGAGCAGAGAGAGTTACTCCTGTATACATGGAATTTGTAAACAATTGGCAATATCCCGATGTAAACGGCGACGCACGGTTAGCGTAACTTTTCGGTCACCTTCTTATAAATCTCACTATCTCGGTACTCTCTGCCATCAACAAAAGACATTATATTCATGGTTTTCACCACACTAATAAAGAAATTGGTTTCCTCCTCGCTCCAAATGTGTGGTGCTGTGCTGCGTCTCGCCATTTTACCACGTTTACCTCTACTTCTTGTTTACTTCCGGTATCTGCGCTCAGGTTTTTTTGGCGCATACAAGAAGTTCCTCTACTCAAAAGACCAAGATTCCTTGCGAATAGAACATGCGCAGAACACAAATCAATGTTCCTTTTGATGGGGATATGCCAATACGCGTTTACGTGACCAAAATTTCGGATAAGAAAAGGGGTAACCCAGGGATCATTTTCGGGTTTTTAAAAACAGGAATATGAGCATATTCGTGTTTTTGCCGGTGTTTACATGGCCGTGCGTGACCGGGTTATTGCTAATATTCCGGTTTTGAACGGGTTATTGGCTGCTTGTAAACGTAGTGAGTGATGAACCTTCACTCCTTCATTTCCCTCAAAAATATAGACACACTGTCCGCACAGAGTAACGAGGAAGTCATTGGAGACATTTCATGTGACTGCTGTGAAAACCTGGAGAATCGTAATGATCTGCACTCCACAGCCACCAACAAGATGGTGAGATAGTTGTGTTTTTTTATACAGTTTTTTTTATTGAGCTGTCAAGTCAAAATGTACGGAGTATCATACATTTAACACTTTTTGTAGATATTAATATATGTTTTTAACAATTACCACAGTACAGTTAAAGTTAGCCATACATAAAAATGAAAAAAAGAGGCAAAGGAACAGTGTGGGTTGTGTTACAGTAGATGTTCAATGTCAAAGTCCATTAATACATCAAATCTGATCCATGTGGGCTAAGTTTTTTTTTTATTATTTGTATTTGGTAATGTACAAGCAGATTGTGTTGACATGTCTCTATCCGACTCCAGATGGAGGATTCTCATGAACTGGATCTTCTGAAGAAAGACCTGGAGAAGGAGAGACAAGACAAAGCTGCTCTGGAGGAAAACACACGCTCTTTGGCGGCACAAGAAGCTGTTGTGACCCCAGCTGTGACAAGAGACTGGAGAATGAGACGAAGCACACGTCAGATCTGATGGCCCAGGTGCAGACTCTGGGAGAGGCCAACAGGTCTAAAGATGAGCTCCTGGCTGTGAAAGACCAAATAATCTATCATCTGAGGTCTGAGCTCTTTGAAAGGAAGAGCCACATCAATCAAGCTCCAAGACACACACCAAAGATAATGTTGGGACATGCTGAGGTGTAATTTCCACTGGGGGACAGGGATGCACATGTCCCCTTTTTTCAAAATCTTGTTTGTGAGGGGAAGTGAAAATGGCAGCAAGGACGGGGATCGTACCGGAGCTGCCCCTGCAACAACACAAGATACAAATGTATTTAGTCTTAGTGAAAAGAAGAAGATTACTGAGCATCACTACTGGCAATGGAAACAGGGAGGGGGAAACACAGGCTGAACATGTTGTGCTACACCCTGAGAGATATATATATATATATATATATATATATATATATATATATATATATATATATATATATATATTTTTTATTTTTTATTTTTTATTTGCAGGATATATATTTTGCAGGTTTTCCCACTTACAAAGCATGTAAGTCTGTAATTTTTATCATAGGTACTCAACTGTGAGTGACAGAATCTAAAACAAAAATCCAGAAAATCACATTGTATGATTTTTAAGTAATTAATTTAATTTGCATTTTATTGCATGACATAAGTATTTGATACATCAGAAAAGCAGAACTTAATATTTGGCACAGAAACCTTTGTTTGCAATTACAGAGATCATGCGTTTCCTGTAGTTCTTGACTAGGTTTGCACACAGTGCAGCAGGGATTTTGGCCCACTCCTCCATACAGACCTCCTCCAGATCCTTCAGGTTTCGGGGCTGTCGCTGGGCAATACGGACTTTCAGCTCCCTCCAAAGATTTTCTATTGGGTTCGGGTCTGGAGACTGGCTAGGCCACTCCAGGACCTTGAGATGCTTCTTACGGAGCCACTCCTTAGTTGCCCTGGCTGTGTGTTTTGGGTCGTTGTCATGCTGGAAGACCCAGCCACGAACCATCTTTAATGCTCTTACTGAGGGAAGGAGGTTGTTGGCCAAGATCTGGCGATACATCGCCCCATCTATCCTCCCCTCAATACGGTGCAGTCGACCTGTCCCCTTCGCATGATGTTTCCACCTCCACGGTTGGGATGGTGTTCTTGGGGTTGTACTCATCCTTCTTCTTCCTCCAAACATGCCGAGCGGAGTTTAGACCAAAAAGCTCTATTTTTGTCTCATCAGACCACATGACCTTCTCCCATTCCTCCTCTGGATCATCCAGATGGTCATTGGCAAACTTCAGACGGGCCCGGACATGCGGTGGCTTGAGCAGGGGACCTTGCGTGTGTTACTAATGGTTTTCTTTGAGACTGTGGTCCCAGCTCTCTTCAGGTCATTGACCAGCTCCTGCCATGTAGTTCTGGGCTGATCCCTCACCTTCCTCATGATCACTGATGCCCCACGAGGTGAGATCTTGCAGGGAGCCCCAGACCGAGGGAGATTGATCGTCATCTTGAACTTCTTCCATTTTCTAATAATTGTGCCAACAGTTGTTGCCTTCTCACCAAGCTGCTTGTCTATTGTCCTGTAGCCCATCCCAGCCTCGTGCAGGTCTACAATTTTATCCCTGATGTCCTTACACAGCTCTCTGGTCTTGGCCATTGTGGAGAGGTTGGAGTCTGTTTGATTGAGTGTGTGGACAGGTGTCTTTTATACAGGTAACAAGTTCAAAACGGTGCAGTTAATACAGGCAATGAGTGGAGAACAGGAGGGCTTCTTAAAGAAAAACTAACAGGTCTGTGGGAGCCGGAATTCTTACTGGTTGGTAGGTGATCAAATACTTATGTCATGCAATAAAATGCAAATTAATTATTTAAAAATCATACAATGTGATTTTCTGGATTTTTGTTTTAGGAAAACCTGTAAAATCTGCAGTGTATCAAGTACTTGTTCTCCCCACTCTGTGTGTGTGTGTGTGTGTGTGTGTGTATGTATGTATGTATGTATGTATGTGTGTGTGTGTGTGTGTGTGTGTGTGTGTGTGTGTATATATATATATATATATATATATATATATATATATATATATATATATATATATATATATATATATATATATATATATATATATATATATATATATAATTGAATTGCCAGCCAGCCAGCCAGCTGAACTAATCTAAGATGAGTTGTGGAATCTTAACCAAGCTATTTTTTTCTTACAGTGTATTATTTTTATAAAAAAAAACTGTTGATACAAAACACAACAATACTCATAATATTCTTTTAGGAAAACTGTGGCCGTTGTGCTCAGTAAGTGACTTAATTTACTTAACATGTTCAAAATAAACTGAACTACTTCTACTACTTTCGTACTTATTTTATATTTAAAGGCGCTGGTCCTCATCTGGCATTGCTATAATATTTCTTAGAATACTCCTGCAGGCAATTCAATATTTAAAAATAAGGGTGAAGCCTAAAAAGACAAATAAAGCGGCAGTTTAGATTTTGAACACTAGATGGCAGGAGTATAACATTACTGCAGAACTGTCTACCGGCTCTGTTTGCAGAACACTTTACCTTCCTTTTTTTGGCTCATTATAAACATTCATATCTTATATGAAAGTAGACTGTTTTGAAGAAAATAAGACTCATAATTTAAACCATGATCATGACTATTAACTAAATTGTAACTATGTCTAAGTCTGCCCTGTAATTGTTTTTTGTTAATATGGTGTGTAACGTTGTTTTCTTTCACCTGAAAATAACAGCAAGGGATTTGATTTGGTTTTGCTGAGCATGGTATCGAAATAAATTAACTCCAAGAGAGGATTCACTTTAAAACTGTCTGCTTAAAAACACTTTAGGATTACAGTAGCTATTTCTAGGTTTTTCCTTCCAACGTTTGAAGAACCCGGGTTAAAGGGAATAGAAAGCAGAGAAGGGACTTTTTGAGATGACTCTTACTGTTTGTGGTCCAGAAGATTAAGTCAGAGGACAGGAGGGAGGAAAAGACAGACGAGTGCACAAAGGAGCTTGTTTAAAAAAAAAAAAGAATAGTAGCTATACCATACAAAAGACAGACTGTTTACTATGACTAATGGCATGAGAATAGCGGTTGTCAGGGCAACTGGCCAGCCATCCACCGAGGCCTCAGAGGCAAACAGGAAGTGGAGTGAGAACTGAGAACAGCAACTGAAACTGAAAGAGCAGTTAGTGCTCTGATTACACCGAGGGAGCTGTGTGTAAATGTGTGAAAGACGGAGACATCTGCTCTGACAAAAAGCTAAACCACAAGACGAGCACAAGAGAAATATTTTCCACTCAGCACACATACCCCTTAATATTGGTGTGCAATCATTACATGTGCTAACTTGCCTCAGCCCCAAGCCTTTATTTCTTATCTCAAACACCATTTTTTTGCCCAGTCAGGACAGGCAACATGTCCTCAACATTTTTACTGGACATTAACAGCAACAGATATACGAGTTCTCAGAATCTCTCATAAGCCATAAAACTGGACTCTGAGCTTTATGAGTGCACAAGATAAAACGGATAGCAATCTTTCCACATGTCATAAACAGTGGTGGAAAAAGTAAAAGTGCTAATACAGCACTGAAAAAATACTCTGTTACAAGTAAAAGCCCTGCACTGAAAATGTTACTTAAGTAAAAGTATGCAAGTGTTATCAGGAAAATGTACTAAAAGTATTAAAAGTAAAAAGTATTTTATGCAGAAAATAGGTCACATTTTAGAAACTTAAAATAGTCAAAAAAAAACATTGTTTGTCTAATGATTTCAGCTGTAATTGTAGGGCTATATATTGTTGGGTTTAATTCAAGAAATTCAACATCGTATTTTATAAACTGCATGTGTTTTATGTGCAAAGATCTTAATGTGTAAAGTAACTAAAGCTGTAAACGATGAATGTAGTGGAGTAAAAAGTACAATATTTCTCTCTGAAATGTAGCGGAGTAGAAGTAGATAGTGGCATGAAAAGAAAAGACTCAAGTAAAGTAGAAGTACCTCAAGTACTTAGTACTTAAGTACAGTACTGGAGTAAATGTAGTTAGTTCCATTGCACCACTGGTCATAAAGCACGTCAATAAACAACTCTGAATAAATACAAAAACATTATTTATTGAGATTTACATGTTGATTGACTTGTAGTTCATAATGTACAGAGAATAAGCAGTGGAGACATGTTGCGCTGCATTTTGAGCAGTTGACCAATTACTTTGTTTTTTTATATTCTTTAAACTGAATGGCAATATTATCCTTTATGGTGCTGAGACACACCTCAGATCTGACTGAACAATGATTCAGTGGCTGTGAATCACATGAAGCAAAAGCAGGTTGGAACAGCATGATAGATCTCACTTTACTTTTCAACATTATTACATCTCGTCGACATCAACTTTCACGGTCGACTTTTGGCTGCAATGACGTCCCTTTGACGTAACAAAGCAGAAATGGACTTTACTTTTAAGTGCACTTGAGGTATTCCTCGCTACGCCTCTTCCTAATAACAGGGTCAGCCTTTGGAGGCAATGTGAATTATAGAGGGGTCTGAATATTTGATTGTTGGAGTAGAAGTCTTGATCATTTCGATAAAAAAAAAAAAAAAAAAAAGAAAAAAAAAAAGAAAATATTTTTTCATTCGATACATTTGCTCTGGTGTGAAGGCTTAATATGGATCATCATGTGTATATGCCAAGCAAAGAGTATAGTAAATAGGCACATGTAAGTTTTACAAACAATTGCCAGCATCTGATTCGGTCATTACAACTACAGGATTGTGCATATCCCAACTGTTATTTTTTTTCAATATCTTGTTCAGAGAGGATGTGACCACTAAAACAAAATTGCGGGAAATAAAAAGGCTCACAGAGACAAATGCATGATTAAAAAAATATATATATATATAATAAGGCAGGTGTTTGTAAAGGCTGTTGACAAAATGATTAGCATACATTGCTTTAAATATGGTCTGTGTATTGTAGCCTTACCATCAAAAAACTAGCGTGAAGGGGAACCACAGAAGAATAGAAGCAACCTTTCAGTATGTAATGCGAGGTTAGGAACAATAAAAAAAAGGCACACGGGAGGAATATTTTGGTAAAGCAATGCCTATTCTACACCTGCTATCAAGTAAGACCAAAACCCCTTTGATTCAATGAGACTCTTAAATAAATTCACCATGAAAGTAATGTGCGGTCCAGTGTAAGTCTCTAACTCTAGTGGTTTGGTATTTGTCCCATTTGTTTTTGCTTCAGGAACTTTTTCAGAAGATTTGCGCAAGCCAGGGAGGAGAACTGTGCTTTAGCCTGCTAGCCGCTAACACACAGTAGCTGTCTGACACGCTCATTGTAAATTCATAACTGAGGACTCTCAGGGGACCTTATATAAACATTTTATATTCTGGTACTTGACATTTTGCTAAATAATACTGAAACAAATGAGCGTACTCCAATAATTCCTTGGAAAAACAGACCACAAACACAAAAAAACTTCCGTTTGCAGCACACATTCATCATTCTGTGCATAATATATTTACTTTTAAAATGTGTCAAAAGAATTGTTTATCATTAAGACAACAGGAGTAAGGCTAGTGGCTACTGAGCCGAAGAAGAGATGGACATAATGAGACAAACAAAGGAGGGACTTAAACGGAGACATCTGTGCACTAAAGTCAACTGGGAAACGAAGAGACTAGACTGTAAAAACAACAGCACTCAGAGCTGCTGACGACACGGTCCTCTGGGACGTATCTCAAGCCCAGACTTCCCTATTCTTCTTCTTCTTCTTCTTATTATTATTATTATTATTATTATTATTATTATTATTATTATTATTATTATTATTATTATTATTATTATAGCAGGACATTCACTTCAAATGTGCAGAATTAACTGCCGCTTGCACGCACTACGCTTACGCTGTCACTCAAGCTAAGATGTTGAGATGGACCTCTGAAACCCTGAGATATGTGTCGCTCCGGCCCCTCCCTCTAACCCAACGAGCTCAAATAGAAACAGTCTAAACATATGAGCAGGTTTCTTACATCACTGATCAATTAACCAGGTCAAGACATGTACACAGTGTGCACAAAGGTAGCGTAATAACCACTTCTTCATTCCTCCATGATTGCCACAATGACACTGCCTACTGTCTCAATCCACACAGGGACAAGTTCAATTCCTGAAAGCTACCTGCGTGCATGTGTCACTAGCAGACTAAAGCACAGATAGTTTGAATCCAGCCACACTATATCACAAGGCACACATTTTCAGTAAGGCTTTTCCTATCAAAAACACACACACACACACACACACACACACACGACACACACACGCGCACACACACACGCACGCACGCACACAGTGCTGTCCGTAAGGTGCTGAAGAAGCTTGCAGGCATACATACATATGAGCTATGTACATTATTAACGCCAGAAGGAAAAAGAGAAGCCATGGATACATAGTTCACAGTGTGTCAGTCAGTCTGTCAGCGAGTCGGTCGTTCGTTCGTTCGTTCGTTCGGTCTGTTGATCCGTCTGTGTGTTGGCGGGGTACTTTGTCCTGAGGTCTCCAGACAGACAGACACATACACACGCCTGCTTTCCACTGCGCGGGCCAATCAGGGCTTCATAATGTTTGTCGATCTGTATCTAGATCAACACATGCCTTTGATTCTCTTTTGCAACTTGCTGCTGGTTTAGGCTGGTTTGCCCACAGAGGTGCGATTGCCCATAAAACGTTTGTGTTTGTCATTGCTCTGTTATGAACACGTCTTTGTTCCAATCCGTGTGTGCCGGTAAAGTGTTTCGTAATGTTTCATGCCTACACTTGAGTTTACACTATGTTGAGACGACGTAATGGTGAGTAATCTTAAAGGACGTGTGGCTAAATCTGGCCATTTCATGAGCAGAGATTTGAAAAATGTAAATGACATACAAAATCCACTTCCTGTGAAGAACTATTAGGAACCATTAGTTTGATTTGAGACTGTATACAGCTAAAAATCACAACACAATGGATGGATATTAGGATGTAGTTATAACTCTGCAATAAGGCATTACTGACTCAAAGATAAATCATTAAAAAAGTGCATTAATCTACAGGTTGGGCAATTAAAAACATGTCTAGATATTTTCACAACTAAAAGCTTATTTGTTTCATGATAGATGAAAAGTAGTGAATTTCTTTCATTGGGCATAATGCATGCTTAAGCTTAAACAGAGAACCCAATCTTCCAGTGACACATGCATTATTATGGGGTCTAAAAGGCCAGATATAACGGATGTGGACATGCACACACGGTTCTATTTATTTCAAGTCTGCATACGTGTTTGCCTGTGTGTGTCCACTAGAGCCCGACAGATTTATCGGCGGGCGGATATTATCGGCGGGCGGATATTATCGGCCGATATTAGGCATTTTCCAAACTATCGGTATCGGCATTTATAATGGCCGATAAATGAATATTTAAAAACTAAAATAAAAATGGACAAAACACCCTTCAACCATGTTACGAGTGTTGGCGTGGCATAGTTTGTCCACCAGAGGGCGCTCTACAACGTCCCTACTCTTTGATTCTTTTTTTGTTGTTATTGTTCAAAGGACTTTAAGTTTCATATCTTATTTTCATACATTTCATTTATCAGAACTTTAATATATTTTGTTGTAAGTTTATTTTTAAACTGCATTATCATATTATTTTAGTGAGGACTCATAAATAACTACAAATAACTAAGGTTAGGGAAATCTGTTTATGTTTTTTTACATGTTTCTGGATTCTTTTTTTTTTTTTAAATATATAATCGGCCGATATATCGGAATATCGGATTTTTAAATCACCAAATATTTGTATCATTGTCGGCCATAAAAATCATTTATTGGTCGGTCTCTAGTGTCCACGTGGTCATTAATTCTAAGCTGCAGACGGATGGTTCCCGAACCCTCGCAATCATGGGAAGATGATGACACACACGGACCCTCGCATCCATTCTTTCTTCTTTTTTTTTTTACAAATAATTAATTTGGCATAAGTGCTCACCAATCAGTGGGCATGTCAAGCCCTGGCAAATTAAGTCCACCAGTCAGCAGTTTCCCCCGACTAAGAGGAAAACAGAGAATTCATCGCCCAGACAGAAGCTACAAAATAAAATCAAAGGTTTTGATGCTCGCCCTGTTTAGGCCCCATGCAGCGCTGATGGAAGGAAAAAACAAACTTTCTCTCTCCGTCGATCCTATGTCCTGGAAGCAGTGGTGGTACTCCCTGATCTGGGGTTAGAGGTCAGGAGGTAGTCACATCCGAGGTTTTCATAATGACACTTGCGCGCATCTCGTGGGTGTGGCTGGTTGCCGTAGACACCAGAGAGTTGTGGCCGTAGGCGGGCGTCCAGCCGTCGGTGTGGTAGCTGATGAGCGGCACCGGGTCCCGCGTGCTGGTCACCCTGAAGTTGGGCTTGGCCGCAGTGACGAAGGTGGCCATGCCGGGGAGAGGACACGTGGGAATCCTGAGAACGGACGGGTTGTAGTCCCGCCTCCAGACTGCACTGACACCCTGTCAGTTCAAACAAGGAAAAAAAAAACAGGACGAGTGTAAGCAAAAGCGCAATCAGAGCCCCAAAAGGCTGTGACTAATTTCCTGACTATGTTATGGTGAAACCCCATTGCAAAATAAGCTCAATCAACACCTCAGTGATCCAGTCAGAATATGACATTATGCATTACATGTAAAAAAAAATAAAAAGTGTCAATATTACTGTAACCTAAGAGCCAGAAAGTGCATTTCTTATTGACTACTGTTATTCACATCAAAAACAAATCAGGATTTGAAGGAAAGTTTCTACACTGCAACAAAGTTAAAAACGCTGTACTCTACCACCGATGTAGTGTGTGTGTGTGTGTGTGTGTGTGTGTGTGTTCACTGTGGGTACAATGTACTACAAAGGACAACAGTTCCTGACAAGGCCCTCCTCTTTCTCAGTCTCTCGCAACATTACAGGAAGGAACACACAGTCACACACACACACAGTTTCAGCAGAAAGATTGAAGCAGGTAAAAACTTGTTTATCTGTTGATCCCAGCAGTTAATTATTCTCTCCTCTGTGTATAAAGTGTGTTGAATGGGAGACTCACCTCTTTGGTGTCCTCTGTGTCACTGTCTGTGTCGCTGCCTGTAGAAATAAAAAAAAGATGTAAATAAACAGTTAATTCATTAGTATTCAGGTACATTTTGCAAGAAGTCATCCTTTGATCACATACATCAGGGAGAAAGAAACACAGAAAGAGAGAAAGGCATGAAGAGCGGGAGAAAGAGGAAGAGCTCAATTAAACCAGGAAAACATATTAACAAGGCTTACATGCGTGGTTTACTATTTAAACAGTTTAAACAGTGCAAACACCTGCACACAGTAGCACAACTCAATGTACGTATATGTCAAAGTGAGAAAAGCCAAATACATACATGAAAAGAAACAAAGGGATTAATGAATACTTTTAGCCATGGTAGCGATGGAGAAAGGAAAAGAAAGTAGAGACAAACAATGACAGATTGAATGATTACAACTGTAAACTGATAGAGCCACTTCTACCTGAATGACTGGTTGGGGCAGAGAAAAGATAGACGCAACACACACACACACACACACACACACACACACACACACACACACACACACACACACACACACACACACACACACACACACACACACACACACACACACACACACACACACACACACACACACACACACACACACACACACACACACACACACACACACACACACACACACACACACACACACACACACCCCTCTGGGTGGTAATGAATGAATTGAAATAATACAAGATGAAAAAGGGGTCCAGTTTTGACAATGTAATGAACTCTGAGCATTACAAAATATTAAGGCATCGCCATGTTTAGTTTCCAGTGAGCATGCATGGTTATGTTTTTTCTTTTTTTTTTTACATTTACTTCTAATTATTAAGTACATTTAATATCATAAAAATACTTTTTTTTTTTTTAAGTACAGTTAATATTTAGATACTTTAAGACTTTAAAAAGGTAACTTTAACCAAAGTCATTTTCTGGTAAGGTACTTTTACTAAAGTATTGCTTTAAAGTATTTTATACAATACTGGTAAAGAGTGATGTGTAAGCGTGTGTCTATGTCTGTGTGTGTGTGTGTGTTTTTGTGCGTGTGTGTGTTTTCTCACCGCAGCATGAGGACACAGGAGAGATTTGGAGCGGGTACGAGTGGGAGGAGCTAACAGTCTGCTCTTCGTTCTCAGTGGTCACTTCGATCGTCTGACAGACGAACGGCAGCTGCTCGCTGGTGATCACGTGGTCTTCTACTGAGCTGTGAATGGCTGTGAATGGCCACATCGGATAGGTTATGACAGGCTGAACACGTGAGGTCACTCCTGGGCTGTAAATTAATTATTAATCAAATGTATCTTAAGTGTGTGGAAAGATCTAGTTACACATCTACCCACTGATGCGAGATAAAGAGTCTTCTCCATCAGCTATTCGGACACCTCAAAAATCAAAGTGTAGTTATTCAATATTTATAAAGTACAAATATATATATATATATATATATATATATATATATATATATATATATATATATATATATATATATATATATATATATATATATATATATATATATATATATATATATATATACACACACTGCTGTGACGGTGGCATTAGAAAACAACTTGAACACCAAAGCCTCCTCTCAAGGCATAGAACAGTAAGCAGATAGTGAATGTATTAGGGCAGGAGTCAGTTATCGTGCTTTATAAGTTCAAGTCATCAACCACACTGTCAGAAACATTATAATGTAACTAGCAATATGTCGGTGACAAGGTTTAACTGTTTTATAATGACAATACATCAGAGCAGAAGTATTTTCCAAAAATAGGCCTAAACCCAAGTATGATCCAAAATAGCCACAAAATATTAATAAAAAAGAAACTGGTGTAACAATCTCTGAACTCATCAGCTACCAGCGATTAAATCTCTGGGGGCATTGGCCTATATTTGTGGTTTCGGTGTAGCCAGCGAATATCTGAATATTAGCTATATCAGGGCCAAGACTTCCTCTTCAGGGAGCCGGGTCCGACTTGAGACGCAAGAATGTTGTTGGAGCTGAGAAATGACGTCTCTATAAACAGATATCTGCATATGAATGCAGATTAATAAATATAAAGAAAAAGAAGCTAAATGGCCATCAAATGATGGGTTTCGAGATTGCATTTCACCCAATGTGTTCCGCCTCTTTTGCCCTCAAACGGACTAAAAAGGGAAACCAGAATGTTTGATACCAACATTTTGTCCCGCTGCCTACAGGTTGTTAGCCTGGCTCCGCCCTCCTATGTACTTCTGCTCAATTTTCATTTTCCTTCAGTACGCCGTCTGGGTTGGCGGTATATTTGCGGGTGTTATCTTTACCAGTCCAATCAGCGAACAGAGGGAGTGGCTGAGAACGATGACGTTGAGGTCGTGCGCTAGTTTGAGTTGTAGTTACGTAATGGCGACGGAGAAAGATGGGAGCGAAGCCATCAGTCCGTTGTGGCAACGCTGCCGAATATCCAGAAGTTAAAGCCCAAGCGAGAACAATCTTTGCTGAGTTGTGTTGGTGGCCATGATGTTGTGGTCCTCCTCCCCACGGGGTTCGGGAAAAGTTTGATTTTCCAGCTCGCTCCGTTAGTGGTGAAGGAGTTGGTGTGGCGAACGCTAGTGATGCTAAGCCAACGTCACAACCAAACGTTAGCGATTGGTTATGGCAGATCCAGAGTGGCTCTGGGCAGATCCAATAGTTTTAAACTTCAACAGATTACCCGCCTTCAAGGAAGTTAACGCTTATCAATGAAGAGTGGCCAAACTCTCTATACAAATTAAATTTACCAGAGTCTGGTAGGACCAGGCTAACAGGTTGTGCCTTTATATAAAGATATCTGTTTACAGAGATTACTGGTGCAGTACCTGAGCCACTGCCCGACACTGTCATCTCTAGTGCTTCCTGCTTGATCCCTTCGTGTTTGATCATTTCCTGTTTGGTGTAGTCAATAGGTCCAACATGAGTGACTGGAGATGGAGAAGCTACCTGATGTTGAGAAGAGAGTGGAAGAAGAGACAGAAAAAGATTAATAATTATGGAAGATCAATTTTAAATCGTGCATGCCGTTTTTTGTGTCCAAACAGGACGGTGACTTTAATGTTAGGAGAAAGATCTGTGCCTGTGTTGTCATCACACTGTGATGAACAGCAGCATATATAGCGCAGGAAACCTTAAACTAAAACTGCTAAAACACAGAAGTTTATTTATACCAGTTATATGGACAACAATACTCACATGCCCATTTAAACATAGTATCCTCAATCTAATAACTTCATTACATTTTAACTGTGATAATGAGAAACTAACTGTACGTACACACCGCCGCCGACTTGAGCTTCTAAAGATACCGGAAGTCGTTCATTTTCAATGGAAGCTGGCTTCTCTCAGCTGCAAGGAGCGGCAAATCTGTCGGCGTCGCGTTTTGAGCGACCAGTGCGGCAATCAGAAAGTTGAAAGAATGTCAACTTTATGGTAATGAGCTATGGCACGGTTCAGCGGCAAGCGCCAGCAATCAATCGGAATATAGACTTCCTTCGCGCTGGCTGATTCCGGAGAAACATACGATGTAATCTTTCGTTCCAACCAAAACATTAGTTCCGAGAAAATGGAGGAAAACATCATAATCGCCGTTGCTGGGTTCCCTATGATTTATAATATGACGTTGTTTGCGTTTAGGGATCAGTTAACGTTACCTGCCGGTCACATCGTCTCTAAACAGTCCGCTCACAGTGAAGTCCTGCACGGATCAACAGCTGGTGGCTGCTCGCTCTGCCTACATTCTGCTGCAGTTCAGCGGCTAACGAGCGAGTTAAGTGATAACAGACACCGAACAATACAAATTCTGTCATTATATATGTAATTTATAAAAGGTTTTTAGTGTCAATGTATTGGCTGTGCAGTGGGAGCGGCCAAAGCGTCAAAAAGCTTCCCCGTACTTTTTGACAAGAGTCCTTGACAGGGCGGCCAGAGCTTCTTTGAAGCTCAAGTCGGTGGCGGTGTGTACGTACAGTAATAGTGACAGCGGGGATGTAGTGACCCAGTGCACAGACATTAGTACGCTTTATGCTGATGGTTTTGCTCAGGTGTTTAGCTATAAAAACTATACTTGGAACAGAATTTTATTAACAGCTTAGTTTAGCGAAGACCTAGCCTCGCTTTGCCAGACCTTCCTCCACAGCACTGCGGAGGAGGGTGCACACAGAATGCCGGGATGTGAGAAAAATGTGCTCTGGTTTATTGGCATTTCTTTAAACCAGTCACAAGCCTCTGCAAAATAGCCTCTGGAAGGAACTTGTTTTGGTGGAACATGCGTACGTTCAAAAGTAGTTTTAGTCGTGCAACAGAAAACTCAGATTGGACAGATAGTCTAGCTAGCTGTCTGGATTTACCCTGCAGAGATCTGAGGAGCAGTTAACCATAGTCCTCACAAATCCACCGGAGTTTAAAATTACTACACAAAGGAAACGAATATCGGGCCTAAATGAGTGAATCCGGCGGAATTTTAAAGTTATGACTTTACACTCAAATCTAAGCAATACAAAATTAAAGATAGATTTCCAGAAATCTTAGCAACATTTCTCAGTAAAGTTAAGTACCTCTGTGTGACCAGATTGGCGAGGAGAGGACGGTTTATTGCAAGGCCTGAGTGAGAAATCCGAACCACACTCTCTGGTGGTATTATTTTAAAATAAAATAATGGGATTATTTCCCGTCATGCTGCTTGTTCAGCAGCCCTGCCACTTATGGTGAGCAGAAATAAAATGTTGAATAAAAAAGGTAATGTCACGTGTGAACACCCTCTTTAAAAGCAACACCAAAGCACTTTTCCTCTTCGGTCCCCATACAGGTTGGAAGCAGAATTGTGTCCATTATGTCTCACTGGAACTACAGATCCGCTACCCAATCTGGCAAACTTGCATAGTGTGGTTATAGCCGATCAAGGGTCGCGAAGCGAATGCAGAAGTGCCGTTCACCCTGTTACGAGTTGATGAACCACTGAAACGATTTTGGAAACATTCTTTTAAAAAAGGTAGAAAAGAATCTTTGGTGTTGCTTTAATAGAGGTGTGTGTTATGTGCCCACAAAAACCACTACTCTATCCTGCACATCCTGTGGGTGTCATGTGTAAAAGGGCTTTGACATGTTTATCTACCTCTTTATTTCCCTTGGGCCTCCCCTCCTTGTCTGTCTTCTTCTTTCCTAAATGGACATACAGACAGAAACACACACCTTTCAGAAGTGGATTTAAAAGCAACAATATACGTGGCGAGGGTCTTGATACGGTAATTATGGAATCATAAATAAGTCTGTTCAAGAGAAATGGATCAAATCTAGAAAAGTGCTAAGAGTTCTTAACCACAGCAGCACTCCCCTTTCTTTTGCGATTAACAATTCTTTTTTTTTTTTTTTTTTTTTTTTAAACATACAAAACATAAATTCGCAACATGAACATATCCACCCCGCCCCTTAGTCATCACCACCCACCCAGACAAAATTCAAGAAAATATGACACAGTAACTACAATATTCAACACTAAAAATAGTAACAAAAGAGGGTAACTGTAAACCAAATAAACATAATGTAGAAATGACAACACCATAAACCAGTTATACACGTCTCTCCCCTGCACAAAGCTTCTTAGGAACCGTACAGAAAGCTCAGGTACTTTCCCCATTTACTAGTGAAGACATCCAATCTGGACAGCCCACTCCTGGATTGAGGCCCCCCTACCCCCTTCATTCCTTCATCCCCTAAAAAGAATCTGTCAGGCTATCATCTGCACCCAGCTTCTCATGTGCTTAGCACTCACCTTTCTTCATGTTTCTCTCAGAGGAGGAGAGCATCTTGTAAACTCTGAAGGCATTTGTTCCCTTTTTGTTGCTTTTATCCTTCACCTCCTCGATGTCTGGCAGGCTGTTCATGGCACAGCGGAAATTAGCCTTCCACGTCTTTGGGTCCGGACGGTCAATGCCTGCCTGGTATTTGCCTACACATACACAGAAACAGAAAGTCACAGGTATATAGTATACAGTATAATTATTCAGTTTGTGATTTTCCTCGTACATTATTCAGCTTAAATTAGTCCGCTGCTCTGCAAGAGACTGGACAAAATGAAAAGTATGCTTTTTTTTAATGTGCATTTGTTGGGTATGACACATCATACAAACGCAGTTACAAACTTTAACATGAGACTATTAATTGGTTATTATTATTTTTTTAGGTGGAAAAAGCTGGTATGATCAAATCCTGTTTCCTCAAACAATTAAAAAAAAAACATACTTCATGTAAGTTTAGCTCTGTGGACTTGCTGGTTATAAAAAAATTGGGAGTTTGTTTAATTTCATAAATACACGGAATACTGCAGAATCTGTGAATTAATTGTTCAAACTAAGTATTTCTAGTGACTCTTTATATCACCAACAAGCTACGTCTGGACACTGCAGCCGATTGCTAAAAGTAGGTCGATTTCAGCGGCTTTCCTAAAGTGTGGAACTAAAAATAAATAATATTTTACACTGACAATTTCTGCATTTCTGACTTTTTTTTTACTGTTGCAATCTTTTCTGAACCTGGGACGTCCTCCTGGGTAGAATCGAGCTGATTTAAAACATTTTCCTCTTGCCTGATGCAGCTAGGAGTTGTGGGACTTTCTCACAGAGCCGCTGTGTGCTTCCTAACAAAGGCTAAGACACTTTCTGCGGCCTCACTGAATGGGACACTCCTGCAACTTGATCATTAAGGTTTCTTCCTAAAACATATAATGCGAAGCAAAAGTTTCTTTAAAAAGGTCCCATGACATGCTGCTTTTTGGATGCTGTTATATAGAGGCCTTAATGGTCCCCTAATACTGTATCTGAAGTCTCTTTCCCGAAATTTAGCCTTGGTGCAGAATTACAGCCACTAGAGTCAGTCCCACAATGAGCTTTCCTTAGTGTGTGCCATTTCTGCATCTATAACTTTAAATGCTATTGAGGAGGAGAGAAGGGGAGCAAGGTGGAGGGTGGGGGTGTGGCCTTTACCAACTGCCATGCTTCGCTTGTTTGCAAGCCATGATGTCTCTCTCTTTATCATGGGCGGGCCAAATTCTCTGGGCGGGCAAAGCAGAGAAAGGGGAGGTAACCTTGCTCCTTATGACCTCATAAGGAGAAGATTCCAGATCGGCCCATCTGAGCTTTCATTTTCTCAAAGGCAGAGCAGGATACCCAGGGCTCGGTTTACACCATTTCTAGCCACTGTGGGACCATAGGCAGGATGGGGGAACTCATATTAACGTTAAAAAACCTCATAAAGTGAAATTTTCATGCCATGGGACCTGTGGTAAAATGTTGAATAACATTGGTGTGGTGTGGTGTCTGGTAGGCATGAAAATGAAAACCACTGAAAAGGAGAACCCCTGTTTGATGTGTGCAGGGCTGGACTGGCCATCTGGCATACTGGGCATTTTCCCGGTGGGCCGACGCACTTTTGGGCCGAATCGGCGATATAAATAGGCCTTTTTTAATTCTTTGGCCGGGCCGGCACATAAAGAATTCACAGCGGCCCATTGGTTAATTTTCTTTATTGGCACTAGCCTGACCCAATCAAATCCAGGGACCCCCCTTCCGCACTCCGGGCCGCAAATTTACGAATCCCACCATGGCCACGCCTCCCGGCCCCGAGACACGAGCTGTAATAGTTATGCTGGAAGTTTAGCATCCACCGTTAAAATGGACAGACGACCACTAAAGTGCAAGGGAGGTGCAGAGAAATTACAGGAGAAAAAGATTAAGAATCTACAGGCGGATTCCTCAAAAATTTCGGACATGTTTGGGGCTGTAGTAGCTGCTTCAACATCAGCATTACTTGAAGCCAAGGAGAGAGAAGAGAGAAACAGCATCATGACAGGGAAGAAGCCGCAAGGAGGAGGCAACCGGGCCACGGGAGCGAGTGAGGAAAAGATAGTAGGCTAGAGGACGATGTGGTAAGGAGTAGGCAAATTAACAGGGACTCTCAGGAAGGGAGGGAGGCTGTCTGTGTGTGTGTGTGTGTGTGTGTGTGTGTGTGTGTGTGTGTGTGTGTGTGTGTGTGTGTGTGTGTGTGTGTGTGTGTCGTCATAACGACAACAAGCAGTTTGTCTGTAACATTAAAGTTAGTGGCTGTCAGGTAATCTGTTTAAGCTTACATTGAAAATGCTAGCGGTTAGCCTGTTAGCTGAAAAGTCTGTGTGATCTATATAATCAGTGTTGATACAAGCATCAGTGTTCCTTGAATGGCTTAATTAGCTTCTCTTGTATTGGTGCTCTTTTCTAGGGCATATACTACTCTCAGCTTTATTCTAGCTTTTGGGAAGGGTTATGGTTATTGTATTTAGCAGACACTTTTGTCCAAAGTGACAAAATATGAATCTTACAATAGTTAAAATTAAATTTAAAGTTGCTAAGCCAATATTAAGCAAAATAGTAATAATAACAATAATGACAATACAATATCAATAATAAAAATATATATAAAAATACCATAAATATACAAATCATAACTCTAAGAATTAATTAATTATTTAAGTGTAAGATCAACAGATAAATCTTGACACCCCTCTTGAAGGATCCAAAACGATCACATGAACGCTGAACTCTATTCAACTCTGAACCCTAGGCAACTCATATCATAGAATGCACGCATATTTTAAGAGGACTGTCTGCAGGGAATGTGTCTGACTAATCACGGTGGGTGTGGGCCACCTGGGCCAAAAATGCCAGGGCCGATTTTTTTGTCCCAGTCCAGCCCTGGATGTGTGTGTGTATTACCAGTATGTATGGCCCATCTCATGAAGAGCGGAGCATCTTTCTCCAGGTCCCAGCCATGACGTGCTGCATGCATCCACGGGATCTGGAAGATTCTCTTTTCCTAGAGACAGTCACATTTTGTCAGCTGCTGAACTATAATAATGGCGTGTGTGCGTGTCCGAGTGCACATATCAGTTAGGGCTGCACAATATATCGTTTTTGATCATCATCGCGATATCAACTGGCGCGATAAACACAGGCGGCGACATATCGCAAAAGACACTCAGAGACATTCTTTTTTTTTTTTTTTTTTTTTTTTTTTTTTTTAGTGGTGCGTTTTTATATTCAATTCAATGTTCAATGAAAGAATGTTGGAAATGATTTCCTTTCATTCGTTTCATATTCATCAAGCAATTTGTTGTATTTTAGCAGAATACTGAAAGCAGCAGAAATGCAGAACTGAGTACACTTTAATAATATATTTAATTATTGCAAGCAATATTGTTATGGCGATATTCAACAACGTTATCGCATATTTTCCTCATATTGTGCAGCCCTAGTATCAGTTTACACTTACTTTGTTAACCCATTTGAGTCCTGGTATCTGACAGGAGTCGATCTGTTCCTCGAGCCATGGCCTCATCCTCATTCTCTCTACTGGCATTGTTGTCCTGTGAAGACACACAGACACACACATTCAGACACAAACACATAAGCATGTGTAGGTGTGTATATTACAGATGGCAACATCGTATGTATGACAATTCAAAGAATGTTCTTTAAAAGAGGTTCAATATTACAGTATATTGACTAGGGCTGGGTATCGCCATTGACTTACTTAAATTGATTACGATTTACAAGGTTCTGATTCTATTTGATTCGATTCTATATCGATTCGATCAGGGACATTACAGTTACGATACCAATTTTGAGATTCTTAGAGAACGTGTGCTGTAACTTGTACAAGGAAGCCTCTAACCTGGTGCATTGTTAAAAATATGAATGTTTTCATTAAGAATTGACCCCAAAGCAGTTGCATGGACCCAGAAAAAAAAAAAAAACTGTACAAGTGCTTTCTTTAGTGCAGAGGGTGTGATGCAGACACGGTATACCTAAAGCCAAATATGTTGTTACAGTTTGTTAAAGGCATAACATGTGTCAAACACTTCTGAATTAAGTATTGTGGTGCTCCAGCCTACAAATTGCATCCTACAGACTAAAGATTTGTTCTGTACAGATCCTTGAAAAAAAAAAAAGAAATATGAACAATAATTAATCATTTTAATTTTAATATTTTTTCTAGGAAAATAAGAATAATATCCCTCCAATATCGTGGATCATATTGTAATCGTAATATCAGTCAAAATAATCGCAATTAGATATAGAGCTAAACATAGGAGAGAGTTGAATCCATTGTGTCTGCGGCTGTAAAGATAAAAACTCCTGCACTATCACTGGGACTGTAACTGCAGCCGTGTGCGCCACTGCTATCAACAACCACATATTGGCCTTGTTTGATCTGATTAAAATTACATTTCAAATAAAATGTTTTAGAATAAGTTAATGAATACAGCATGTTTATCTATTACAAAAAAAAAAGAAAAAAAGAAAAAAAAACAGAGAGCAGCCCAGCCCATTAGGTTTAAGAGCAGGGTTATGATCGCTGCAGTCTGATGGGATCAAAGTCCTTACAGGGCTGGATCAGCCGGAGAGCCGGACACTCCCCATGTACACAACACACTGCCTCCTCCTGACAGGTCAAACAGGGTGACATGGCACAGCCTCAAACACTAAGTAGTATCCCTTTTTCTCAGTGGTGAAATGTATCCAGTTACATTTACTCAAGTGCTGTACTTAAGTACAAATTTGAGGTTACTTGTACTTCACTCGAGTCTTTTCTTTTCATGCCACTACTTTTCTACCCCGATACATTTCAGAGAGAAATATTTTACTTTTAACTCCACTATATTACTCTGAGAGATTAAGAGCAATTCAAATTCAAATTAAAAATTAAACAACCCAACAGTATATAGGCTTACAATTACAGCTGAAATGATTAGACAATTAAACACAGGACGTATTTGACCATTTCCAGTTTCGGAATGTGAGCATTTTTCTGCATGATACTTACATACTTTTACTCAAGCAACATTTTCAATGTGGGACTTTTAAAACTTCCAGCTGCATCCAGCTTAAAGTGTACAGGTTGACTGCAGCAATATCATCAGCTCCATATCACTATGGCTAACAATAACTTTTAAAAGGTGGTAGTATAAATCTATACAGTCCATGGTACAAATAATGTACGGTATCATAGTTAAATGTTGAATTGGAAGTTTGCACAGCTGTATTAGTGAAAACATGAATGAATTTTAGGGTTAAAATTCCAAAAGGTAAATCATAGGGATAAGTCATTAACTCAGCCTTAACTAGTGTCAGACGACCAGACTGTTACTCATAATACTATGTATGTATGTTTGTTTTTTTTGATTGCACAATGAGTCAGATTTACTATCCTTTGTAAATTACACCAGTTACCAAGCAATGCATATTTACAATGTCTGCTTCATAGCTAAACCCTGTAATTACAATTATACATTAACTCACAAAGCCTAATGGTACGTATTTGTACGTTACAAATGATATTATTTATGACGTTAAATTTACGTATGGTTTTCAAGAGTGTTTCCTCAACCATCAAAATATATACAGTAGCTATATAATTTTCAAACAAAACAAATTTCGAAGTTGCAGAGCATGATACGTTAACGTTACTTGTAGTGCAGTTCAAATAACATAATTCTTACAGTACTCTGAATTACTAACACATGCACGAAAGCCTGAATACAACATGGATTTGTTCACGTCAGCTCACTTTTCCTCACATAACAAAATACAATTAAACAACGCTTTTAAAATGTCAAACTAACAAAAACGGTCCCTCTGATAGCATACTAGCCAAATGTTATCAAATATGAACAAAAAGCTTAGCTAGTTCTAGCCATTTAAAACCCCGGACTTTTGGTAACGTTAAATGTTAGTAGCAGGTTTATTTGGCATTGAAGTTTGATTCGGCAAAAAAGGGTCAAGTCAAGAGTTAACCAGCGGTCTGTTCGTCTAACGTTTCCAGCGTGCTGACCCAAAAACAACCAAGCCAAAAGTGAAAATAAATACCGTACCTAATCACCGAAGGCAGAGAAAAACTACAGTAGCTACTACTTTCACTTACACACGCAGCGAGCTAGGGATCCGTCATGTCGTCCTGTGGGAAGTCTGTGTGGTGCAAGTCAACAGTGTTAATATACGGAAATAAAATGTTACCTGTTCAGTTTGGACGGCCTGTAGCCTCACGGTCCTGCTGTCGGAACAACAAACGCAGCTGAAGTTGGACAAGGTATTTGTCTTTTTTTTTTTTTTTTTTTTAGAAAAAGGAAAGCGTGGTAGTCGTTTATTTCTGTTTCTGCGCCCAGACCGAAAGCAAAACAACGGCTGGCTCGGGAAGTGGGGGCTCGAGCTGGAAATCCCCCTCCTCTCTCTCGCTTTGGGTGACTCGCGCGTGCGGCGTCGCGGATGTCTTTTGGCAGCGTGCGCGCTCCTTAAAAAAAAACCCGAACTAAGAGGGCTCACTCTGCTCTTATTTCTTGGTTCCACAAAAGTCAACATTAACCTCTTCTCACGCTTTATTTATTTATATTATTTAGAACATGTATTATTATGTAAAAGTAACGTTAGGCCTCTTAGAATTAGTCAAATTAAAGGACCCTGTGTCCTATTATGGAATTGCAACAATATATAACTCTCAATACTCATCTATGCAATTCAAATGAAGTGCATATGTAGTTAAATATTTTAGTTATTATTTCTGTTTTGTTACTGCATTTCCTATATACCTCGTTGAGTTGTGTGACCTGGCTGCTGTAACAACACAAAATCAGTGTGGTTTCCCTTTCTGTTTCTCCTGTCGACACCACTGGTTAGAAGGTTAAAAAAACGTGGTTGATATTTCACATGTACACCTTTAAAATACCGTGGCCAAATACTACTAAATGCCTACCATTAAAAAAAATGTAAGGCGAGGTTGAGTAAAAAGCGTGAAGTGTGAACTACTCTTATATATATATATATATATATATATATATATATATATATATATATATATATATATATATATATATATATATATATATGTCAATGGAACTACTACTGTTAATGTAGCCAAAGTTGAACTAGCATAGGAACACATGACGTGCGGAAAACTAACGCCCATTTTTGAATAGACGATCTTTGAGCTGAATTTTATTTCCACTTCCTGTTTCTCCTGCCCTTTCTTCTGCCCCTCCTCTCCCACCATCCATCCATTTCTGCGCTACTGATACTAGAAACGAAACAAGAAACTTTTCGTGTGTGTGTGTGTGTGTGTGTGTGTGTGTGTGTGTGTGTTTGTGTACGTGAGATTAGACACCCCACCTGCAGTTATTTGGAAATGATTGTCACTATATTTGCATGCGCCTAACGGATGCCGTGTAGCTAGAGATGTGGGTTTAAAAAATGACCAAAATGCATTTTACATGGAACACAAGAGTTTTCAGTTAGGAAGTTTCTTTTACAGACTCCAAAAATGCACCGTTGCAGTTTGATTTAAATGTGTACATGATTCAAAATGATAGACAAAACCATTTTTGTCTCCACGTTGTTTCATGCAGTTCACCTGCAGCCCCCTCCATACTTATGTCAACAATTTGTCCCGCATATGGTTTTCCCTCATACTTAATTAAGACAAACTGTCCTTATGCGTATCCTTCGTCTGAAATGGTGTCTGAATCCTCAGCTTGAGCCTCTCCAATTGATGCACTTGATTTTGCTCACGCATACAGCACCTGAGTAAAAGAGCTTCAAAATGAGATATTTATATGTCAGTGACACGATTGTCTGCAGTGATTGCAATAACGAGCTTCTGCTCCGTCAAATTGGGTTTGCCCAATCTGACTGGGCTTGGGGCTCTCTAGTGGGCAAGCTGGATGTTTCTGTGAAGGGGGTCTGCTGTGTCTGTCTGATAAACTAGAAATCTGTATCACCGAATAAAACTAAACTAAACTAAACACAATCGATTGGGGATAATTGCAGCTTTTATGTGATGATGGACCCACATGAATGTTTAAAGGGACAAAACATACATTGGACTTTGTTATTTATTGTTATATCTGCAGGAAATTAACAATTCATATCATATGGTGGGACAATCAAATCATATGGCGTGACAGGCAGACATGTCACACCATATGATGAAGTGTCACACCATATGATCAGTGGTGTAGTCTAATGTAGTGTAGTGGTATACTGTACTGTATATGTATGGGCCTATATATATATATATATATATATATATATATATATATATATATATATATATATATATATATATATATATATATATATATATAGATAGATAAAGATATATATATATATAGATATATGATAGAATGTAAATATATGAGCCAGAATGAGAGGGGAGGACATATCATAGTGGGGGGGGTCCGGATGTCCTCCCACAGGGAAATTTTGAGCGTCAAAGACTTCGTTTCCTGCATTCTGACACACTTTTATGCACCAATTTTATGGTGTAAATACCTTTTATTTAGCCTACGTGAAGAAGAAAAACACATGACATTTTAAAATATATCAAAAATATAATGGAAAGTATGTTGTTACGTGCCATTGCGCATTTTTAAGTGTGTATATGGAAATCCTGGATCTTTCTTAGTGGGTATACTGCGTATACCTGCGTATCACGTAGACTACACCACTGCATATGATGTTTTCAGCACTTAGCACAACCTTTGCCGTTCAAATATCCCAAAATATATATATGATTTTGATTTGTGTGACAAAATCTTTTTGATTACAACTGACTATGCATAAACATTATGCTTGTACTTTGAAAAGAGTAGGCTCACAAATAGACATCTGTATTATTTTTAAGTATTTTATTGTATTAAGTTCTCACTTTGAGAAACAAGTGCCGGACAGTCACACCATATGAGTTTTGTTATGTTTGGTTGAAAATTCTGGAAAAATGAGTGATGATCTGTTTTAATGTTGAGTATGTTCACATAAAGCATAATATTCTGCACAATATTGAGAAGGTTTTTGGCAAATATATTTTTTATTCATACATGTTTGACTCTGAAGACAGTAAAACTGCCCTGTCATGTCATCCACCCATATACATTTTCAGATGATGTTATGTTGTTGAAATTCCTTTCATTTCTGCCACAGTTTGCCCCCTACGTGGCCCTTTCTTTTTACACCAAATATAAACTGTTTTGGTTTTTGTTAAATACAGGAACGGAAAATATGATGTTTGAAAAGCAATGTTATTTACTAAATAACAAGTAAACCGTGTCAGGAGAGACTTATGAACATATACTGTCACAGGTCACAGCCCTCTGGACCAGCAGAGACAACACCCACACACACACACACACACACACACACACACACACACACACACACACACACACACACACACACACACACACACACACACACACACACACACACACACACAGACCTAGTATTACTGTATGTAACAAGCTACAGCCATGCAGTGAGGCTATACAGTGGTGTTTTGAGCTAAAACAGGCATGCTAAAATGTTCACAATGACAATGCTGACATGCTGATGTTTAGCAGGTACTGTATAATGTTTACCAGTGTAATTTGGTCCAAGTCTCGAGTTATTTTTTTTGGTGGGCAAGTTAAGTCAAGTCCCAGGTTATGTCAAGTCAAGTCGAGTCCTTAGTTAAGGCAAGTCAAGTCCCAAATCAAGTCACCCTTTTTTTTTTTTTTTTTTTTTTTTTTTTTACACCCAAGTGAGCAGGTTTTGCATTCGGCAGTTCCCCTTTTTTGTGTTTTGTGTGTAATTTTTATGAACATACTGTCACAGGTCACAGCCCTCTGGACCAGCAGTCCAGAGTCAGGGTTATCTCTTTCACACACACACGCGCGGCAGGGGAAAATAGTGAAACTTTAACAGTGAGACTGATGGGCCAGAAAAACAAAAGCAGCCATATAGACAGGATTATATATAGATAGATAAAAACACAGTTATACTCTAAATTAGGGCTGGGCGATACCTCGATATCGAGGCGATATTCTAGGGTTGACAATTGGTGCTTTAACAAAATACCTTCACACTCACACTTAGATTTTTGATAAATAATCATCAGTTATGTGGACATAATGTCCAAGTGGGGAAAAGGCAACTAACAGAACAGCTAGATCAGTCTGCTAAGTTCAGAAAATGACATCACTTTACTGTAATGCAGCCTTTAAAACCAGGAAAAGACAACACTTATGTCATATCACGATACTACGATATCCAAAATCTAAGTCAATATCAATAGTGTGCAGTTTACATATGGGGGGGTAACCTACAACCCATGTTCAAAATATTGAGATACACAGAAAGAAGAGTGGCAGCTGGAACACATTATCTGTGCATCAAGGGTTAAATGTAGCCAGCATTTCAGTTCCTGAGTGCAGGCTAAGTGCAAGGACTGCTGATTCATTAAAGGCCCTCAGAACCACACTCAGTGATTCTCACTAACTAACAAAACAACCCTCATGAACTGTTAATCATTCATACACACTGTTAAATGTTATGCACAGTACACACCAGGCACAATAACAGGCCTTCATCCATCTCGATGTACAGCCAGGAAAACTAGTGTGTTGATATTTCAGAACAAGGTACACAAAAATGATGACGCTGATTGTCAAGAGGCTGTATCAAATGTGCGTGTCAAGTGTTCTGATGCACAGTCTTTGAATGGCAACTCACTAGAAATGATTTCGATACCAGGCCTCAATTTGTCAATGGACTCAATAACCTGCAAGATATTTTTAACATTCCTGCTGAGGGTTGCAGTTCAACGTGACTTTGAATATGCTGCCACCTTCTGGTAAGGAAGTTATCCACAATTCACTGATATGAGCTTCAAATGGATCAAAATGAGCTCTAAGTATTGTATCTAGTCTCGTGTTGCCAGACCTTCCTCCACAGCACTGCGGCGGAGGGTCTGGCTAGGATGGGAGAAAAATGTGCTCAGGTTTATTGGCATTTCTTTAAACCAATCACAATTGTCTTGGGCGGTGCTAAGGTGCTAAGGAACTTGTTTTGGTGGAACATGTGTACGTTCAAGAGTTGTTTTAGTCGAGCAACAGAAAACTCAGATTGGACAGATAGTCTAGCTAGCTGTCTGGATTTACCCTGCAGAGATCTGAGGAGCAGTTAACCATAGTCCTCACAAATCCACCGGAGTTTAGAACGGCAACACAAAGAAAGCCCAAGGTAACGGACATCCGGCTGAAATGAGGGACATCCGGCGGAATTTCCAGCGGCACCTGAACAATCCCAGAAGTGGAACGTCGTGGATATAGACTAATACATCTAAATTCCTTCTCTGTATGTACACACTTGGACCCAGCATGTTTACAAAAAAAAAAGTCTTACAGTGAAAGCAAGTAGGTTACAAATCTGCTTCCAGGATCTCTGAATCTACAACTACAGGGGTTTAAAACTATGGTGAAGAATTGGTTGTGTGGTTTTTAAACCTATCTTGTCTGGCTTGTATTAAAGGTCCCATGACATGCTGCTTTTTGGATGCTTTTATATAGGCCTTAGTGGTCCCCTAATACTGTATCTGAAGTCTCTTTCCCGAAATTCAGCCTTGGTGCAGAATTACAGCCACTAGAGCCAGTCCCACAATGAGGTAACCTTTCTCCTTATGACCTCATAAGGAGAAGATTCCAGATCGGCCCATCTGAGCTAACTTTTTCTCAAAGGCAGAGCAGGATACCCAGGACTCGGTTTACACCTATCGCCATTTCTAGCCACTGGGGGACCATAGGCAGGCTGGGGGAACTCATATTAATGTTAAAAAACCTCATAAAGTGAAATGTTCATGCCATGGGACCTTTAAGTTTCACTTATGACATAATCCTGAGTTTGACATATTGACATACGACATACGATATCGATTATGAATATTGTGATATCGATATTAATTTTCGATATTTTTAAACATATGTAAAACCGCAAAAGTTATGGGAAGACGCATCCAAATAGATTCATAACAAATGAAACAAGTTTTCTTACACAAGGTTTATTTCAACTGACTGTCATATTGGACTGGTACAACACGAATGAATAAATAAGGACCATGTCTACAGAACAGGACATGTTCTACTGGTTGGACACTATACAATATATAAATAAAGAGAACAGGACACATTCTACTGGTTGGACAGTATACAATATATAAATAAAGAGAACACAACTTTTCTTTCGCTTTTCTGTTTCGTTCTGTTTTGTTGTCTCTATCTATTTCTTCACTTACACGGTCACATAGGGTTTGTCTTGTAGTTGACCCATGTGCTGACGTGTACTAACTGGCCAATGAAACGATGATCATTATAGCGTTTCAATTGGGCTCTAAATCAAACACAACTAAGCCACACAGCCAACGGACGGGACGCAGCGCTCCACAAAATATTGCATACTTATTGACACTTTCAGTATAATATTGCGCAACGTGATATCGTGATAACGATATTGAGTCAATATATCATGCATGTATGATATATCAACGCACTCCAGTTTCAGTTAAAAAAAAAAAAAAAAAAACGTGTTGTTACGTTTTGTCGGGCTAAACGTTGCCCTGGAGTTTCCCTACTCCCCTAGTGACTGATAATCCTACAAGCAATCTGATTGGAGACAAAACAGCCAATCAGAAATGACCTACTTTAATTCTCTGATTGGCTGGAATCACAGGCTAACATGGCAGGTATGTTGCTCAAATGAAATTATGCTTTTAATGATAATAATTTTGCCTACAAAATATCATTCTTCATTCATTCATTTATATGCATGCACGCATGCAAAAAAAAAAAAAAAATTCTGTGCTGAAAATGGACCAATGGAAATAAACTGAACATTTTATAGTCTTTATTCTCAACATGGTAATTGTCTGTCAGGACTGGGTAACCACAGTCTTGTATTAACTTTTATTACTGTCAAACTAATCTATATCTATCACCGATCCCATTAAAAGTTATTAAAACATCCCCAGAGGTTGAGTGCAGAGTTAATGACAGTGGTAATGTAGTAATACATGAAAAAAACTACAACACTTGCAGTAGACCTATGACCACTTGAAAAAGGAAAGAAATATTCTACATAATATTCTTTTTTTCATGTGATGGCCAGATAGTTTACGATGATTTATCTGTGCTTGTGCATTTATTGCATTCAAAAACATTCACAAAGCGTTTTAAGTAGCAAACATACAGTATTATGTTTATATAGTTAAAAAAACAGAAGTCCACATTTCCACGCTTCTGCTAAAGTTCAAGTGTGTAATCACTAAAACAGGCTTATTGAAAATGCAGCCCTGAAAATGGTCCCAACACCGCTTAGTATCTTGTCTGCAACACACAATGATCAAAGATAGAATTAAAACAGGTTTAGGTTTTATCTAAAAGATCACAACACTAAAAGCAAAATCATAAAAATCATTAAAAAAAAACAACTGTTCAGGCTCAACCATATAACACTGTTATTCAAATGTTGACAGTGCATTTGGGTAGTCACATTAAAACTAATGTTATCCTGTTTTACATGAATTGTTTGGCCAAAAAGAGCAGATAATCAGCCTGCTTTGAAGGTAAAACAGAAGGATATGAAATAAGTGATACCCCACACATGGTTTCCCACAGGTTAGCAGTTTTCATGCTTAGAATTTAGGAAAGTAGAAGTCTTTGGTCAACATGGAGACGATGCAGGGGATCTGCTTCTTGCCACTAAATCCCGGCAGGTTGGAGGAGGACTCAAAGTGCAGCGCCACCTTGCGGTTGACGCGGGTCATGATCTGCATCAGCTCCAGCTCTCCGCGGAATCGCATCAACATCTCACACAGCGCCTGCATGAACCAGGAGCCGTTGGTCACGTTTCTCCATGAGTAGTAGCCTGCAAGACGAATCACGTTACGAGTGTATTGCCATTTCATTATGGATCATGAACGTACTAGGGCGGCACAATATATCGTTTTTTTTTTTTTTTAAATATCAGTTATCGCAATAAACACATCGTGAAAGGCTGCGACAAAGACACTCCGAGATTTTTTGAGTTAGTTGAAAGAGAGTATCAGTAGAAAACCGCACTTTACAGTAGTGCTCATAAGTTTATGAACCCATTCTAAAAAGGTGAATAAAAAGAGGAATTAAAAAAAAAAATTCTTTTTGAAATTGATCTTAATGTCTTAATTAAAACAAATTAGGAAAAATCCAACCTTTAAGGACAGCAATTATCTTTGTGAATGAATAATGTATCGTATATAAGTAAATGTTCTTCTTAAAATATAGGGGGCACAAGTAAGTACACCCTTATGTTAAATTCCCATAGAGGAAGGCAGATTTTTGCAGGCAGAATACTGAAAGCAGAAAGGCAGAACAGAGTACACTTTTTATAATTGCAAAATAATGACGTTATCGCAATATTTAACAACATTATCGCATATTACATGTTTTCCTCATATTGTGCTGCCCTAAAAACATACTGAATACCAGGGCTTTAAAGAAATTAGACAGTTATCCGTGTGTCATTTAATGAATATTCCCAGGACAAAAAGTCTTTTCTACCACCTACCTGGAGCGGTGGAATAGGCATACAGGAAGTCGGCCTCCACAGGAATCCTCTCGGATGTTTGAGCATCGACACTGTCGGTGTCAATCCCGTCATCCAGCTCCGCCCCACGGCACGCCTCAAAAGGAAATCCAGGTACATTAAATATAACATACATTATGCACATTAAAGGTCCAATATGTAATATTTGTACTGTAATAAATCCAAAAATGACACCAATGCCTCATCAGATATTAAGGAAACATGTTAAACTGAAATACTACATCTTTTCTGACAACAATGCTAATGTCAGTATTTTTTCTTTTTGAAATTTACATTCCGTGACGGAATTTATGTTTGTTTTGATCTGTGTGTTGGTATCAACGGCCCAGTTTGACAGGCAGGCCGGGTTGCCAGATATACCTGTAAAAACGTAAACCCAGCGCGCTACAGCTGTAACGATAGTACGGCCATGAAAGCAGCAAACAAACAAACAGGATCAACGGAGATAGATTCTACCCGACCTAAAGAAAACAGCATGTTTCTAACAGTTACGTGACCAGAGACGTAACAACCCCCTGGTAAATATTGGAGATGTATTTGAAAGATGGAGACAGCTTAGAGCCCAAAAGGACACAGAGTTGGCTTATTTACTCCTGAACAGGTAAGCATTAGCTTCAGGCTAATTTATCACAGCTACTAGGGATGGGCATTTCAACATTTGTGTACTCACATTGAATTATATAGCTGGAGTACCCGAGTTGGTTACTCGCAAAAACAATTGAGACATAGCCAGTAAAGTGATCCCAACTGGTCCTGGCTAACGCCGCCATGCTAACCCTGCTAACCCTGCTAACTGCTAACGTTACCGGGAGGACCAGGCAAGCAGCCCATGGCTGTTTACAACGTGTAGTTCAGCGACTGGAGCCGACAACGGTGAGTTATTTTAAGCCATGAGAGGGGGGCTGTAAATCGGAAAGAGAGGACTGTGAGTTTGCAGTGTGTTTAGCGATTGTTGCCGTAATTTTAAGCCAATGAAGTGTGTTCCGTCGGCAAGGTAGTGGTATTTTTAGCGTTTCGTATTGTAATTCTAAGCCGAGGAAGTGTGCCTGACTGGCGTGTGGAGAGGACAGTGAGGTTGTTGTGTTTTTAGCGGTTCATACTATAATTCTAAGCCGAAAAAGTGTGTCTGTCAGTTGGTTACAGAGCTCCGCGTGAGCACGGGCTTTTATGACTGTCAATATAGCCAGCATCTAACGTTAGCTACTCCGCTGTGCTGTGGAGTAATGTCTGGCTATGT